>NC_067286.1:525782-869576 GCF_020740795.1 Apus apus | reverse complement strand
CTGCTGTTCTGGGTGTGGAGGTACCAAGCGCTCGGCACCCTCCTGCCTTCAAGCACTCTCTTCTCCTCAGCCTCACTCTCAGACCTGGGTTTGAGGAGGTGTCATTTCCATGCCCTCAGCTGAGAGCAGTTTGAAACAACTGCTAGAGACAGCCTGGGAATCAAAAGTCCTCAAAATAGGCACTTCAGCTCTTCCTTGAACTGCTTCTGGCTTTGCCCAGCATGAATGCGCAGAGAATGCTGCCGCTGTCCCCAGTTCCAGGAGATAGTTTTAATTTCTACCATTTTCACTGATGCTTGGTCATGAAGGTTCTTGTGTTGGTACTCCAAACAGCAAGAGCTTGTAAAGATAAGATTCTTGGTGCCCCTACTTGATGTGCTAACAGGGTGGTAAAACTCAGCATCTTCCCTGCTTGTAACCTGTGCTACCTTTAATTAGATGCAAGAGTATCCAAAGTGTCTAGCTGTAAGAACTCTGGAAAGGATCCCTATAGTCTCTATCAAATTATGTGTTTAGATACATTCTGGGGCAAGTTGCACAATATGCCTCATAAACAATAGCTTTACTGTATTTGCTTAAAAAAAAAAAAAAAAAAGAAGCTGTCTCAACAGTTCCTGTGGCACCTTGGCATGAAGAGGCAGAACTGCCTATCAGAATTGCTTGGAGCAGCATCTTGAAGGGTGAATTTGGATACAAGATGTAAAATGCAATTTCTCTGCATTAGACTTATGAAAGCTTAAGATTGCTAACCATCAAGAAAATATTGTTTTCCACAAGAAAAGCCAGCCACAGAGGAACTGTGAGGTAGTAATGGTCATGGGGAGCCAAAATATTGATCTGCAGTTCAACCTCAAAACTGCAGCGTGCCTTTAGAGAGGACCTGGGGATGAGTCCTGCCCCATGCAGTGCCCTTACACTCCTGTGTCTTTAATTTCAGGCTAAATGAAGAGCAAATTGCAACAGTGTGTGAATCAGTGCTGCAGGCTCTGTCCTACCTGCACTCCCAGGGGGTCATTCACCGGGACATTAAGAGTGACTCCATTCTCCTGACGCTGGATGGAAGGGTACGTTTCCCCTGCAAGGTCTTCCTGCCTTCTGCTGCTGTAGCCTCAGTCTGTCTCCTTATTTCCTTTCTGCTCCCAGTCTCCTGTTTGTACCTTGTCCTCCTACTCCCTTTGTCATCTTTGTCTTCGGTGTTTCCCTCCATGTTGTTTAACAACTCCTTTTAAGGCTGGTTGCTTTTCTCTTTGTACAGGTCAAACTCTCGGATTTTGGCTTTTGTGCTCAGATCAGCAAGGATGTCCCCAAAAGGAAGTCACTAGTAGGTACACCCTACTGGATGGCCCCAGAAGTTATTGCAAGGATACCATACACTACAGAGGTGAGGGACTGCTTCCCTGATATCCACAGAGGTAGCAAATAATATTCTTCCCTATCACAGGAAAATAACAATTGGATTTTCTAGGAAGAGCCTCTAGATTCTATTTAAAACCTAAATACAACTGTGACTGCAGATTTGGTTGTGATGTTATCAGGATTTCCTAAACCAGTGGAAAACCAGGTTGTTCTGCTTCTGGGAGCAAGGTGTAAACTTACTCTGTTCCTCTCCCTGAAGCTTGGCCTGGGCTTGTATCTGCAGCAGCATGGCCAGATGTTAGCAAGGAGCAGCCTGTGGTGTGATAAGGATCAGTAAATCAATGTGATATGGATCAGTAAATCAATCAATGCCATGAAGGGAGGGGCAGGAGAGGAGGAAAGGCAGAGATGGGAGCTCTTAAGTTATGGGCAGATGGCAGCAGACATGAGTTTTGTTTACCAACCAGTCAGGTGTAGCACAAGCAGTTACCTGCAGGCCTTGGCATGTTGCAGCAGCAGGGTGGCTCAGTCCTCGTGGAAGTTTGTCTGGTGAGCTGCAGCCAGGGGCCCCTGGCACCAGGTGGGCTCATGTTTTACTCTCTCCTAACATCTGTCATGGGTGGGGTCTTGTAGTCTTTGTCAAAGCAGCAAAGCAAGGGTCTGTAGCTCTGAACTGTGTATACTGGTGTGACACTGGCTCCCACAGGTGGATATCTGGTCTCTGGGGATCATGGTGATAGAGATGGTGGATGGAGAACCCCCCTATTTCAGTGATTCTCCGGTCCAGGCAATGAAGAGGCTCCGTGACAGTCCTCCTCCCAGGCTGAAGAACTTCCACAGGGTGAGCATGCTGGCAAAGACTCATGAACCTGGTGGTTATTGTGGGGAAACATCTGGATCAGATGTTCCTGGTAAAGCTGCCTGTGAAAGCAGTCTTGCTAGGACACGTTTCTTGGGCAATTTCTTTGGCCCTGGTGGCTGAGGGGATGCGAGCTGCTGCTGACAGCTAGTGGCTGCTTGGGGCAATGGCTCTAGCGATGGGAGGTCACTTGGGCTTAAGCCTGGCTTTGCAAAGCAGAGCTGCTTCGGGTGGACCTGAGAGTTGAAATCCTGGTGATGGTGGCAGAGTAGCTCATCTTTTAGGGCAGCAAAAAGGAGGATCAGTGCTCTTGAGAGCTTCCAGCTTCGTGGCTTTCAAGACTGCAAAGGCTGCATGGTGGTGAGAGCAAGAGAGCTCAGTGCAGACAGCAGCCCAGGGAGACACAGCAGCTGCTTTGAAGGTGGACTCAGCTTCATGGTTTCTTATAAAAAAGTAGCAGTGACATAAGAAATGCAGTGATTACCTTTTAGTCACCACTCAGAGCAGTCCTCCTTTCATTTCAGTCCAGGCTCCTGAGATCAAATAGCTCCTGCAGCATCCTGAGCTACCAGCCCTTCCAATTAATCAGAATATCTGCAGCTGCTAAACCTGAATAATTTAAGAGAGCAGACTGCTGAACTCAGAGCTCACACTCAAACATCAACAGCTGCTCTTTCCTCTTTGCTTGGCAACACTCATTACAATGGCAGGGTCACTTTCTGGAGCCAGTGCTTGCACACCCCAGGTGGTGTAAAGCCCCTTCTGGTCCAGATTTCACACCTTGCTTGGTGAGGTCACCCCACCATGGGCTGTGGAGCCAGAGCCCTCCATGTCCTTGCTCAGCTCCACGTTGTCCTGGGAAGCAAACTGGCTTCCAGCAGCCCTGGGGGCTGCCAGGCCAGTCACCATCCTCCCCTTCTCCCTGCTGGACGATGGGGCTCATCACCAGCTCTGGGTTCATCCCTCTGTTCAGGTGACAGTGGCTCTCTGGGGTCAGCTGTTGCAGCTCTGGGTGCAGCAGGACCAGCAGACACTTCCTGGGATAATCTCTGCTGCTTTTTCACAGTGCACACAGATTCATTGCCAGAGTGACAATGGTCCTGGCACTCAGGCTGAGCTCTGCCTTCCCTCTTCAGCAGGACAGTGAGGTCTCTCAAAGCACTCATGGATTAAGCACTAGGCCAGTGAGAACAATGTTTCATGATCTAAGTTTACCAGAGCTGGGGAGATGCCCTCAATCTAAAAGGGATGTAATTAGCAGCATTAAAACAAATATATACCAGGTTCATTTTTTATTCAGTTTCAATGATGCAGAGGAGATGTGCTGTGCCTCTCAGTGGTAATGGGGTCTGGCTGCTCAGCAGCTTCTAAAGGACAAACCTGCTGAGGTCACTTGGCTTTTCAGTACTCACCATCCTGCAGCTCTGTGGTCTTCTTGTACCAGCATCAGGTCTCCAGGCTCTCAAAACCTATTTGGGAATCCTGTTTATTTTTTCCACAACCTGTGGCAAATGAAAGAATGAATTGATCGACCCTTCACACCCAAAGTGATGGGAATTCTGTTGAATTTTTGGAGCTGAAATGCAGAACAAATTAAATAACAAAACTAACTTAGATGGAAGAACGTAGCAGGGGGTCTTGTCTTAACTTGCTGTGCCCCATTAGAAAGAAAACAACCTGTGTAAATGTTGTGCCTACTGGTGATGGAAAGTTCTTGCTGCAGCATAAAAACCCTGCTGCCTCATGTCACATCTGTGGGCAAAAGCAGGGTTAGAGCTGAAATGTGAAGAGTCTTTTTTAACCAGAGCTGCCTCACCAACAGCTGTGGCCTGAGCTGCTGCCTGGTTCCTCCCCAGGGTTGACTTGGTTGGTTCCTTTTCCACAGACCTCCCCAGTTCTGAGGGACTTCTTGGAAAGGATGTTGACACGGGATCCAGTGGAAAGAGCAACAGCACAAGAACTTCTGGATCACCCCTTTTTGCTCCAGGCAGGACTTCCAGAGTGCCTGGTCCCCCTCATCCAACAATACAGAAAGAGAACCTCTACCTGCTGACTACACAGAAGGGCAAATGCCGGGGAAAAGTCTTGTTTATAACAAAATAATATAAATCAAGAGACCAGGCAGTCTCATCCTGTGAATGGTGCTTGGAACTTTTAGAGGACAGATGTGAAAACTGTCCTTGCATTCCCAGCCTTCTGTGGCTTCTCTTTTGCTGAAGACAATCACTACAAACCAGATCCAAATCAGACCAGGTCTGGCTCCAGAACAGAGCAGGTGTTTCGTGGCTTGTGGATCACTTCTGCTGAAGGATGAGATTTTAAACTGGAGTCTGAAGTTTTGTATCTGAATGTCTGGAAGTTCCTGCAAACCTTGGCTGCTGACTACTGAACTGGAGTGATATTTCCCACTTAAAAATGTGACCTTTGTTTCCTCAGTTGTTCACTGGGGTCTGGAGCTGACTCAACTATACGTTTTGGGGCATAGACCCATTTAAACTTTCAAACAATGCACAAAGACTTGACAATTTTTTTTCCTCTGAGACTTTTTCACAGATTACTTTAATTTCCTTCAGTTCAAAGTGGACCTAGAAACCTGTACATATTTTCCTAGGGAGCAGATGTGATGTGTATATACTTGTTTCTCAATGGTTCTCTGGCATCGATGTGCTTCTCTTGCTGAGGAATATGTATGGTTTAGTGGTCAATCTTGAATCCATTTCATGTTCTTAAACTTTTGGAGGGGGAAACCCTTGGACACAGACCTGCAGACAGACTATGAAGACAGGTGTTCTTGCCACCAGAATCTTGTGGTTGAAAATTCCCAATATGCAACATCTCCCTTGTTGGCTGGAATGGAGAATCTGGGACATCTCATTCCTGTGTTTGCTTTCCAGGCACCTTTCTTTCCAAGTTCTTTTTCCCAGGAGAGGCTGCGAAGTGCCACTCTGAGACAATTGCTGGGGAGCACTTTGAGGGTGCTCCAGGAGACTGGATGAAAAAGTTTCAGCTGTCTTGTGTGTCCCAGGAGGAGTTTTTGTGTTCCTGTGAGGTGGTTTGTTGAGCTCCCCTCTCCCCTGCTTGCTGCTGCAGAAGGTGGGAAGAAGAGAAACTTCTGATGTGTGTTTCATTACTGGTATGCCCTTCCCCACCATTCCTCTGCTGACACGTTCAGAAGGTGACTGGTTGTCTAAAAACCTCTTTCAGTCATTTAAAAATAGAATTAGATATTTTGTATCACACACTTTCTGATCTGTGAGATAGTCAAGGTAATGGGACTCTAGGTCAGGATGTGACACTGTGCAGTACTGGTGTGTATTGTGAGGTCTCAAGAATATAATCTTACATGTGGAACTGGGATCCTGTTTTGAACCTCCAGATACAGATTTACTGGAATTTAAGTTATTCTGGGGACAGTCCTGCTGGCTCAGAAACTAACCTCCTCACTGCATTTTATTCAGGAGATGTTAATCTCTTTCCTCTGCTATTTACTCCAGTTACAGATCCTGCTTCAAAATTGAAGCCACAGCTGATTACTTGAAATAATTTGGGATGGAATTGATCTGCACGGATGCCAGCCATCTGAATGGTGGGCACCCAGTCTGTGAAGTGTTCTAGGTTGGCTCTGTAGAGCAAGGTGAGAGGAACACCTGCAGAGGGTGACCCATCTCTGCTGCCAGGAGCTGCTGAGGGCTGGAATCACTGTCCCTCGTACCACCCTGCCTGTGGCCAGTGGAGGGATCCTGGGTGGTTTGTCTAGACTGGATGTCTAAGTTTGGGGCTGATGAAGTTGGTTCAAATGAATTAATTTAGCTCCTCTCTAGCTGCACTGGAAAGTTTTTGATGTAAAGTGTTTCTGTATTCCAGATTTACTGCTTTTTTTAATGCAAAAGAGCAGGGCTTTGAGAAGATTTATAATTTGGAACAAACGATCCTGCTCGTCTGTAGTTGTGAATCCTTTGCACTTGTGTTTTAAATTAAAGTAGATCTTGATTTATTCGTAAGTCTGTTGTGGTGCTGAGATGCTTTAAGATATCTACAGTCCAGAGCTGCAAGGGACGTGTCAACCTTGAAGTCTGGTCTAACTTACCTGCCCTGTGGCCATGTGGCTTTTACAAGAAGAGTCTGTAGCAGGAGCCTGGTCCTGAAACAAACCTTTCTTGGGGGCAGGGGTGACAGGTTTCACATTGATCACCATTTTATACTTCGGCCCAAGTCTGACTGAATAGGGGGAGGGAAGGCCCTTGAAAGGTTGCATTCAAGTATCTGATAAAATTTTAAAACCTCATTACTGTATTTGTGAAGAGTGCAGAAGTATCCATCTTCCTGTCCAACACGGAATGAAATGCCTGATCATTGTGCTTCTCTCTTTACAGTTTGTGCTTGGCATGTCACCAATTAATTGCTCCATTACGTAGATGAGTGTGGAATTGAATAGAAATCCTCAGGTAACTGTAGATTAGTAAGAAGGATGAAGCTGTCACCAAGGCCAGCAGCTCCTGCCCACCACCCAGGCAGGCAGGAGAATTTCCCTGAGCAGAGGAGGTTTGTGGTTTGCATTGCAGGGATGTTCAGGAGCCAGATCCCTCATGTGCTGAGGGGAGGAAGGCGTGGAACAAACTGTAGCCTCTTCTCTGAAGAGAGAGTTGGGTAATTACGCTCTGAGATGTTGTTTTATCTGGAAGTATATAGGAGAAGATGCTCAACAAGGTGTTACACTTGTGTCTCAGGCTTTTCTGTTGTTTTGTGTCATGTTTCACCCTTTTATTGTTCCTTCCTGTCAGCCTTGCTGGAGCAGAGTCTGTTCCGTGCTGCCGCAGCCCCGGCTCGCAGCACATCCCAGGCCTTTGAAGGTGGCAGGTTGAATTAATAGGGACAATTTGCTGAATCAAACAGGGACTCTGTGGCTGCTGTCATCTCCCAGTTGCACTTGTTTATATATGTAATGGTTCCTGTCCTCCTCAAACAGGACTCTGTGCTACCAAGCATAGCAGCTTATTATCCCATTTATTTCAGAATGGGACAAATCTTCCTCCAGAGGCCTCTGTCTTTTAGCCAGTGATTTCAGAAGGACCCTGGATCAAACAAGACTCCTGACTTTTCAGATTGTTCAGCCTGGTGAAAAGAATCCTGCACATCCCCCTGCAGCCTGGAGAAAGCTTTTGCTCTGCCATAGGTCCTAGTCTATAAACAGGGATAATAATTAGGGAATCTTGACTGTCTGGGGGTATGTGTGCGGCAGGGAGAGTGTCCCTAAAATACAGCAGCTGCTGTGCAGCAATTCCTTCTGTAGTAGCACTGGACATGTCAGCACCATATCTTCATTATGGAGATGGGAGATAATTTTGGATCATTCAGTACAAACTGATCCTGGGCTGCAGCTCTGACTGGGTGTAGTTGGTAGGAATATGTAGAGCAGCTTGTCACTAAATATCTGAAGGCAGATTTTCCTGTAATTACAGGAAAGGGAGAAGAGAGAACTGCCTGAACACACTGTCCATTCTTCAGTTAAAAAGGGGGGCAAATTGGAAAGAAAGGAGTTACTGTTGCTTGCAAAGGAGGGGAGGATGGCCAGGCATTTGTTTGAAGCTGCAAAGACACATCAAAGGCTTCCAGGTCCCTGACTGCCTCAGGAATGCTGCTGGAATAGAGCTAAAGCAACAGCTACGTGCATTTTCTGGCAATTTACTTCTCAATGTCTGGTTGACAGCATCATATTTACAGGGACCTGCATCTATTCACCACAGCAAACTCAGCTGCTTTAGCAATGACCTTCAGGCTTGTACTCCTGTGGGTGAAGTGCTTGGAAAAGGGAAGGGCAGGAGGGTGACCAGAGTGCTGGCAGAGACCCAGGGCTGAGGAGAGCTGGGATCCCCCTTCCCAGAGCTCCAGTTCCCAAAGGAGAGTGAAGGGGAGACTTTCCCCTGGGCTGGGCTTCTCCTCTGAACCTGTGGGCCCTGCCAGTCTTCTAGGTATTTCTCTTTTCTTTTTTTTTTTCCTTAAATGTTAGTGCTGGGTTCTCTTCAGGGAAGGTGCCTGCAAAGGGCCTGGCCAGGAGGTGGGTTTGTCTGCTGTGTCTCTTGTTAATGATGCTCTTGATGGAGTGAGTCCCTGTGCTGAACCTTCAGGTCCAGTGTCTCATGGTTGTGTCCCTTGTTGGAGTCCTCCTGTGCTTAGAGATCCCCACTATGAAATTTTTTAAGAGCAGAGGACTAAGTTTGGGCTCCTGAAAAATAATTATTTGGGACAAGAGAATGTAGTGGTAGAGAAATGAGATTTACAAGATGCCACATGAAAGATTAAAACGTGGAAAGGATCTAAGACTGTACCTAAATCTGCTGCTGTTCAGTGTCTTTCCAGGCACTATTGTTGCCTTAATTACCACAGAATTTGGGTTTTGTATGAAACAGCCTCATTAGAGACTCTGATCCAGCTGCTGTGTCACCCTGTGGTCAGCAAGTATCCCGTGGCAGGCACAAACACAGGCAGGGCTCCATGGCCACATGAAGGATGTCTGGATTCTGTGGGAAGAACTAGTGCTGGAGAATCAGAAGGTGGCCTTTGTCCTGCGGAGTGGGTGAGTAACCAAACACTGGTGTGACTGAGCAGTTGTGCTGCTGGAGGGATGGTCAGAATTCATGGTGTCTTGGGTGAAACCTTTACAGCACCATTTGTTTTAGTTGCTCTATCTGACTTTTGTCCATTTCTTCCAGAAATTTAATCCCATTTTGTTTAGTCAGTATTCTGGCTAGAGGGGCTCTGGTGGGCCTGGCCTCTGGGGGACAATGACTGCTCCACCTCCCTGGGGAAAGGTGTTGGTGCAGGATGTGGCTTGTGCTTCACCCCAGAGGGGGCTTTGCTTGCAGTTAGTGACTCTGTCAGGTACACTCTGAACAGCACATTGAGAAGCTACTCCTGTAGCACTGAGATGAAATCTCCATAAAACATTACCCCTGTTTCTCATGGCATTCTGCATCAATCCCCTGATAAAGCTGTGCTGGTGCTTGCTTTGATGACTGAAGGGTTTGCACAGGAGAAGCTATGATGTGGTGTAACATCATGGTGTGTTTTCTTCCTCAGGCCTCTAGTTGTATTAACATGAATCCAAACTGCTGAGGTTCAGTTTTCTTACGACTGTGTCACCGTGTAGCTGAGTTCTGATTGTTTTTTGAAGTGCACACACCTTTAAACCAGCCTCCCAAAGAGCAATTTACTCTGGCACTGTGTCAGCCCTGGCTTTGGCCAACCAATTGATGTTGTTCAAAGGCTGTCAGAGCTGATGCTCTGCTTGGAGAGGAGGGGCGAGAGCTACCAAGGTGGGGAGAGTCCTGGCTTTGTGTCTGTCTGGAATGTGGGTTTCCGCTGCAGGCTTCATGTGCTGCAAGGGTCTGAAGGAAAAAGTCACCCCTGGTGCTTAGGCAAGGTGTGTGGAGAGGGGGCTCCCCGTGCCCACCTTCAGTCTGAGCTGGGGTCCCTCCAGGGAGAGGTGGGATCAACTGTCCTTTAAAATAACTCTAGAAAACTTCTCGGGAGGGGCGTTGGTTGTCCCATGTGGACTGGGTGGCCCCATGGACAAGCCCCCATTTCACCAGCACAAGGGCTGGACGCTGCGTGTGCAGCAGAAGGGTGGGATGGAAACCACACAACTCGGTCTGTGTTGAGCAACATGTGCCAGGTAAGGACAAAGAGCAGGGGTGGCTGCTCTGCCCCTGGGGGTGCCGTGAGGAACAGCCCTGGCAGCTCCTGCTCCCAGCAGCCCGGGGCTGCAGCCTGGGTGTGGTGGGTTGGTGCTCAGCTGAGGGAGCTTTGCAAGTATTTCGGTGCAGTTCCTGCTTGTCTTACAACCACGAGCACTGGATCTGGGGGCCTCCCTGCAGGCACTGGTGTGTGGCTGGGAAATGCAGAGGGAACATCACTGATGACAGGAGATCCCTGGTGCTCAGCAGTGCCTGGGGAGGAAAGGGGCACTAACCAGAGCCAGGCAAGGTTGCCTCTAAGGGTAGGATGGATATTTGCATTGATATCTCAATTTGATATATATAGACTGATATTCTTCAGTAAGGATGGAAGGAGCTGTGCAGAGGAGAATGTGTGAGAATGATGTTAGGGTTAAAAAAATAAGCTCACTGCATATTGAGTAACTGGAGGGGGCATCAGATGGCAGGACACCTGATGTCTCTCTCAACCTGTGTGTACACTGGGCAATGTTTGGGACTTGCTCCTGTATCCACCAACTGCTCTTCAAAAATCAGGTGATCCAAACTCTTAAGAAATGCAAAGTTTTATTTTTTTTTTAATAAATAAGTCAGAAATGTACAATATGTAAGTCCAGTATTATGTGAACATCACAGGGAGGTCTAATCTCTTCTTGGATGCCCAGCCAGGCTTGGACCATCTTGTCTCTTACACCTACTTGAGCTGGTTGTTGGTGGTTTGGGTTTTTTGGGGGGGCTTTGTGGGTTTTTTTGTGGTTTTTAGCAGCACTTGAGCGTGTGCTTGTCAATGCATTTGTCAAGGCAGCTTCCAGGTGTAACTGTTCTCATGTACCAACCACTGTGGACTTGCCACCACTGAGCTCACTTGGCCAGATAAGACAGAAACCTGAGGAAAAAGTTGAGGTGAGTGGGGACTGGAGTAACTACACTGCAGCCTGGTACTTAAAGTATAAGGAGAGGGGGTGTTGCTCCAGTGAGGAGCACATCCCTTCCGGTATGGTCTCCAGTTAAGGGCAAAAATTTGAGAGTAACCTTTTTTTAGAGCCCGATCTCAGCAGTTTCTCTCCTGTGTCTGGGTTGGAAGACCCTCTGTGGCTCTACAAGGTGGCAGTAGGGGCGTGAATGGCCAAATAAAGACACCCAAGGATTTCATCAGTGCAAGGTTCTCTGGGCTGTGGGTGCCAAGACTTGTAATCACGGCTCTGCTCAGTTGCAGGTTGAGATCTGGGGCTCCTGTTCCTCCTCCCCTTTTCTTTTTAGCAGTGTTTTGGGTTGATTTGTTGTTTCCTTCAACATTTTGGAAGATATGACCTAGTGTTTCATCTCTAGAAACAGCACTTGTAATAAAATAGTTGCAGTTCCCATTTCCTTTTGTATCCACACATGGATCTTCCACCTCCTTTAATGAAGTGTTGCTATTTACAGATGTATGACTGGAGAGGGCTCACTCTTTTTTGTGGGGGTGTCAGGTAAGTGTCCCCACCCACCTCCCCTTGGGACATCTGGTGACAAGTGCCCAGTGTCACAGGGTCCCTGTCACCTGCTGCAGCTGTACTTGGGCAGGTCAAACTCCCAACTCTTGGGCTCATGTTACATTTCAGGCCCTGCAGGAGGAAGCCCAGGCTGTAGCTGCTCTGGACTTAATTATTGCTATTTCCTGATTATTTTTAGGCTCCGTAAGCAAAGTCTGTCTTAAAACGTGTGCTAGGAAGGAGTTGGCCTGTAGGTTTCCAGTTCCTTCCTGCTGGATGAGGGAGCATTTGGTGTGTCACAGATGTTCAGTGCACAAGGTCATAAAACAGGTGAGAGAAAGTGTGCGTGTATGTGAAAGAAAGCAGAGAGGAACCTACCCCTTTTCTGCTGCAAGATAAGACCGAGATATTGGAACCTGTGGCCACATGAGCAGGTGGTGTTCCAAGGGGACATGGTGCATGAGAGGACAAGAGGTTCTGCTCAGCACCCACCACCTACACTTAGATGTGTTCAGGGGGGTTTATCCTGGACTAGTGCTCAGGTGGTTGGAGCATATTAGGGGTCTCTGAAGAGTGTTTCTGTTAAATTTTGGTACAAGGGCTTTACCTCTGATGTGGAGGGATAATGTGATGGATGGTGAGGGAACTTACTCTAAAAACTGAAGTCTGAATACAGACTGAGCCACAACTGCTGCTGTGAGGGGCCAACAGCAACTTCCTGGTCTTCACCTACAGGCCCTTCCATGCTACTAAAACACCTTAGTGCCCAGGCTGTGGAAGACAGAGGGAAGCACTGTCTGAAGGGTGAACTCTTCAGACCACTTCCAGGAGCTAGGATAAGGAAGCAGTACATTCCTGAAGGATTTCAGGAATTCTCCAGAGTCAAAAGGGAGAGTAGTTTGTCAAGCTGGTCTTTTAAGTTCCATATACCTCCATAAACCTTCCTGCAGTGGAACAGCAGGTGAGCATCTCTCACAGCCAGGTGAGCATCTCACAGGATGCTTTCTTCAATCTCAACTTCAGTTCCAGTTCCTGGGTGCTCAGGCATGGCCACGGGAAGCCCTGACACCTCTGCCACTGGCATTTTTCCTTCCAGTTGTCCTGTAGAGCCTTGTTCTCCCTCAGGAACATGCTGTTGAGTCTCTGGCTCTCCAGGAGCACCTGCTTTTGTGTAGTTCTTCAGCATCTCCTGCACCTCCATATGCAGACTTTTTAGTTTCTCCTCATACTCTGCCTGTGCCTCCTGCTGGAGCTGCAAAGAGACCTCAAATCATTCTCCGAACACTGAAGCTGAGCATGGTATGAAACCAAACCCTCCCTGGGCAGCCAGTGTGATGAGCTGTTAGCACTTCACAATTCTGGACTCAGTGCTGTCCTGAACAACTGGTCTTTGTCCCTCAGGCACTCTGCCTCCCCTGGGAGTGCATGGGGGGGGCATTGCTGATGACATGATTTGCTCCACCGCTGGATGAACTGAGGCTGTGTGGTCACAACACAGCAACCTTGAAAGCACATCAGTGTGTTCTAAGAGTCTGAGCAGCTTGGGGGGACACTCATCTCCTAAAGATGCATTTCCATCACACTTTAAATGTAGGGGTGTTTTGTCTGGTGAGAGGAGTGCTGGTGCTGGCACAGGGAGGGCAGGAGCACAGCACCTCTGACCTGGCTCTGTGTGGGCTCCTGTAGAACCACCTCCCAAGTTATTCCTTTTCTCCATGTACTGAGGAGTGGGTGTCTGATGTGTGTGGAGGAGGATGAGTGCAGCACTAATTAAATGAATGCAGGGAAGAATGATCCCCTCTAGAGTTTTGGATTTACTGTGCTGAGGAACAGCCCTGACCCCAAGCTCCATCCTTGCCTTTACCTGGATTTCCTTCTCCTTGATAGTCCTCAGATTCTCTGCCTGCTTCTCTTCCAGTTTCTGCTGACACCTGGCTGTCTTTCCTGTCACCTTTAAAAAGAACAAATTAAGAAAACCTACTCAGATTTACATTTTTACAAACAAATGTCTCAGCCAGCCCAGGCAAGACACAGTTACACAGCAGGGGTGTGTGTCCCCTGCCCAGCTCTGAACAATCTGCTGGGTCTGTTACCTGTGTGGTACCACAGCCCTGAGCTGCAGGACTGGGGAAGCTGTAACTGCTGCCAGGCACAGACAGACATGGATGGACAGAGACAGACAGGGACACAGGGACAGGCACAGATGGACAGAGACAGATACGAACAGACACGGACACAAACAGAGATGGACATGGACAGACAGACACAGACAAACAGGGACAGAGGTGGACACAAACAGACATGAACAGACACCAACAGGGACAGGCATGGATGGATACAGACAGACACAGACAAAGAGAGTGTCGGACAGAGACAGACAGAGATAGAAACAGATAGACAGACACACACACCCCCATGCTCTGCTCTAGGAGGGGATGAGTCTGTGAAGGGCAAAGATGAGGTCTCTTGGGTCTCTGCCCCATCTGCAACATTTTGCACATGATCAAATAGATGTGGGGTTACAATGCTCATGAGTTGTGCTTAAAACAAAATAAATCCCTGAATCAGAAATGCAAATAACCTGGGCAGCTGTTTGCAGCTGCCTCTCTACCCTGGAGGGAGGACCCACGAGACCCTTACACCCCTGCAGTGTTGCAGTCAGGGTGGTAGCTTCTTCAGCTGCACTTTGGCTGTGGGAATGACACAGAGTCCTCCAAGCAGCAGCAGTGTCACGGGACTGAAGTGCCTCCAAGAAGTCACACCCTGGCTCTGAGACACACTGATGATGTACACAAGACACCCCCTTTGCAGGAACCAGAGAGGCTGGGGCAGGGAGCCACAGGAGAACTTACCAGTTTGACTGTTTGCACCACCTCCTGGATGTGAGAGTTATTAATTTCTTTCTTCAACCTTTAAATAAAGGAAATGTAGATATACCTATAACCCATATGTTATCTTCAAATAAAGCCTCTTATCAATACTGATAAAGCACCATACTGTAAGACAGGACTGCTGGTGCCCACACAGAGATAGGTGTTACATTCTCTTCATGTCCTCCCACATTGAGAGGCTGCTGCAATTTTAGGAGAGACAAATAAAACAGCATTTCAGTCTGACTGAGACAGAAGCCAAATAACTAGATGCAAAATTCTATTTTTTTCAGTTTAACAGACACCAAAGGACCTTGCTACGAGCTGGCAAAGGAGGCAGAGACCCTCTTTTGTACCCTGGAACTTGTGAAGCTGTTACAAGTATTTTTATTTGTGCTGTGCTTGAGCAGAGGCTCAGCAGCAGAGCAAGAGGATTTCTGTAGCAAGGACTGGGAAGGAGGCTGCAGCCATTGTGTGCCCCACCAACCTCTTACCTGAGGGGGCCACAGAACCCGGTTACAAACCAGTTCTAGATGGGCTGGGGAAGACCTGCCTTTGATTGTAGGGGTAGATAAACACCCACCAAGGCACGACTGGAAGTCTCTTAGGCTTCAGCCAAAGTGCCTGGAAGGTGCATTGTCCTGTCAGCAAGAAGCTTGGGCATAGACAAAGCCCAGTAAGATCTACCCCAGTACCTCTCCTGAGCAGCCTTGTCACTGGTGTTCCTCATCATGGCCTGGATCCGCTCCACTCGTTTTGCCTCCAGCTTCTTCTTAAGGTCCTTAATATTGCTGTGGAGAGAGCAGAGTGTGTGACAGGGCTCCTCACAGACCCCACAGACTGAACCAGCCCCCCATGGGTACTCTCTGGTGTGCTCCGCTGTCCAGAAAAACAAAGTCTGTCTGAATGTGCAGCAGATGGTGCTGCCTGAGAACTTCTCTAGGCACCCAACAATTTCTCTCTTCTATGAACCAGTGTGTAATCACTTCCCTGTTCTCTCCGTGCCATTCATGATTTTACACCCTTCTGTCACATCCCCCTCAATCATCTGTTCTCCAAGCTCAGTCCTATTTCATTTCTTTCTGTGCAGAAATTACTCCTCACTGCTGACCATTCTTGCTCTTCCCAAGCTTTGTGTTCCCAATGGCACCCTGAAGAGGCTCCTGCACTGCCAAGGCAGATCTAGTGGCAGGTGATGACCTTAAATCTTTTTATTCCTCATACAATTCCAAAAATTCTATTTGCCACTTGGGCCACTGCAGAGCTGTGAGACAAGTAGCCCCAGCAGCCAAAGATCTCTCTCCTGAGTGACAATAGTTCACCATGTAAAGGTGAGCTCTGCTTAAGGTTTTTTTTCCATTCCCATTATTTTGTATTTACTCACACTGAATTTAACTGCCATTTTATTGCCTGTTGTTCAAGATCTTTAAATCTTTCTGGAGCTCCTCACAGCCAGCTGTAGGCGTGACTGTACTAAATGACACTGTATTGTTAGCAAACCATTAACTAGCTACTCAGTCTGTTTTGCTTAGTCTGGTCTGAATATGCTGAATAGCTGAGGGGAATGGAGACTGTCCTGGTGGAGGACACAGGAAGTTTGGCCTGACATAGCAACTAAAGGCTGAGAGAGGATCTAATGGGAAGCAGTGAGGATTTTAGCTCCAGGACAATGTTACTGCAAGAACAAATGGAAAAATGCCAGGCTAGAAACTGGTGAATTGATTCTGCCAGTTGACTTAAGTACTGGAGCCAGGAGGCTCAATTCACTTAGGAGACTGAGCTGATCAGTCCCTGGAAGGGATTATGGGATGGACTGACTCCAGCAGACAGAGATGACACCCAGTGACCAGCAGTTTTATGTCCTATCTTTCTGAATCAGTCAAGGCTACTCACTGCAGCTTGAAGGTTGGTGCCCTGGCTGGTGCCTCGTGGCTTGAACACTGTTCTGGAGATCACAAGAGAGGAGCTGTTCTCCCACCACTGCCACTGTGTAACTGTGAGACCCTGTGTCACATCTCCCCAGAGGAAACCTCCTCTGCAGGAGTGTTTTAAGATCTAGCAGAAAATGCCACCCCCGATGGGAGCTATGCATTATTACTTTGCTATTCAAATACAAAGTTTACCTTTCTGATGACTCCTTCAGTGCCTTCAGCTCAGCTGCCTGCTTCTCTCTGGCCAGCTCCAGTATCTTGGTAACTTGCTGTTGATGAAAACAAGGTAAAAATCAAACAAACCAAGATAAGACACAGCACATAATCCATACTGAATTAGAGCCAGATTCTGCTTTATTTCCCCCTGCACCGAGCTCCAGGAGCCAGGAAACCCACATGGCTTTGTGCAAACCAGATGCAGCACAGCTGAGCTCAGGTGTGCCCTCAGACTGCACCCTGCCAGTGACCCCACCCAGGCGCCAGAGGCTCCTGAGAGCTGTCACACAGGGAAGCCAGGGAATGCCACCTGGGCCCCCAGCTACCAGAAGAGGCTGAGCAGATGGAGCCTGAAGTGCTCCAGGGCAGTGCTGCTCCATTTTGTTCAAATTGCAGACCTAGGAAAATGTTTCTACTGCATTTTTATAGCTTCTAATAGTAAGCATCACTGTCTGCACTCTCCATCATCTTGCATGGACAATTGCTCTGAGGGGTGTTTTCTGCCCTGTGGCCACATTTCCAAGCTCACAGTTTAGCGAAGGATGTGGTTTTTCAGGCTGTCCTTGCAAGGGCTCCCCAAGCTAGGTGTTCTGCTGCCCCTGGCAGCCCTCACCTCCGTGGCATGCTGCTCTTTCTTCCTTCGAATCCCCTCGTGGTGTTCTCTCCCCAGGTGGGTGAGCTCCAGCTCCAGCCTCTCCCTCAGCTCCACAAGGCGGCTGTCAAGGCTTTCTGACATTTCTACAGGATGTGCACACGTACCAAGGTCACCTGTTGTCAAACGCCTGCAGAACAGACACAGCAGCTGTGCTGCTTCTAGAGGTGCTGATACAATCTTGACCTTCCCTCCCACCCATCCCTGGCAACACCCAACACCCTGGATGCCCCCACCACCCCATGCTGCCTTCAGAGGAGGAGGGCCCATGTTTCTCTTTGGCTTGGGGAGGTGACCACAGGCCAGGCCCTGCTGCAGCCCCTCTGCTGTATTTACCTCTTCTGGGTTTTCCTGTTGTGCATCATCCTTTTCTTGCCTCCAGAGCAGACAGGCTCTATACAGAGCACAGAGTATTTCTGCAGCATCTCCTCCCTCCGTTTACTTCCTTTCCGCTCCAGCTCCCTCAGTTCCTTCTCCTGCTTCTTCAGCAGCTTCAAGAAGAGCTTCATCTGCTGCAGTTCTTCAAGGCTGGCTGTCTGAGGCTCTACAATACCAAAGAAGAGAGGCTGTTTTCTCTCACACAGCATTTCTCAACCTGCTGAGATGCCTCTGGGGGTCAGTCAGGGCTTTTGCAGCACTGCTTTCTTTCAGCTCTTCCTCCCTCCAGCCCTGCAGGCAGCTCAGCTCCCCATCTGCTGGGTGCCTGGCATGGGGACAGACACAAGACCTGCTGCCCTGTGGCATTTTGGCCAGAGGAGCACACTGGTGGTGATGGGCCAGTCTGTCTGTCTTGTGCATCGCCCCCTTTTCCACAATCCCTAGTATCCCAAAGACAGCACAATTGTTAAGCCAGCTGGCAGCTCTCATTGGGAGGAAGAAGCTTTGTTGTTCCATTACTGTTTTGCAAAACTGTTACAATAACAGGTGCTTTCATGAGAAGGGCCACAGCCCTGTGAGGGCTCACCTGCAATCTGAGTCACTTCCATAACATTTTCTTCCTTGGCAAAAGCTGCTGCTCCTGAAATCACAAAAGGTATTCCTAGTGTGGAATAAAAGCACTATGCTCATCCCACTCTGCAGTCACGAGAGTCAGGGGAAATCTAAAACTTTTGCCATTAATGACAAGCACCAGAATTTAAGTTGGTGACTTGGCCTGAGAGGTTCTGACCCCATCACCAAGGACCTCCCCCTCCAGCACTGTCTTTTTGCAGCCTTTGGAGCACACAGATGCTTTCCCTTCCACTTTTAGCTCAGCCACATCCACAGCTTTACCTGCAGGCCCATTGGAAAGGGGAGTGCTGAACTTCCTAGTGGAGTCTGGTATCCCGTTAGTTTCAGCAGACAGGGAGTTCTGGGTGCCAGGCCTCTGCAACAGGGATCAGAGGTAAATGAGAAGCCTGAGTCCATGACACATGTTTCAGAGACAAGGACAGGACCCGGAAAAGCTCACCTCCACTGAGCCATCTTTGAGCTTGACTGATCTCTTGTCCTGCAGGCTGAAGAACTTGATGGGGTTGGAGAGAGCAATAGTCAGGTCTAGAAACAAAAAGGAGGTCTGTGCTCAATAACTCATTCTGCTCTGATTTTCCCTGCCTTCTGGCTTCCCTGCCAGACTAGGGCAGGAAATTGTGGAGAAGGGATATTTTCTGCTTGCAACAAGCTTCTCCCTGACAGGACAGTGGGAGGGGATTATTCAACTTTTGCTGTTAATCTCTGCAGTGGGGCTTCTTTCCTGATGTACGTCTCCCTGTTGGACCTTTCCCTGTATCTCAGTACCAGCAAGAACCTCCCTCTCTTCAAACAGGGAACACCACCACTCTGATGCTCCCTAGATCCCCACTGCTGTCAGCCCCTGGCAGTTCTCAGAAACCCCTCCCTGCCTTGGAATAAAAGCAGTAGAAAGATTGACCCACTGTGGGGAACCAGTCCCAGTTACACTCCAAGCATCCACTGTCCCGCAAGGAAAGCCAGGACATGCCAGGATGCTGGTACCCGCTCAAGTCCTGCCCTGACAAGGAATTAAGGGTGCAGCAGGAAAGCACCCCCAAGGCTGGAAAAATGCTTCAGGATGACAAGTTGGACCAAGGCAGAGCCCTCCCCAGGCACAGTCCAATGTGCACTACCTGCCCACGCGTCAGGAACATAGTCCTTGATTTCCAAGTACACAAAGAGAGCAGGCATGGTGAGAGGCATGTTGCTCTCGCTGCGGAGACAGATGTGGTGGTAGCCTGGGAAGAGAGAGCACAAGAGGGGGAATAAAACAGAATCTCCTCTTTGTCTGTGTGCTCCAACAGCAACGGAACATCTCTTTACAGAAGGGGATGATCAACATACTATGGAATTAAGGCAAGACTGTAACAGGATGAATTTGAAGGCTCCACTGACTAAAGGAGTGGAGACTAAGTAGCAAAACATGCAGATGTTCATATCTTTACAGTTTCCAATGAATGGGTCTCAAGGGCACAAAAGCTGGAGGAATTTCCTCAAAGCTCACCTGCATGCACTGCAATAACAGGAATGACACGGTGACCAATGAACTTCCCTCCTTCCTCCCAGGCCACAATTTTGAGGGATGCCAGCTCAGGCATCATGATCTAAGGAAAAAACCAGAGTAAGGAACCCATGTCCTCACCTCCAACTCCTAGCAGCACACTGGCTTCACCAAGTAGGGCTTTACTCTCTCCTTCCAACAAAACAAGGCCATCTCTCCAGGGAAGTCACTGTCTATTCATCTTGTAGTTTAAGGCTACAGTTTTTCAGAGACGTAACTGAATTCACAGAAACTCCACAAAACACTGGCTTGTCAGAGGAGACACTGCACAGGATCACAGGGGGGCAGTTTACCCAAAGAAAAAATAGGGCAACAAACCCTTCAGACCACAGCTGAAGGGAATGAACATGAATGGACAATTTGGCAAGGATGGTAACTTCGCCGTAAGGGCTCTTGCCTCCCTCCTCTCCCATTTTCTGCTGCCATAAAATGAACTGAAAACTGTCTGAACCAAAGTCTTTTCTGAAATGAGGGTATTATTTATCTACCACATCCCAAGTAGGCTGAAAATATCTGCTCTTTCACTGTGTGCTTGACAGAGATGAACTGTGTAACATGCATTTTGCCTTTGTAACTTACTGCAGAAAGGCCAAACATTACTGTCACCTTTGACTTCATTTCCCCATGCCCTGTAGCTGGATTAGTGACCCCTGAATTCTTGTGGACAACAGGGCAGCTCTCTGTTCTGCCACAAATGAAACCTCCCTCTGTTCCCATCGTTTCTTCAGTTTCTCTGGTTCTCATTTACAATTTAATCGCAGACATTCCATTCCTTTCTGCTTGCTGGTGCTTGAAGTTTTCAAAGCTGATGAGTCAATTCAGCCTGAAGTGCATCACAAATGGGACACTTCTGGTGCCTGTTATTTCCAGAAATGTTCCCAGCTACCCCTTGTCTGTTCAGGGAAATACTGTTGGGAGAGTTGTTTTGGATATTGTGGTTGGATATTATCTGAGAGTGAAGCATGTAACTCCTTGTGTGTCTAAAGCCACGACTGAGCTCCCCAGAAGGGAGTCCCTTCTGTTGTCAATGACCTCTCAGGAGGCAGTGCTGTGTCCACCAGGATCTTGAAGGATTCTCTGTCTAAATTACTATGAATTATATTATTACCTTTTCAAAAACAAAAGCCTCCTCTTTCCATACAGGGTTAATGGAGTTAGCAGTGGAGGTCAGTTTGGTTCTGTATTTGCGTTTTGTGTCCCTTGGCAACCCAAACAGCTCCACTTCCACATAAGTCTTCACACTGCGATCTGAGAGGAACTGACCAGAGAGTATCTGTGAACATGCAGAAACACAATTAGCAACTGCTGAGAAGAACAAAACAGAAGAACTCCCCCATAACCTTCACCTCAACGTCACCCTCCCACACCAAAACATCTTCTCTGCTGCAGTTCCCAATCCACAATAGGCTCTTCTTTTACCTCTACCCACGTCTTGCTTCAGCACTTCCTCCAACCTTCTCCCTCCCCATCATCACAGCCCTGGCTGCTCCTGTGTGGCAGATGCCGATTTTCCATTTTCATGCGATGATGATTAATTTAAAATAGTGAAAAGCCTGGGAGTTGCCATGGTTACACTCTCCCACGGGACTCTGCAGGTTCATTTGCCACTAAAGAACCCCACTGGGTGATGAACAGCAGGAGCAGGGATGGCAGCTGCACAGGTGGTGGCTGCTGGGGAGGAGCAGCCCCGGGGCTGGTACTTGCCGTGACAGACAGGGTACTGGCCACCACCACGTCGATCCGGTCCACAGAGAAGGGGTCAAACTGCTTGTCTGGGCGCCTCATGAACTCGTGCTTGAGCAGATAGCCACACTGCCCATTGAACTCAAACAGAGCCATGTTCTGCTGCATGGGGACATCTGAGGTACAGAGGAACACACGAGAAAAATGGCTGGGGGACCTCACCAGGTGGCTTGTGTGACACAAGTGAGCTGAAAGATGCTGCAGTCTCACAGCCCCTGCTAGCCAAGGGCTCACTAAGCCACTGCAAAAACTAATTAAAGCCTCTCAGCACCATACAGGGAGAAATATTACAGCAGCTGTTGTAAGAAAGGTTAGTGGTTTGCTTATGACTGCACTGTAAGTCATGGGTAGAACTAAATTAAAATCTCCTTTAATAAGTACCTGCAATTTTTGGGTGTGAAGTAAACAGCTGTCTGAACCACTCTACTCCTTCCCCCCTTCATTTTAGGTCTCAGTCCATCTTCTCCTCTGCCCCTTCTCTGGAGAACACTCTTGTGGTTTCTGCAGTCTTTCATATGAGATCCTCCTCATAACCAATCTCACACTTTCCCTTTCAATGCATCTGTTTTTCCTGCTACTGATCCTACACTCTTTGTACTTAAGACACTCCTCTGAGGAAGGAAGAGGGGTAAAGAACAGCTTCCTCTGGGGGCTTTTCTGTGTCTCCTTCTCATGCTGGCTGTGCAGCAAGGAATGGCCCTTCTTCCCTATTCAGATGAAAATACTGGGAAGAGCATGGCCAGCCAGGCCTGTAGGCAGCTGGAGCGGTGCCTGCTGCCTGGCAGAAGAGGAAGCAGCTGAGGGAAGCAGGAGGTTCTGATGCCTCATGTTCTGATGCACATGATTCATCCTGACATCACCTTACGGTACAGCCAGAGGTGGGACGAGACACTGGGTGACAGCAAGTCCATGGGTGTATGCACAAGTGGGTAGGACCCACGGCCTGGACATGGTGTGCCAGGTTTGTGCTGAGCCTAGAGAAGTGCTTTGGGTCTGCGGGAGATGGAGCCAAAGGACAACAATGCTCAGGGAGAAGGCACAGGAAGTAAAGGCATCGAGGGCAACAGCAGCAGTAGGAAATAGCAGTGAAGGAAGGGACAGTGAGTACCAGCACACAGCCTCACCGCCCAGGAGCTGGAGGACAATGTGACACTCACCCATGGTCTGGAAGTTGAGTGCCACCATCTGGCAGCCAACGTTCCAGAACATCTGGGGCAGGTAGTTGGAGGAGTCCATCCGGGTGCCTTTGGGGTAGATCCGGCTCATCTGGCGCTTGTTATATCTACAGGTGCTCTATTGGAAACAAGCACGGCCTGTGCACCCTGGGGCCAGCTCCTCCACCCCCAGCATGAAAACTCTCTCAGCTCTGCTCCCAAATGCCCACACTCTTCCAAACAAGAAGAGAGGCCCTAGCAACAACAGGCTCCTTTCCCATCCCTCTTCTCTTAAGGACAAGCCTCTGGCAGCCCTGGTGCTCACTACTGCAGGATGCATCCTGTCAAGAATCTCTGTGAGCAGCCCCTGAGCCAGCCTGGAAGATCCCATGTTCCATGTTTATCTCTCTGATGAAGAGCTGACCAGGTCCTGAAACCAGAAGCCAGCTGGATACACCTCAGCCTTACCCTAGCTTCAGATGAGCTCTCATGCTCCATATCCCAGACAAAGGCTGCCAAAAGGATACTCCACAAACTGCACAGGGAACTTGGTGAGCAGGTCATAAGCCTTCAGCTCGGTGAAGGAGGAGATGACATAACTCCGGTTCTTCTCTGGAAACAGGAGAGAAGGAAGTGTTGAGAAGAAAGCCCTGCCCAGCCCCATTTTCTGGGTGGGGACTGATGGACACAAGAAGCACTTGGCCTCTTTACTCCCTCTTCCTACCAGGCTCCATTTTCTATCAAAGCAATTTACCTTTCTCAGTCCCAAAGAATAATTCTCCATAAAAGGTGATTTCTGTTTACCAGGGAGATGATGGTTGTGCACTCCAGGACAGGAGTTGCATGGAGTACAGGCAGAATTGGCTCACAAAACTAAAATGGCAACAATGATGGCCATCTCTTCCTGGATTTCAGTGACATTTAGGGAACAGCTCCTGCTTGCAGTTTTAGTTCCAAGTGAATCCATTCATTCAAAGTCTTGCACAAAGTTCTTTTTTTGTCAAGTTTCCCCTTTTTCACTCCCGTGTTCATTGCTTTTTCTTTCATCAATCAAACCAACCCACTCAAAACTAGACTCAAACATGGGAACTCTTTAGAGGAACCTGCTGTGCATAAAGAAATTGGTGCATTTCAGAGTTTCAGACATTTGTCTGTCCAGTCACCACAGACAAGGAAGTTCACATACATAAAGAAAAGCTGGATTCAACTCTGCCCTCCAAAGCACCAAAGCAAACCCACAGGTATGTCCCTGGCCTCTAGAATGTTTATTTTCATCCTCACTCATACAACTGGGAGCAGTATCTGACATCTCCCTGTCTTCTCCTGACCAATTCCAGGGAGGTGGGCAGAAGGGAGGTGTTTGTGACCATGTGCATGTTGTGGGAGAGGGAGAACACAACAAAAATGGGTGGAAGCAAGTCACAAAGGCAGGTGGAGAACAGCAGCACCTGAAAGCATTGCTCTCCTGGTTGAGAGGAAATACTTGGGATCCCAATGGGACTGAGTCTGACTTACGGGCAGAGACTTCAAAGGAGTCAAATTTGATAGGCTGGATGTAATTAACGAGGCTGGACATCTCCTCGTACGCTGTCACCTCCAAACCAGCAGTGCCCTGAGCAGAAAACATCCAGAAGAAAGCAGATTAAGATTCTTTCTGGTCCTACAATTCCATCATGGACAGCACAGTCAGGGCACAGTTTCTAGGAAGCTTGGCAAAAACTGGAACTGCGCCATATGGAGAGACATCAATATGTGAGAAGCCCCAGACCTCTTTAACCTTTCAAAGCACAGAGCCTGGGACAAACCAGGGACGTGGTTTTCCCTCCTCTCTGAGTGACACTAGGGAGACAGGAATGGAAAACATTTGGTTTATTTTCTTCATGAGAATGCTGATCACCTCCTTCCCCTTCAGCTGCAGCACTTCATGTTTCAGTAACAACTTTTATCAGCCTAGGCCAAGGCTCTCCAGATACCCTCAAGGCAGACAGTTACCTCCAAATCATGCAGAATCTCCAAGAGAGAGTCAGAGAATATGGCAGATGAGTTATTATTTCTATGTTTGCAACATAATTTATCTTACTCAGTTTCTCCTGCAAAAGTCCTGCTGCATGGGGGGGAAAGCCCTCTATGGGTCTCAGCACAGTTCCATTTCCCTGTGCATTTTGGGTTCAGCTCTATTCAATACAGTGAAGCCTCAGAGAAGAAACCAGAAAAGGAACAGAAACAGCAGGGACAGTACCTCATCTGACTGCATCTTTTTAATTTCCTCTTCATCCAGGGTTCTGAGATGTTCATCCTCTTCCTCTGGTTCCTCTTCAGCCACATCACCTGCCCAGACTGAGCACACACAGCCCCCATCAGTGGTGCACCCCAGCAGTACCCTGAGACAAGACACTGCAGATTGCTAGAAGGGAGAACTCTGCAAAACCACCCCATGGAGTCATGCAGGAGCAAGAAGTGGAAGAATCCTACCATTTTATGAACCAAATCCAAATATGAACTAGCACACTCAAGAGACCAAGGGCTTCCCTTACACCACAAGAGTGACAATCCCAGTGCTGTTTCCCCACCAAGGTCACACACATTTGTGGGAATCAATGTCCATTTCTAGGTGCTCTGTAGTGGTGCTCACCCTGTCTTCATACAACTCCAGGTGTTCCTACCATGACAGGGACTCAAAATTGACTGTTCTACCATGGGTTCCACAAGAGGTGGCAGCCTTGAGACTGGAGGAGGGGAGGAGAGTGGGGTTGAAGGTTCTATAAACCTTCAAGAACCTCACAGGGAAGAACCAGGCCACGGTGAGTTTGTGGTTATCAGAGAGCTACAAGCTTTGAAGAATTATCCACCATTCCATCAGACCAACAGCCAGAGTGTGTTAGTGAACTACCTGCTCATGCAGCCCCACACCTCAGGGTAGGCAAAAGAGTTGACTGGTGGGCAGGACACAAGTTGATTGTCTCTTCTGGTGGGAATGAAGTGTTTGAAAATACTCTGAAGATTTAATTTCTCTTCTAAGCTTAGGCTGCTTCTTAAGATAACTGAATTAATGACTATTGGCTTGCCTCAAGCTAGCATTGAGTGATTTGGAAGGCCTCCAGTGGGCCAGACTTGCTCATCTAGCTATACTAGTTCCATCTTCCCTTCAGACATACCAGTATCTTCAGTATCCAGAGGGGTTGGCTGCTCAGTGATTTCTGGTTCCACATTCCTCCCTTTCTTCAAAGAGTTCTGCCTCTTCCCAGATATAGATTCATTCTTTTTGTTCTTGATCAAGATTTTCCCTAAAAGATCCTTAGGACTTGGCAGAGGAACTCCTGGCTTCAGCTGCAACAGACAAACTTCATATTGAATTTTCATCACAATGATGGAATTCAAACACTCATCTCCCCTGTCCCTCCCAGTACCATTCCTCTGGTCATTTACTGGTGCATGGACACCTCTCTCACCCACTGTATACTTTAATTTCTCCATCTGCCAGCATATTCCACTATATCCATGCGGATTTTTTTCAGACTTCACCTTTGGTTTCAGACCAACATTTTGCACCTCTCAGCCCTCCCATCTTCTGCTGCCTGCCCAGGCCATGCTGTTCCCAGCCACTCATCTTGCACCACAGCAAAACAAACATCTCCATGGCCTGAAGGCATCCCCACACCTCCGGGTTTCACATTCCACCTACTTCTCTCATTACCCCAGAGCCTCAGTCCTAGAGCAGCACTCAGGCCATATTTAAAGACTCTGCCTGCAGCAGCTTTGAAAAAAAAGATCCCAGAGCAGGAGGCTCAAGACAAGGATGTGGGATTCAGACTGTGCTTCTAGACCTACACTCCCTGCAGAGACAGCAACAGGCCTATTCATAATTTGGGTAACACATTGAACTGTTTCTCCCCACACACATCCTGATTCTCCCTCCTGCCTGGACACAAACATGGGTCTGGACAGTGGGCAAGTGCTGGTTTGCTCACTGCTTCTTTCAGCTCTTCCTTTGGGCTCAGTGTGTTAGAATAAATGCTTGGCTGGGTGTCTCATCCCCACTGTGTATCCCAAGGACCTGCCTGATGCTTGGCACTGCTTATTATCTGTGGATCAGTTCCACTCTGAAAGCAGCTGCAGCAGCAACATGCACAGGGATCACCTGAGATGTCACCCACTGTGTCCACAGAAATACCTGTTTGTACCAATGTGCTGGTGGCAATGTCCAGCAGGTGGACCTTGCTCAGCTACTCTGAGCTCAAAGCTGTGCCTCTCACTGACCTGGCCAGCACTGCCTAGATGGGAATGTTTCCAGTTTGGAAGCAGAAATTGAGACACTCTGGAAGGAAGGGCCTGAAATGCTGCTAAGCCCTTGTTCCTGTTTCTTTGGAAAGCAAGAGCTGGCAGGAAGATTTGAAAGAGCAGTGGACAGAACTACACTGACTCATCTGGGTACAGCTGGGACCCCTCAGCTCCTGAGAGCTCAGCTTCCAAAGCCAGAGTGTTAAAGAGGAGCAGAGCCAGGCAAGTGCTCAGGAAAACCTCTGTACCTGAGGGCTCCTCCATCCACTTACTGTGTTGCTCACCCCTATGAACCAGGTTTATCTACCCATGGCATCATCTTCTCTTTCACTGTCCTTGTCTCTGCTGTGGCATCTACTAGCACTAGGAGTGACCAATTTTTTTAGACAGACTTCTCCCCCAGCCTCTTTCCCCAAATCCCACTTACGGGGTATTTTTCCAGTGGCTCTGTCAGCAGCATGTCTCCAAAGATGGTCCTGCAGTACTCAGCCATCTTCGCCTGCTGCTTGGGCCTAGTGAACAGAGAGATGGAGCAGAAGTGACCAGGTAAACAGGAGCCTGAATCCAGAGCTTAGCATGAGCAACCACCTCGAGATCCATGTACTCTACCCAGCAGACCATCTCCTGCCTTCACACAGACAGCTATGCAGATCCTGAAGTGCCTTCCCAGGCCGACTCCCATTTGTCCATACTCTGCCATCCTGAGCTAAAAGGCTGCACAATTGTGGTCACCCTCACCCTACAGCTCATGGCCCATCTTCCAGCTCTGCCCCACCTCCAGCTGCTTTATGAATCTCCATCAGTGTTTCATTTCAGCCCAGGCACCCCCTGCAGAACCAGCAGCCCTCACCTGCATAGTTTCTGCTCTGGACATCAGAGAGCACAGTTCTCCCCACCAGTAGATACTCACGAGTCCACGTGGTTCTCAAAGGACAGGATGACAGGGTAGAGAGATGTTTTGAAAGCACTTTCTGCAATGGCCTCAATGGCATCCTGAAGGAGAAGCAATAGTCAGAGGAACAACAGCAGCTGATCTCCCACAAAAGAGAACCCCAAGGTTCACATTCCCCAGCTGATCATTGTCAGGGGCTTCTCTTTAAAGTAATTAATCTCCATCCAGTAAGAAGGGGAGAAGTGTCTTTTTCACACCCACCCAGATTTCCAGTTCCAGAGGATACAAGGTACAGCTGAACTCAAGAGCTGGCATAAGAAAATATGAAGGTGTAAGACGTTAAGTTTTTACTTTCCTTACATAATTTAGTGTACACATAAATGAATGTGAAAGCATCTTGCCAGAGAGGCAAGCCACATGCACTTGGAATTGGTAGAGGAAGGTGTATGCAGCACCAGATTAAACTGCTTCAAACCCTATTTATACTTACCTCTGAACCTGTCCAATTTACTATCATTTTACCTGCTTATAAAATCCTTCTGTCTAGCAGCAAACTGGAATGTTCAGTAACCAGCAGTGCTGACATTTCAAATGCAAATACCATGGAAATGTTCTCACCATTAATGATGCAATAAAAAATAATCATATTTTCCCCAAGCTCCTGTTAAAAACTGCCACAAACTCTCCACTCTTTTCTTTTCTGGTGCCACTAATTGACAGGGTAAAGAAGCTTCATTTGCTTCTTTGCAATTACAGTCCCTTACTCCCCCCAAAATCCTGGTTCTGCCATGACCTTGGCTGCCAGAGCTGCTCCTCCATGGACCACTTGGACTTTCTATCACAGAAACCTGCAAGGTTCAGAGGAGGAGAAGCTACAGAGAAAGCCACTAAAGGGCCACAGGCAAGGGTAGAAAAGGGAGAGAGGTGTGGAGGGAAAGATCTACAATTATGTAAAACTAAAACCTGGGCACATGCTGAGTGAACAGGTTATGGTTTCCTTGAGGTAGAGTCACCTGCTTTAGCAGAACTCTGCAATTACAGCAGGCACAGCTCTCATTATCTCTGTCTGTAGGGAACCACTTTGCAAAAAAGCAGCAGCATTGCTACAGGATTTGGAGAATGACTGACACTGAATGTGACAATACTTTTGATCTTAAGGACTGTGGGGTTTTTTCCCCTCATATATATATTTTAGTAACAGTGCAGTGTGGGAACTGGGAGAAACTTCAGAATGCCCCTGCCTGTTGCCAGCAGCTGTGAACAGGAGGGCAAATAAGTGTGATGCATTAATTTTTAACCTGCAAGCTCTAACTTCTGTGGTTAAATGTCCTGTATTTCCAAGGGAGAAGTCAGCTTTGCACTGTGCTCCTGGAGCCTGAGAGCTGAATCCTGAGGGCAGCCACCTGCCCAGCACACAGAGGGCAGCTGCTCCACTGAACACAGTCCACACACATGGAATTAGGAAGTAACTGCAACCTGTTCCTCCAAATGGACACCATGGGAGGCTGCAAGCCACAGAAACCTGCTGTAGACCACTTAGAAGATGAACTCATTTTAACCACTGGTTTTCCAAAAGCCATCTCTGCTTCTCTGACATGCATCTCTCTAGAAACCCACCATCCTCATGCAACTTTCTGTCCATCCATCGACCCTGCTACACAGCCCAGTGTATGCAGGCACACCTCAACCCCCACTCCACCCCATCTGACTGCCTGCGTTTCCCTCATTCATCCATCTTCATCCAGTTAACTTATTTCTGGTCCTCCCACTCCAAAACTGCACACAAACTCCAACCTATCACATATTCATCCTTCATTCTGTCTGCACATTCATTCACTTGTCACCTTGCCATCAATCTTCTCCTCTCAAACATCTTTGTCCTCAGCCCATCCGTCTGGCAGCTCCCTCCTCTAACACAGATCAGGGGAAAGCAGGTAAGGAGAAAACTCCGTACCTTGAAGAGGATCTCAGTGGTCATGGTGAAGCCGTGAGTGATGATGGGCTCCTCCTCCGGGGGCCGGCCCTTCCAGCAGTCCAGCTCCACGCAGCGGCAGCCAGCCAGCAGTGCCTGTCGGTACATCTCCGGAGAGGAGATCCCAGAGAACTGACCAGCTGGAGAAGAGGAGGAGGGGGGAGGTCGACATCAGCTATGGAGGGGGGGCAGTTTCTGCATAAACAGGAGCCACAGAACTCTCTGCCACCCCTGAGCAGGTGTACGTGGCAGACTGACAAGAAGTTTTCAGCTACAGGGTAACATTTCTTCTTACACAGCCCCTCAGAGTGCATCTCAGCCCTCCAACCTCCAGGGCAGATCCATCTGCCCGACTGTCAGTGTCCTTCATCCACCCCTAGTGGTGAGACACACCCGTTGGAGCCGAGGGGCTGCCCGTACCTGTTAGATAGGTGTTGTGTGAGGAATTGATGAAGTAGTGTGAGAGCGGCTGGGTCATGTCCTGGTACAGCCCCAGTTTGTCCAGTGCTATCACATTGTTCTCAGGGCCACAGAGAAACCAGACCATCCCCTCTGGAGACAACTGCCCTACATGGAAGACAAAGCTGTTACTAGTACCAGAACAACATGGTTCTGGCACCTCCTTGCCTGCTCATTGCAACACAGGGACATGTGAGGATTGGGCTGATTGCTCCCCCAGGAAAATTAGGGGAGCAGAAGGTGTGAGACCCTCTGCTACTTTCATACTACCTCTGTAGCAAGAGTTCTGGGCTGAACAAGACTCACCTCTCTGGATGTTAATCCCACTGGGCTCATACTTCTCTATCAGGCTCTGCACCTGCTCAGGTTTGGCTGGTGGGAAGAGGATGTCATTGAGGCGAGAGTCTCGCTGCTTCTTGTTGATGAACTTTGCCAGGTGCTCTTTGGTCATGTAGGGCTTTGCTTTCAAGTGGCTGAGGTGGGAGAATTACAGAGGAGCAGAGGTAAGGCCTGTGCATTCCCCAGAAAACCTTTCCACAAGAGAGAGATTTGTCCTTCCTCAGGTTAGCAACAGGCATCCACCCCTAGTGCCCACAGATTTCTGTCTTGTCTGCATTTCTTCCTGTAGATGGTGCTTCCCACTGTGCCCTTTCTTCTTCCTAGTTCAACACTGTGAAGAGATTGTGCTGAGGAGAGCACAACGTGTAACTTCAGCCTCTATTCTGAAGTCTAAAGGGACCTGAATTTCAGACAACACTGAATTTCTTGCCCTATGAGATCAAGTCCACTTAAGTCACAGGTTTAGCTACTTGACAAAAAGGTTTCTGGGTATTTGTGAGGACCTGTGGTTCTCACCCTGTACCTGGCCTTGTCTGGGGCCAGCCACAACCAGTAGCACAGCAGCATGCTCTAGTGCTGACCTGGAATCAACCCTGCTGATGGTGAGAGTTCCTGCAGCACAGTGAGGTCTCACCCTTTTTATTCAGGCTGCCTGTCAATGTGTTCAGACCCTTTTGTGACCTGGGTTCCTGCCCCACTAAGGATTGAGACCAGACAAACCACAGAGCATAAAATCCCCTCGTCCCTCCTTTTTGCCTATCTTTTGCTACAGATCAAGTTCTCTGCTGTGGCTTGAGGGAAACTTACTGTGAGGTAAAGATCTCATCAATCTCAGGCCGTGGACACAGATTCATGAGGAAAGTTTTATACACGGTCTCAGGGAAGTCCTCTGGGTTGATGGCATCATTCTGAGAACACAATGAAGACACATCATATCACAAACCCCTGACACCCAGAGTCCAGCACTTGTGACAACGCAAGCAAGCACTGGAACACCTGGCAAGGTCTGGAGGAAAGAACAGATGGATGGAGGAGCACACAATGCCCTGCTTCAGAACGGACAGTTATTCAAACTGTCCCTCAGAGCCTCTTGTATGTTATAAAGCTAAAGACTGAGGCAGTGGTGGGAGCTGCCAGAGGCCTGGACAGTCCCCTGCAGGTTGGTAGGAGCTCAAAGATTGACCATCAGATCTGTTGCTTCAAAGAGCAGACAGTGCAACGGGAGGAAGGGAACGTGCTGCTTTTTGTGGCACACAGTGCACGAGATGGAGTCGCAGTGCTGCAGCCACACCAACAGTGAGAGCTGATCCCAGCAGGCCTGCAGTGCAGGGGTGGCAGCTCCTGGTAAGGAAGAGGTTGGACAGCAACTAAAAGCATCTGGGCTGGTGATTTTTTCATAGTCAAGAGCATCACAGTCAGGGTAGGCAAAAAGATTATTCACAAGCTAGTGAGACCCGTGGCTACTGAGCGAAACCTTTACCTTGCCCTTGGGAAGATGACAAGCACTTAATGCTGCTTCCACCCTCTTTCTGTCTGCAGGAAACATCTGAAAAATACTGACCAGAAAGGGAAAAGAGAAATCACCACAATGTAGCAGGAGAAAAGTCCAAAATCTTGGGTTTGGGTGGCTGGGAGCTGCTACCAGAGTGAGACACTCAAAACATGCAGCGAGGGAGACTGACAAAAAGACTGTAAACACGAGCCAGAGAAGACAGCCAGTTTTTCTCCAAAGGAGTAACAGATGTACCAAGTCTTATAAACCTAGTGTGGATTTTTGGACTGTTGCCTTAAAACAGAAGTTGTATATTTCTGCCTCGAACTCTGTAAGAGCCCTGCCACTAAACTGCATCCTCTCATCCTCAAAATCTCCCTTCCCTGTCCTCCCCCTGCCCCTCCCAGAGCTGCCCTCTGTGGCAAGAGGCCTGGGGCCACAAACCCCCAGGACACTTCCTGCTGCAAGACACTATCCCATGCAGTAGCTGGCAGTAGCAAGGAATGACTTTGTTGTCAAGACAACGTTCAAAAATAGCAAACAAACACAGGGCACATTTGCTGCTTTGAAAGAAGGCAAAATTTCATGGAACCAAAGGCTTTCCAAGGAATTCAAGGAACTCATTATACAGGCAAAGAAGCTGGTAGACTACATGATGGAACAAGAAAAGCCTGCTGCTGCAGAAGCCACAGCTCACCTCCAATTTAGAAAGCTGGTCTTTAGGGCAGGATTCACTTGGCCAAGGCCTCAGCTTAAAGCAGCCTCTTTGCTGCACTATGAAACAGGAGCAATAACTGAACTCTTCCTGCTCTCAGAATACCTCAGTCAGCAGCAATGAAGTCTCCTCCATGGACAAATTTAGACGTCAGCTCTATTAAGCTCCTGGCATCACAGGTGCTCACAGCCAAAAAGGGGAACAAAAAGTGCCAAATGTGTTGACAGGTGGAAGAGTGTTCAGCAGGAGCTGCAGCAGGTTTATGCAAACCCAGTGCACACTAGTTCCCAAGCTGCCCTTTGCAAAGCAAAAACTGCAGCACCCTGGTTATGATTCAAAAGGGATTTAAATGTGTAAGGGAAAGGCAGATGTTCAGGGGAATTTTCAGACATGGAGTTTTGAAAGCCTTACATATTCCTGCACCTGGAGATACTGGCTATTTTTATAAATCTGGCTCTTCATCTGGACTATTTAATGGTCTAATGCTTTACACAGTAAAGGATTTTTACCACTCTGCAAGAAAGACAGAGCAGGACACTGAAGAGAGGTACAGCCTGTACCAGCTATTTTTTCTAGCTTATTTTGGCAGAATAAGCTGTTTTCTCTCAGTAATGCTGCCTTGCTTGCGTTCTAAAGATCAATTCCAAGTACTCTTCCCTGGTGCAAGTTATTAATCTCAGACCTATACATTTGTAAAAGCCCTTTGATGAATACACTGGTTTCTGACAGAAGAAAAATTCTGCTGGTTGGTGGTTTAGAAAACAAACCACAAAAAACGTTTATTGTTGAGTAATGATCAGCCACCCAGGAGCCCATTCAGCCAGCACAGATTTGATCTGGAACCATTCTGCAATGTAACAAACACCCCGTGGTAGCCTGTTGATTACAGGTGCTCAGTGCTTGCCTCAGGTGGTGCCAGAACACAGCACGACCCTGGAAGCAGAGCGGTTCAAAACTTCACAGTGAACACCCACAAATGCACCATCTGCAGGTCCTTATTCTTAAAACAAAAGGTAATTTATGCACCCAAAAGGGAATTCAACATGGCAGTGCAGTCATGAGCCATGGGCTGTCACTCACTCATGAGCTGAATCAATACAGAGGAGCCACAGGATGAGCCATGGAGTGATCTTACTAGGGAGGACACTGAGTGACACTAGATTGATGCCATGTGACAGGAGAAGTGACAGGCTGGTCTTTGCTTCAGCAAAGCAGCCTTGGCTTAGTCTAATGGCAGTCCTGCCCTGATGCACCAAGCCAGCTGCTCTGTCCTTAGTCGGACTGAACATACAGTAAAACACAGTTCCATACTCACTTCCTGACAGGAATCTTCCCTTCTGCGTTAAGCTGCATCTTCAGCTTCACCAGGCTGTGAAAAAACCCCAAGATTATGAAAATGCACTCATACAATCTTAGAGGTCCTACTAAGTAAAGAGTAAGAAAAAATACGCAATGGGGAAAACAACAGTTAACTGAAAATCAGGGTTCTGCAAACCATCAGCTTAACCTCAGAAAGAACCTGTTCCTGTTTCTTGGGAAGGAGAAACAGGCTAATTGTAAGAGCTTAAAGGATTTCTCTAAACCATAAGATACAGATATGAGATAATGATATCACTATTATTTATCATTCTTCAGTGATCTCAGGTTGCCAACCAAACAGCTCTACAGAGCAAAAAAAAAGAGGTAACACTTTGTTGAGGTGAGTGGTGTGGCTGCAGTGGGAGACGCATTTGAGGCTGAGAATCTCAGTTTAAGAAGTCCCACGTGTGGGCTTCACTGGCTCAAGCACTTCTGTGCCAGTCAGTTGTCACGAAACATATGGGCCAACTACCTGTGCCCTGGGGCTCCTGAGCTGACACAGGACTTATTTTGGAGTCTGCCAAAGGACCTGGATGCTGAGAAGCCTTTTATTTCTGGTACTGACAGGAAGAGCAGTACCGGAAGGTTTCAGAGAGCAATGTTTGTCAGCAATCACTCACATTTTCTCCAGGAAGGTGTACCGAGAGGCGTTGTACGTGAGGGGGTTCCGAACGATGGCCATGATGTCCTCAGCCCAGCTCTGGGAACCAACACACACACACAAGGCAGAGGCAGCTGGACATTAGGGAACTGCACCAAGAAGTACCCAACAACAAACACTGAGAGGGCATAGAACCACTGACTGATCTGGGTTGGAACGGACCTTTAAAGCCCATCCAGTCCTACCCCATGCATGGGCAGGGACACCTCCCAACAGCCCAGGCTGCTCCAAGCCCCATCCAACCTGCCCTTCAATACTGCCAGGGATGGGGCAGCCACAGCTGCCCTGGGCAACCTGGGCCAGGGTCTCACCACCTCCATAGTAAAACTTTTTCCTTACCTCCACTCTAAATCTACCCTTTTCAGTTTTAAACCGTGATTCCTTGTCCTGTCACTACAGACCTTTGCAAAAAGGCCTGTCCTGACACTGCTGGGCTCCAAATCCCCACAGCTGTGCCTTGGGCTGGGCTACATCACCTTCCTACTGCCTACATAGATTAGCAGCTGAAGCTTTCCCACTGAGTCTCCTCAGCTGTTTATCCACACAAAACACACAAAGGACAAAACTGACATTCTGAATTTCTTTGACTAGTCCTTCTCCATGCAGGGCAGAAGTTTCTAGAACTACGGAGGTATCACACTTTATTGAAACATAAACCTGCTTGCTTATAACCTTGCCACTAACATTGTCACAGTTCAGCTCCCTGCCTTCCCGTCTCCATTCCTGCTCCCCACTTAATGCCCCAATCCTTAGTGTTTCCCAGTGTTCCCTTGCCCTCAGAACCCAATACCTTGCCAACGTTCTCCTTGTAGGACACAAAGTTATGGAAAGTGAGGTCAACCATGTCAGGGCCAGATACAATAGTCAGAGTCTTAAGCAGGAAGGTGCTGTGAGGGTAATCCAAGTTAAAAACCTCTCGGAGCTTCTGGCACTGCAAAAGAAACAGAACAGATGGGGACAAAGGGAGAATGAGGCAAATTTTACCTGAAAAAAATCAGGACCCAATCCAAACATTGACCTGAATTCACAGCAAACTTTTCAGGGGTTGCAAAATTTGTTTACTGTTTATAAACAGTAAACAAAATTTGTTCCTTTTCTTATTTTTCACCTTAATCCTGAAGTCTACATTACCTGGATTTTCCATGGTACAAAACATTATGACTCACATCACTGCACAAACATTCTGTTTTGGTCTGAAAAAATGAAAGCTGGAGATTGCTCTTAAAGAAATTCCTGCTGAAACTTCAGCCTGAACTGGCAGAGAAGCAGAGGCCAGGTGAGTGCAAAGAGTCCTTTGCCAGAGCACACACTAAAGAAGTCTTTCAGATCAGTGTGACACCTTCTGCTGCAACCTCCCTCTACCACAAGAAAGATGTGGTTTGCAACCCAAAGGTCTGCCAGATTCAGACCTGGCCACTGGAGAGATGTGTTCTCTCCCTCCAAGTCCCATTTTCTACTATCTGTCAGTTGCTAGAAGTGTTTTTTTCCATAGCAATTGCAGTACCCTACAGCAATGGCTCAGCAGGTTTGTTCTGTGAAGTATATGGCTCATCCCATTAGTCACACTTGTATTTCATCACCATCTGAAAGTATTTATAGAATCCTTTTACATTATTTAGCATTTTCTGCATTCCTATGTAAGGCATCACTAAGGCAAGATAACCTGGCGTTGTACTGTCAGTCACTGTTTGGAATGAAAGGATGAAATTCCTGTGTCCTAGAATAAAGCACAGCAATTCATTACCTGAAGTGCAGGATAAAACCCCATCAGAGCAAAGCCAGAGGCTGGCAGAGCCCCTGCTCCTTCAGAAACCAAGTGCCTGTGTTTCAACAAGGTAAAACAGCAGTAACACCTTAAGGCCTGAGGTACCAGAGTGACTCCAGAAGAAGAGGTTCCAGTTCAATTCCTTTGTGTTTTCTATAAATGTGGAGCACAAAGTCAGTTGTTGCAGTTCAGCTCATGCTCAGTGACTGGTTCAGCCGCTACTAACTGGACAATGTCTGAATCCCTGACCAAAGGGAACTCCAGATCTTAGACTTCCATGGACCTCCATTTAGCCCAGACCAGCTAAAGCCCAAACATGCACCATCTGTTTGGCAAGTCAAACAGAAGCAATTCCATTTCTGCCCCAAAATTTTCTCTTTACATTTGGACTGTAACAGCAGAAACTCACAAACAGCTCAGCTTTGGGCACTCCTGTGTCTGTACCATGTCACAGACAGAGCTGCAGATACACATATATTTTAAGAAACCCTGTAGATTTTTTTTTTTCACTGCATTTTTCCAGTTTTCTGAAGCATTTCCAATTTTAACACCTCTGTAGCAAACAGGCATCTTTAGGAAAAACAGGATGTGCTGGATTGTAACTCAGATCACCCGATTGCTGTCTCTCACTTCATAAAGGCAACTCTGTACCCTGCATGATCCAAGAGCATTAGGAGGGAAGGAAGGGGGCAGGCAGTCAGCCACCCAGACACGTGCCTGGTTTCTAATAGTTTGGTAATTTATCAACTGGCTCATTGTTGCTTTGTAAGCACTTTTCCTTTGCAGAAAGGAGCAGCACCCACATGCCCACACCTCCTTTCTGTGCTCGAAGTAACTTCTTTATGGACCTTAACTTTTCAAAGTTAAGGCAAAGTGTTAGGACTTCAAATTTAACTTCATCTTGCAAACCCACTGGCGTTTGTTCAGCCTCCTTACCTCTGGTGGTGTAAATTATATGAAGCTCAGACAATAGAGAACTTGTGGTTTTTGCTGAACTCATTTCCTGTATTTGTTACAAATGGGCTCCTCCCAGCCCTTCCTCCTCTTGGTGTCACCAGCCTCCCCAGCAGACCTTGTTCACACCATGTTCCTCACGGGGTCAATGCTGCTTCAGAGCTTCTGCCTTTATCTCCTGCAGCGCAACCTGCCCCAGGCCGTGTTTGGTGGCAGCCTGATTCTGATCACCTTCTCAGAAGTTGGTCATGCTTAGCCTGAGCCTGTGCTGCTCTTCACATGCCATGCTTTTATCAGCACTAACTTCTGACACCTCCTAACTCCTCCAGGTTGATAGCTGCGTTTTATGAGAAGCAAACTGCAGCCAGGAGAGGAAAGGATGATCTTGCTGGGGATCTAAATTGGGTCATATTTTCCCAGTGACTGATTCCCTGGTCTTAAGCAAGTCACTCACTGACTTTGTGCTGCCTGTTTTCCATGGGGATTATCTCCCCTGCGGGATAAGTGCAGTGATGTTGGATGGAGGTGTTCAGAGAAGACTAGAGACTGTGTCCACGGGCACAGAACTTGACGCCACAGCTCTTTCATAACCTGTGCTCCTTGGTGCATAATTGGTGTCACCTTGCACGGGGCCATAAAGGAAAAATAAAAATTGCTACATGAAAAGCAGGACAAGCAGATCAGCCATGCAAATCAGAGGAAGGGAAACATGCTCAGCAAATCCACTTAGAAACCATACCAAGCAAATAGAAAATGACCCACCAACCGAGTGGCTGAAATACAGATTCAGCTTTCATTTCACTTCTTGCCCTCCTATTTCCCTAAAATTCTCCTCTGTACAAACCAGATTCATAGTCCAGAGAAAAGCAAATTCTCATGCAAACATAAACAAAGAGGCAGGCCTAATGCAAGGGACAGAGAGAGACAGTCCTTCCTCTGCTGGGAATGGGACACAGCCAGTGAGAGCTGGGATCTGCCAGAGGGGCAGGCACTCACTATACTCACCGCTTTCTATCTTCATGCAACATGATGTGGGGTTTGTGGTATTAGAGAACAGGATTTGACAACAAATTGTCTCTTTTGGAGAAGAAAGGTCTTGTTTGGTTGCCAGAAAAGAAAGGAAGCACCAAAGATTATTTAAATGCCTTTGGCTCTGCAAGTAAGGCTCATGTCCTGGTGAGCAGCTCTGCTCCATCGTGGATTCAGCAGGAAATGGATGGCTGGGACACAGGGAGTGCTGTTCTGCCCCATGGGGACCAGCCTGTCCCTGTGCCAAGCAGCTCAGTGATACAAGGCAGGAAAGAAAATACCCAGATGAAGCATTCTCAGCTCTCACTGCTGTCTTATCTAAAGGAACTGGAACATGCAGCAGCACATGGATTGACACAGCACAAAATCACTCGCAGCTCTCTGGAGAGGAGCAGGAACAGACAGCGAGAGGGAGGCAGGCTGTGCATCCTCAGTAACTTCTGTCCCTGTGCTCTGAGAGCTCACACTGCAGGACAATGGAAGAGGCAGCAAAAGGGCCCAGCATGCCAAAAAGCCCTTTCCCAGATCTGTTTCTTGTCTCAGCCCCTGCTCCACTATTTATAAATCCTTTGCAAACCGTGGGCTTCTGCCCACTTTTCTCCTGCCTGCACACATCAGTTTGTCCCCACACGGCTTCTTGAGATCACTCTTCTACTTGGAGGCCTGAACTTTGTTCCTGAGCTCCTGCCTGCTGCTGAATACACAGCCCTGATGTGATGCTCAGTCCACAGAGCTGCTGCCTTGCCCTGACTGACCACCTATGACACGTTTCCAGTCCTGGCTCAGCTCCCAGTGAGTGGTCCTGCACTGCTGGCTCCTGAACACTACTTGCTCCTACTTTATCATCTTAAAATATGACATGTGAAATACCTTGGTATAATTTTCAGCCTCAGACATGTTCAGTTTAGAGTTTGCATCTCTGGGTTCAGCAACAACAAAATGTATATGGAGGATGAAACATTTATAAAAATGACAGAAAATACAACTTCTGTTTTTATGAAAAATAGGGCTTTTTTTCAAAGCAAATGTGTGCTGACATGTCTAAACAAAACCCAAGATGAAGCCAACAGCCCAGCAGCCTGGCCTAAAACATCATATATTTGGGACCTAATTATTACATTCTCTGTCAGTGTTCTGGAGCCTTGGTGTGTCAGCAAAAACCAAAATGGAGCTGCCGTCATTGTTCCTTGTTGCTCAAAGGAAAACACAGAATTGCATTGTAAATAACACCCTGATCTGCTTCAGCATGCTGCTGAGCTACATTCAATAGCTTTTTATCTTGTCTCATTAATGTTCAAAGTCCCTGCTAATTTTTATCTTTATTACTCTTGAGCATGTGCCAAAGTTCACTCTGCCCCATCCCTCCAAAAAAAGGCCTACGGAAAAATAACACGGTGGGACACCAAGTAGCTCTCAAAGGAAACAGAGCAAAGGGGGTGAGAAGGGGAAACCTGCACATGCTAGAAAAGGTCACGGGAGGACTCAAGGGCCGTGTGTTTCTGTGCTGATATGGCAGGATGTGAGGGCTCAGGAGGGGACAGGGAGGCAGAGGAGCCTCTGCCCAAGGAGAGCAGGGCTAACCCTCATCTACAGGCAGGCTCAGCTCCAGGAATCCTTTCCTGCTGGAGCAAACAGTGGTTGCCCTGCTCTCTGGAGGTGGCTCCTATTGCTGCCAGCCTTAGTGACTTCTCCCTCTTTCAGTGTCACACTTACTGCTGGGCACTACAGGTTGGCTGTCCACTCCCTCAACATCTGCAGGGTCAGAAAGCACGTCCCACCAGTACCTGCCTCCCATCCTACAGGGACAATGCTGGGACCTGTACTGGTGAGCAAGCACATATGATGGCAGCACTTCTCAGAAGTGGTTTCCTGAGCGGTCGCTTTGGTGCTATTCCTTTTGCTGTGAATAAAGGGGTTACAAAGAAATACCCCAAACCTCTTGATTAGCAGCAGCTGGAAAATATTACTGAAAGCAGGTAACTCCTGACATGAACAGCCCAACCACCCAGCAGGGAGATTCCTGTCACCTACATCTGTCCGAGAAGCTCAGGGCATGTTCCATCCTCCTGCAGCTGGAACCACAGCCAGAACATGCACAGCACCTTGCAGAGGAAAGCAACAGTGCAGATGCTCTCAACAGAGCCCTTTCCTTCCTTGTAAAATCCTTCAGCCACAATTCAGGAGGAAAGCCAGATCACAAGCTTTGCCTCACAGAGACTTTGGGTTTATGATGGGGTCACTTGGAAGGAAGGGGACAGGAGGGAAAAGGAGGCTTGATTTGTTACTGGTACTATCCAAAGCTCTCCCAACAGCATCATCTTGTTCTCCTTGTCTTAAAATCAGGCCTTCCTCCTCCACTTTTGATCAATGAAAAATGTAACAGTTCATATTAATTTCCGCAGTTATACCCCACAACCATTCCCAGTCCTCATTCTGTCTCAGGGGACACAGCACCCTCTGCACTCTGCTGCCTGTCACCTCCAGCACATCTCCTCCACTTCATCACACCAGGTTTTCATTTTTGTACCTCTCTGTAATGAGGCACCAGCCATAGCTGCCCTCTGTGCAGGGAGTGGTGATGCACTCCAAGGAATTTTCACTGCTTTCTGCATTCCTCTGAACAAACTGTGCTCTCAGGAAAGCCAAATGAATACACAGCTGAGGGCTTTGAGCAAACCCTGCAGAAGCACCATGCCCAAAACAGCCAGGTGTCCATAAGAAATTTCCAGGACTGGATGGCACTTCTCTACCACCGTTTGGGTTCCATTGCCAGTTCAGTGCCCACATAAGACCTCCTATCACCCCCTAAGAGAAAGCTGCGTAAGGAGCCAGCCTAGTGCATTTTACTTCATGTTGCCATAGAAATGGCAGAAAATTCCCTGAAATAAAAAGTAGTCTTATTGTAAACGGGTCTCTCTGAAATGCAGAGTTCAAAAAGCATTTGGAATTTTCACAGCAGAGGTTGTCATCAAGTGCATCTCTTCTGCCTGCTGAGGATACTTAATAAATCACTTAGTGCTTGACCTCTGTTTTGTTTCTTGTAACAAAAGAGCTGCAGACAATTCCCAGGATTATAAAATCCTGTCCCTGGCCCATTACAATGGCTGAACCACAACAGCTACACCAGATCAAACCACAGATCCATCCAGATGCCTGGGGAAAAGTGTAAGAACAGGGCAAACGTAGTGAAACATCCCTGACACGTTTCTGCAGCTTTCAGCAATTTATGATTCAGCAGCTGCCTCAACCAGAGGCATTACCTTGCAATTAATAACCCTCTAAGGGCACTTCCTTCTTGTCCTGATTTTTTAAACTCAGGTAGGTGTTCATGACTTGTGCAGGATGGGATCCCTTGGTGCAGGGACACAAGGTGTACAAAACAGCACCTCCTCCTGCTGGTGCTGAACCTGCCACTGGAAAATTCCACTTGATGTGTAGCTCTGACACAGGGAGAAACACTGAGTAGCTGCCTTCTGCTCACCTTCCCCATTCAGCTCCTGGTTTTACAGCACTCTACAATACTCCTCCACATTCCCCTCATTATTTTTTACCAGCCTACAGTCCTTGCCTACTCAGATGCTCTTCTGACAACAGCCACTTCATTCTTTAATTAATCTTGCTGCTCCTTCTCTACCTTTTTCAGTTCTTTGTCTCATTGGATATGAAAACACTAGAAATGCACAGAAAGGTGGGTGCATTCAGGGTGTACACAGGGGCATGATTTCCTAATTCTTTCCTTAGAATTCCTAACATACAACTTACTTTGTGAGCAAACACTAATGAACACAGAGTTGGTATTTTTATGGATTTATCCTCCCCTCAAGATCTTGTTTCTGAGTAGCAAGTCAACTCAGAGCCTGTTGTTACACAAGGTTAGGATTGGGGTTTTCTTCTGTGCGCATTGTCTTGATTTTTATCTGTACTAAACTTTATCAGTTATTAGATCATCCAAACAGCATTTCAACATCTTTCTACACACCAGCCCACAAAATTTTGTCCTGTCTCCCCACACCTCTTTTGCAGATCACACTGAACACAGTGTGTCACAGGTCCAAGCAGTGATCCTTCTGGGAGTGCCAGCACGTTTCTCCTGGTAGTGTTCAATTAGTCTTCCTTAACTAATTGCTAAAATCTAGGATGTTTTTCTCCATCCTGGCTGCTGCCAACAGAAGGACACCCATCTGTGGCCTCAGTACCGACACCATTGATTTATAATCTATAATAAAGCTGAATTCATGTTATAAAAAGGCTGCTCCTGGAAGTTTAACAAGCCAGAAAACAGTACCTCAAGCCTATCCTTTACACTGACCTTTCCCTTGCTGCATTCTGTCTGGAGTGTGGCACCTATCTCTCCAAATATTTTATTCTCCCAAGAAAAACAAAACACTTCTGAGAGCTTTTTTCCAAATGTGATTCCCACAAAACAAGCTGCAGACAAAGTCTGATGCCTGTTGAAAACTCCAATACGTTTCATTCTAATGACTTTCCAAGAAGCACTGCAGTTTCTCAGAAGGAACTGTAAAAGCTGGGTGCTGTTCTGGAGCTCTGCTGGGCTTTTAGCACCCATCTCATCATGGTCTTTTGAGAAACACCAGTGGTGGGGAGCTGAGCAGTCATTTTCAGAGCAGTATTGAGAAAACAGACGTGCTACTTGCGCAAAGAGGCTGCTGGAGTCCCTCAGTATAGATTGCAAAATCAGCCCTTTGCATTAGGCTGAGGATCACCTCTCTTACCATATGGAGCCATTCTCTTTATGCCTTTGTTTCCTTTTCACATTCTAGCTTTCCTTCATTTTTCTGCATGCCTTTTCCATACATGGAAAAGTTAAAAACAAACAAAAAACATTCCCAGAAGAAAGTCCTAACAAGGACAACTTTGCTGCAGGAAGCCTAAATTATAACTGAAACCGAGAACAAAGCCATCATCATGTGCTTCCCTTAGTCTGCCACCCTGCAAGCAGACAATTTTAAATTATTTGAGGAGAAAAAAAACCAACTAGTTTTTCTGAAACTACTTTTTCTTCCCTTTAAAGGGAAGAACCAACACACTGTGTTGGAATCTCACTGTAACTACAGGTTTGTGGCTGCCTTGACCCAGCCTGTGCATCTCTGTACAAGAGAGCAGCTCTGCTGACTCAGTCCAGAAGCATCACCAGTCTCCTGCAGGACTGCCCAGAGGAGCTCGGTGACCCTAAGGGACAGGCCAAGATTAAAGCTGGCCAGATGCATGGCAGGGGGTGGAGGGGACACAGCCACTCTGCACAACAGCACATGGCTCTTTTGGAAGGCACTTGGGAGGGGAGCTGCTGATTTCCTGGCTTTCTGACCTCTTCTCTCCAACAAGCTCATATACCTCAGTATGGATGTGCCTTTCCTTTGGGTGCACAGAGGACCCGGGGCAGTTCAGGGACAAGAGTAAATATGGCTTTTCTGTATTTACAGAGTTGTGATGTAGAATCACTAAATCCCAGACTGGTTTGGGTTGGAAGGGACCTTAGAGTTCATATAGTTCCAACCCCCCTGCCCTGGGCAGGGACACCTCCCACTAGACCAGATTGCTCAAAGTCCCATCCAATCTCTCCTTGAATGGGGCATCCACAGCTTCCCTGGACAACCTGTCTCAGTGCCTCACCACCCTCACACTAAAAAATTTCTTTCTAACACCTAACCTAAATCTCCCCTCTTCCAGATAGGACCCTTGTCCTATCACCATGTGTCCTTGGAAAAAGTCTCACCCCAGCTTTCCTGTAGGCCTCTCCTTGTAAGGAGAAAAGATCCTCTCCACCTTCCTGTAGCAGAACCCCAGGATAAACTGCCCCAGCCTACACAAAAGCCCGAGGCAACCTGAGCCTTTCCCACATGAACAACCAGCAGAAATTACACTGTGCACTCACCTTGGGGATCTTGGCAAATCGCCCTACTCGGGTATCTCGGATGCTGGTTATATCCAAAATCTCCATTTCCTACAACAGAATAAGGACAAGGTAGATGAAGGAAAGATAAAGGAGTAAGGAAAGAGTCCCACGAAACTGCAGAGCAGGCCTCAGCCAGTGCCCTTGGCTGGGGAAGAGCAGGCAGGGGAGCAAGGGCTGCCGAGGTGCCGAGCTGGAGGGTGGGCTGGGTGGCACGGAGGTGGCGATGGGTGCAGCAGCCTCCTCTTCAGAGGGAGGCCAGAGGCTTGGTGGGGATGGCTGTGACAGGGAGGGCATGACATGGACACAGGTTTGCATGGAGACACTCCACCCCAGTTACAGTCCATGTGTCAACCAACCCACTGATGCTCTCAGCCTGTCCATTGCCTCTAGGTATCCAACACGGAGCAGCTGAGCTGGAAGGCAGGCAGGACCTCTCTTCCCAGGTCCCTCCCAGCAGACCTTCACCTAATCTGTTCAGTGGCAATTCCCATGGAGGACATTCCACAGCCTTAACGAGGCAGCCCACTCCATGTCCTCATTTCTGGCTAGTTGTCCTGTTTATTTTGTTTGTTCTTTTAATATCCAACCTGAATTTCCTTCCTCCGTTACTAATTTGTCTCCTCACCACAGATCTGGAGAACAAATTATACTTGTTGCAGCAGATAATACTATTTTCCAAGATCACAATAAGGAACAATGTGGATACCATGTCTTCTGGCTGTATCCCCATTTTATTGTCAAGCAGGGTGGAAATTTCACTCCTAATCCCACTCCTTTCTGAATCCCTAGTGCAAAAGCAGTGCAGTTTTTCTTCTGTGCTGTTCAGGACGAGCAGATCTTAGGAGGACTCAGCCAAAGATTAATAAGCCACACAAATTCAACAGAAACTATTAACCGTACCACACCATGCTCTGTATCAGCCCATCTCTGGTCCCTGGTGGCTGTGCTCATGCCAGCCTGCACGACTGCATGGCTGCCCCAGCTCCCTCTGAAGCCAGCATTTGTCCACCACCCATCCTGCTGCCTCACACTGCAGATTCCCTCAGAGAACAGGAAAGACAAGTGCTTCCCCAAGGATGTAAAACAGGCTGTTGCTCCACTGTGGCTCCACAGTTTATTTTAGGTGCTAATCACTGGCATTTTCCAGAAATATAAGCCCGCCTCTGGTCTGGGTTTCCTCACATCCGCTATGCTTCTGTAACCCAGACCCTTTCCCAGGTAGTTAAATCCCTCGTACTACTCAGCCAGTGAAACATCTCTTTTGATGGGTACAGGTCCCCTTGGCCCATCTTACGTATCTCCTCCAGTGCTACCACTTCCTCCTGCTGTCTGGCTGGAACCCGTACAGCAAAAATTCCACCACCAGGAGCGGAGCTCGGAAGGGGAATGCGAGTGGCAGAGAGGGCTGAAAGCAGAGTACATCTTCTAGAGCAATGTGACAGGCCCCAGCCTGATGACACTGTGTTCTGGGGGGACACAGCTGTATGGCAGGGACTTGTTCCCAACAACACTGGGCACCATCTTCTGAGAAGGCAGAGCTCACCAAAACACATCAGGTCTCTGGGCAGGCACCATGCAAGACTACTGTCTCTGTCTCTTTATCTACCATGCCTCTTCAGCATGTAGGTCACGGGGAGGAAGCAGAGCTGAACCACAGCTCTACTCTGGAAAGCAGAAGTAAGCCCAGCTTTCCACCTCCAGTTAGCCAGATCTCTCCAACCCTTGTTGCTACTCATCAGCAAGGAACTGAATTATCTTTCCTAATCTTCTTGTCTCCCTGTCTCCTCCAGCAGCCCCAGCATCCTGTGCTTTACCTCCAGCAGCGTGCACACCCCACTGGCCTGAGAGGAGCACAACTTGCCTACCAGACTTGAGGTAGTCTTTACATCACTACGGTCACTGCTTTGGTTTGTCATTAACATTTCTAAAACCCCAACAAGTCAGTTAATTACAACACAGGCTGCATGAGGTGCACGTTAGCAGAAGGTGCACACATTTAATGGCATACATCTAGGTGTTTTCTTTCCAACTGCACCACTGTACTGTTGGAAGAACCCTTTAGGATGCTGGGTAACAGGGATATGGATGTTGCTGCTCTCTGGGAAGCCCTCTGAAGCACATCTAATGAACTTTGCAGGTATAAGATGCCAGTGTGACAAGCAGAAGGTGCCCATGCTCATCTCTCTGGCCTGTTTGCAGCTTAATTTTCTACTCTTTCCTGGAACTCTGAAGACAGACTAATCTGCCACTGAATAAGCATGAGGCTCCCAGGTCCTTAGTGGGGAGTTTCTTGCTCAGTGGCACGTGTGGTAGTTTGCTCCTGAGCACAGGACTCCAGCACTTACAGTGTTTTAATCTCACACAAACTTGAACTGCCTATTTGGAGAGCAAGCTGTGCAGTCTCAACACTTACCTTATTCTGATGGGTCCAGTATAAGTAAAAGCCCTTTGGATCCACCCGAAGAATCACAGGAGAAGCACTTGCTGTCTCCTGACAAACAAAACCAGAAGAAAGGAGGTTAGCACCTTATGTGACTTGGAGAGCCCATCACGGGACATCAGGTTCCCAGTTCAAATATAGACTCAGCTGGGTGAATCATGCTCTGAGATTTATGGAAATGAACCAGCTGACTTTAGTACACCTCCAGAGTAACAGTGTGAGGCAATGGAAGCTGATCTCTGCTGAAGCCTGAGTCTCACCTAACACTGCGCATTTAGCTAGAACAGAAGTGATGGATAATGCTGATGGGCACAGATCTTGTTCTCAGAGCTCTTGCCTAGCTCCCTGAGCACACGGCCACAAGCCACGGCGAGCAGAACAGGCACTGTAGCACTACTGCTGAGTATTGTGCCATGTTGCTAGATTAACCTTATCTCCTACCAAGCAGCTCTCCTGCAAGCAGGACAAGGGTGAAATGAGGACTGCTGACAGCTGGTCTCCTGATCAAGGATGTGGACAGTGGCATGGGGCAGGCAGACTCTCCTATGGGGTGGCTCCTGGCAACAAAGAAAATAGTGAATTCTAACAGAAGATGGTCTGGCAGCACAACTGGCTGCTGCTCACATTGTGGAGTTCAACTCTAGGGCAGACAGCAAGCCCTCCCTGGTAAAATCCTGTAATCCATCATCTTTAGAGATAGAAACATTTTTACTTCTACTACAAGGGCTAAGAGTCAGCATAGAACCAAATCTATGTGCATCTGCTCCCTTTAAGAGGTCAGCTGCTCCATTGTGCCCTTCCAGAGGTTTTGAAAGGGTTTCCAAGCAAATCAAACCATCATCCGTAAAGTAGAACTCAACCTCTTTAGTTTGTTTGGCAGCCCAGCTTGCTGGGTGCCAAACAAAGCACAGCAGAATTGCTCCTTACCCCAAGAAGCTGCAAATAACTCAGTGGGACAGGTCAGAACAGTCTTGCCTGTCAGAGATCCTACTGCACTCTCCCCTCTAGAGAAGACACTACAAATGCTGGCCAAGGTTAAGGCAGTACAGATAAAGTGTAGTTTCCCTTTTTTCAAGAAACTGTTGGGTCCAGTGAAGGCTCCAGTACTCTCCCAAACCGTACCGTGATGTAAGGAGCCAGTCTGACCTGCCTTCATTCCTTTGCATGAAGTTCAGAACTGTCACCAACAGCATGGTCAGATCAGTTCAGAGACACAACACCACCGGCTCATGACCCCCGGAGAACAGCATTCCTGCAGCCTGGAGCTCTTGCCATCATCCTTCACAGCCTGCTCCAAATGTGGAGTGGGAGAGCATGAGGAGATGGAGCAACGTGACCAGAGCTTCCCACTTGTGGAGAAGGCTTTTGTTACTGTTGGAGGCCAAGTCTGTAAACTACTTAGTAACTACAGGCAACATTTTAGGAATGTTTACAAATCTGTAAACCTTAGGGGAAAATCCACACAGGACTTGAGCTCCCTAACTTCCTAATTTAGGAAGAAATTCTTCACTATAAGGGTGGTGAGGAACTGGAATTGGTTGCCCAGGGAGGTTGTTGGTGCCCCATCCCTGAAGGTTTTTAAGGCCAGGTTGGATGAGGTTTTGTGCAACCTTATCTGGTGGTAGGGTTCCCTGCTCATGGCAGGGGGTTGGAATTTGATGACCTTTAGGGTCCCTTCCAACCTTAATGATTCTGTGATTCTAACTCCAGTGGTTGCAACAACAAATAACACTTGGTGGGTCTTGGAGGCCCAATTGGAATCATCCTGGGTTTCAAGGGAATCAAACCACCCCAGGAATTCCCAGTGAAGTATTTAACAGCCTCAAGTTTTCGAGAAAGTGTTCTCCAAGGACTGAGCACAGAAGGTCAGCAGCAATTTTAGACACATTTGGCTACCGCTATTCTCAGAAAGCAAATCCCTGTTCAAATTCAAAGCAGTCACAAGTGTATGCTGCAGTTTCCACTGTACCCTGGTGTCATCCTCTTTATGTCCAGCTTCTGGAATCACTGCCCAGTGATATTCCAGCCTGTATTCCTCAGCATCCATCCTTTCTGTCAGCTGCATATGACATTGCTTTCTCATTTCTCAGTGCTGCTGGACCACTGCACACAAGTGATCTACCTCCCACACGCTGCCTTGGGACCTGAAACTCTATTCCAGCTTTACGCCCACAAAAGTAAGCACTGATCCCTCCTGCACTGCTGCTGGAGGCTCCTTCTAACGCGTCACGTTTGCGACACCACATCAAATGTTTCCCTTGGATCTTGGTGAATAATCATAACCTGGCCTGACCCCCGTTTTATCAGCATTCATGCTCATACTCCAGACAAAAATGGATGTGCAGCTGCTGTCCCCTTGTTCAGGTATGTGGGTGTTAGGGGAAATATTCTTTCCTCTCCTTAGTGAGTGAGGAGAGGAACTATTACATTTCAATTAACTTCTCTTCCACTGTTCCACGCTTTCTTCCCCTCACAATGAACAGCAACAGACTGCAAACCTGGTGTTTTGAAGACACAAGAGGACACCATGTTGGAGAGAGAAGCAGCTCTACAGCACCCTCCCAGGCTCCAGCACCATCAAGGGCTCCTCGGCCACTGCGCGCTTGGTAGCTCCAGAAGCCAGAAGCCAGGCAGGAGTGGGAGGACATGGCTCACGCTCCCCATGCCAGAACGGGGCCATAAGAGGAAGCAACTTGGAGCCTGATTTCCTCTCTATCTGCAAAGCACGGAGCGTCTGCTCAGCTCTAGAGTGAATCCTACCCCACAGGCTGCTCCACGCTGTCCGAAGGCAATGTGTGCCCCCGGCCCAAGGAGGCTCCAGGCAGTGACTGCCGTCCTGAGGCAGAGATGGATGGGGTCCTGCACCTGAGGAGTTGCCCACACAGACCCAGTGGCATGCTCCAGGTATCACCATCCTTCACAGCAACAAGAGGTGCAGAGGCCACATCACCAGCCTCCAACACACACCCTTTGTTTTTACCCCTCCACTCTCCAGTTCACTCTCCTGGCCCAGACACAGCTGCTCTCGGGTACAACACAGTGTCCCATGCCCTCCCTGAAGACACACTCCCAGCCTGACAAGAGCACAGCACCTGCCCTGCCACCACCCATACAATCTAACAAAACAAAACCCCAGTACTCACATCATCCCATTTGATGAAGCGCTCACCCTTGGACAAATACTCCTTCACCTCCGGTGGCTGCAGGACAGGCGTAAGCATTGACATTCTGTCCTGCAGATGTGTTCTTCAGCCACCAGAAGCAACAGCAGCTGCACAGTCTGCTCCTCCTTGGCCCCCTCTCCTCTATCTCTGCCTCTCACATGGCAGGGCTCTCTGCCATTGCCACTGTTGGCATCAGGAAGCAAACAGCCTCTTATATTGCAGCCAAATTTAGGAGGGGCAGGGGCAGGCAGGCGAGGACTGATGAATCTGCATTGTAAATCAACAGCTCTCCAAGCAAGCACAGGGAACTCAGCCCAAGGTCACCGAGAGGAAAGCCCGGGGTGGGGTGGGCTGGGCTGCCCACGCCGTCCCGTCCCACAGGCTCCCCGGGAGGGACCTGCTCCCTGCTCCTCGGAGCTGCTCGAGGCGCACGGTTCCCGGCACTTCCGCTGCTGAACTTCCTGAAATGTTCTCTTTGAAGCGCAGGCATTGCCAGCCGACGCTCAAACTATCTCAGCAGATGCGGTCACGGAGCAGCTCAGGCTCTGGCTACAAGCAGACTGCCCCCTTCATGCGATGGGCCAAATATCATGTAAAATGAACTTACGCCTTGCTCTTTACAGGCTCCATTTCTGGGGCCACTTGCTCAGTGTCCAGCCTTTAACTTTTTTCCTTTTTCTGATGGGTTCTTCTGAGTGTCAATCTGAACAGTGAGCCAGATCAGCAGAGCAGATGGAAATTCCACCAACAGATGAAATAAAACATTCACAAGAGTCGCCAGGAACTCCAATATTCTCCAGATTCACTTGGGTCTGCCATGGATGCTCTGGCAACACGAAATGAGAGAGATGTGTAAGGTGGGGGTTAGAATGAAGAAGCTGCAGGGAGTGACAGAAAGTAGAACAGAAGGTATATGGCAAACAGGGCAAAAACAAGTCCCAGCTCCTGACCTTGGGACAAGGGGATTATGTGTGGACAGCTGGGGAAGAAAGGTGGCACAGGAGCACTGGTTTGGGAGGAGGACTGATGTAAGCAAGGTTAATTTCAGTCAAAAAGGCAGAGCCCTACAATTAATAGAAGTGGAGATAACTGTGCTACATGTGCTGTGCTCAGGATTCTCAGCCACACAGTGGCAGCTGTGGCTGCTTGGCATCAGGGCTGAGATTCAGGACATAGGAATGCATCCCCTCCAGCCTCATCACCAAGCCACATTTGTGATATTAAGCTTCCTTTGCATGTGTGTCAGTGACACGTGACAGCCAGCTGAGACTGGGGCACTCCAGGTCCAGCCAAGACAGCACCATCAGGACCCCCCCTTCAGAGAACACTGTCCTGCCAAAGCAGCAGGTGACGGGGCCTGCTCAGATCCCAAAGGCGGAGCTGGAAGCACTCATGGACGTCAACAGCCTGGGACTTGGCACAAGTGCCAGTGAAATGCCAAGCATTGCTGGGCAGGTTTTGTTCTCTGTGCTCTTCTTGTAAGCAGCTTAGGAACAGCCCCTGAGACCTGGGTACACATGGAGGAAGGCCATGGGAGCACAGGAAGCTTCAGTGAGGAGTTTGCTCCACTCTCACCTGATCGCTTCTGCAAGGCTAGAGCAGTTTCAGGGCTGTGTGAATTAAACTTAGGGAGCAGCTATGGAAAGGATAAAGAGCTTCCATCTCACTTAGAAGTGCTGCAGTCCTCCCACCCTCTGCAACATAGAACATGCTAATGGAAAGCCCTGGAGATCCCAGTGGGGAAGAGGTGAAAGGCAGGATGGGCTTTGCCAGCTGGTCCTGCCAAGAGCAGAGGGACTGCAGGTGAGACTAGGCAGTCACAGCCACACGTTCCAGTGGCCTGTCTGGTATTTAGCTCAGTTACCATCATCGCTTCATGAGCCATGTCTGCTTCCTGCCAGAACCAGAGCCTCTGGAAAGGCTGTTCTGTCCTGCATTCTGTCAGATCTGTGTATTCAACACCTTTGTCTCATCAACAAATCTGAGCTACGCAAGAATCCTGCTGCAGCTTAACCTGCCTGTCACTCACGGTAGCTTTCCCTAAGGGATAAAACAATAAATCTCAAAACACTCAAACCAAAGGTGAAGAGCAGTGACCACACTAGCAGCTGTCCCAAGAGGCTGCATGGCACTGCGTGGCATCAGCTGCCACCATCCCCACTTGCACAGAGAAGCTCACAAAGCTGCAGCTCACTTCCTTTTGCATAACCCAGCCTCCTTATCTGTCGTTTCACAGTCCTTGCTCTATGTGGGAGCTTCTGCCCCTTGCATGAAGAGATGGCTGATGGAACAGTGATAGAATAAAGCAACGGTCCTGCCCTCTGCTGAAAACCCTGCTATCAGAGCAGGCAGAAGCAGCACTTCGTGCACTATTTATTCCAACTGCCCTTTATTTTGTATCTCCTGCATGGCCACCACCCAGTGCATACCCATCCTACATCCCGTGTTAAGGGCCCTGTGCCTCCTTTGCTCTCAGCCCCTCCCATCACCACAGTGCATCCCACCACCCTACAAGAGCTCTGAGGTGCAAAAACTTTAACTTTTTTATTCTTCCTTCCAGAAACTCTTTCTTATCTCTCTGTCTTGTCTATTCAGCAGCCTCTACCTCCCACAAAGTACAGGCAGAAGCAAGATAGCCAGCATTACCCTTCAGAGGCTTGACAAGATAGGGGCTGTAGACGCTGCTTATTAAACCACCTTGAATGGGTGGCTCCCGTGTTCTGGCTGGCAAATTACTTTGCAACCTCAGTCCCAACCTGTTCCTTACATCTGTAAGAAAGCTCTTCCAGCATGGCTCCACTGGAATCACACTTTGTGGTGTGTCATAGTGTCCTCTAGCGAACAGCGAGGACATTGCACACACAGTCTGCAACACCAGGAATCCATACACAGCTAAACAAAACAGAGTTCATCCTGCTGCTCCCTTTTCCTATTCCATCCTCTGAGTCCAGGGAATGGGAAGACCCACAAGATAAATAACACCATTAGGACCAAAAAAGCCAGTATTTTCTTCACCACCTTGAGGTGAAACGCACTTGAGAAGCAATGGCAGATTCAAGTTGAGTCCCATAGGAAAAAACACTGTTTCTATCTAGGGCTGCAAAGGAAAAGTCTGGTAGGTTTGCAGGTAGGTCTACAACTGTCAGTGCTTTAAATGAACTGTGCAAAATCAGCCATGCACAAACTTGTCAGGCTAAGGATCACTTTCAGCCCCCACAAGTTTTTCACTAACCTCTACCTGGATCATTGAAGCTGTTGGAAAAAATAACATCAAAAGGTAGAGTGGCTCCACAGCCCCTGGAAGCTATTGAATGAAGCTAATTTACACCACTGATCTACACCAGCAACCATAAGATGAAGCTAAAACTGTCTGAAGCTAAAGGGGCAGGACCTCATCCAGGCACTGCCCTTTGATCATCACCTGTGCACAGAACAAGGAGTTTATATCATACCCTAAAGAGATGATGAAAGGAGTTTTTGTTCCCTTTTGCAGTGGTTTTCTCCAGGGCAATCACTGCTGCCCGCAGTACCCTGTGTGCACAGGCAAGGTCCCTGACTCCAGTTAACTCATAAGCACATGAGCACACACACACCCCATGTGGCCACCACTGCTCTCTGAAAGCCACATCTGCCTTACCAGAAACACCCCTCTTGTTACTCTGTTCAGTGTTACTTGTGCTTTTCACAGAGCTTTTCTAGCCCCAATGAGTGCAATCAGTGTAGCATATTTTAAAACATCTCCTGTCTTTCTCAAGGTCAAAATTAAATCTTGGAAAATGATCTTTTATTTCATTACATTATCAAACCAGGAACAAACAACAGAAACACACAAAATGAATACAGGATCTTGGAAAGGAGCTCTCTAGGAAACATTTAGCACTGCATGCAACTCCAGCCATGCTTTTATTTGGTTTGTTTGCTTTTTTGAGCAGTCAAATAAACACAGGAATAGGAAAAAGCACCAAATAGAATGGCAAGCTCTACTGGAGCACAAGGAGGGTGTTTTACTAGGTCATTTTGTGGCATTCATGGTGTATGAGTGGCCAAAGGCATGTTCATGAGCTACGCTGCCCAATAGGAGGCTGAAGGTACTGGTGGGAACAGGGAAGGCTTAAGAAGGTGTATCAGAGGAGGCTTCTGTCTGTTAAGGCATGTTCATTAAAAGTAGCAGAGCTTCCCAGTTGTGCCAGGGGAGGTTTAGATTGGGTATTAGGAAAAATGTCTTTACTGAAAGAGTGGTGAAATGTTGGAACAAGCTGCCCAGGGCAGCAGTGGAGTCACCATCCCTAGAGGTGTTAAAAAAAAACAAACATGTAGATGTAGCACTTGGGGACGTGGTTTACTGGTGACAGCAGGGCTCGGTTGACAGTCGGACTTGATCTTACAGATCTTTCCCAACCTTAATGATTCTGTGATTCTATATCAACACCAGCTCTGACACACACTCAAGGCATACAGGACTGTGTTAGATGTTGGGTTTGACTGCACTCTGCAGTTCACAACTGGCGGTCTCCAAGCCTCAGTTGAGCCCCAGGCCCCCACCACCTCCACGGTATTTTTCAGCTGACAATGATGTGTGCACTGTGGTCCACAGACAATTGAAGACTGCTGCTGTTACACAACCAGAAGTGTTTGGACACCTCTGCTGGGAATGTATACATCAGAGGAGTGGATGATCAAACTACTGGAAGAAATATTCTCCTGTGCAGAACAGCCAGTGGCTTGTAACACAGGATTTATCTGAAGACAATACAGCATCACCAACTAGCTTCAGGGGTGCAGCATGAGATTGTGGAAAAGGCTTTACAAGAAAACCCTGTTCCAGTGTTTGCAGGGGCAATCACAAGTTGGTGCAACTCTGAATAAAGTGGTGTCATTCTGCAAACATTACAGGTTGTATTTTCCAGCCAGCTATGTCAGCACTCTCCCACACATGCATGTGAGCAAATGCTCTATATAGATATCTGTGTGCAACAGGGAGGAAGCACAACTCACACATTCATTCTCTGTGCACAGAGATGGGCGAGTTCAGCCTCCTCAGGCCATGAAAAGCAGAGGCAAAGATGCACAGTCAGATGACATGGCCATTAATCTGTGCTGTGCTATTGCTTGAAAAGTGGTGGTTATTTTTGAAATCCAGCCCTCAGAGCTGTGTTCAGCTGTGCAGGGTGTGCACACATGCACATTTCCTCCTAGCAAAATGAACAAAGCAGTACTGATTTTTTTACTCTAAATTTCTGCAGACTGCATTTATAGTCACAACCAACATAGACAATACAGGTTCACACCCAAAGAGAAACTTTATTTATATAAAAGCTCCCCAACATTCACCCTCTTGGAGTCCTGCACTTAGTGAAATGAGGACAATTTCCTCTCCACAAACATGTGAAAACTACAGCTCAAAGCACTGGGAACCCCTGCGACTGGAGCTTCACCTTCCAGCAAACAGCAAGGTCAGTCCCCAGGGCACAGTCAAGTCACTCATCAGCCTTTCCTTGGTTGCAACATCATGTCATAAAAAACAACAGGCCAAAGACAACCCATGTTCTCTGGGAGAACTCCCTGCCTCCAGAAAGCTGGCTGAGATCTGTGTCCACTCAGCAGTACACCCAACCTCAAACTACACCAACCAGATGCAGAGCTTCCAAAGTGTTACGAACGCTTCTGCTACAGAGCTGCCCAAGCAGCCCTCCCCACTCCAGAACCTGAACCACTGTCTACTTACAGGAGTTTCTAAGCATTAAGAACAATACAATAAATCCTTTTCAGACATACTTTTCAATCTCCAGAGTTTCCCCAAGGACACATTCTCTGGACAAGGCTTTCCTGCTAGCAGGACAAACCCTTTATACAGTGCAGATGGTTCACAGGATGATCAATTGGCTCAAAATGGGCTCACCAAATCGATGATGCAAGGTTGCATCTCTGCATACATCCCTACCCTGAGCAACCAGCTTTCTGCCCAAGGCCTCTGTCCTGAGCAAAACCAGACCTCTTGCTGCTGTATCTCAAATTCACTCACTTTCATCTTCCCCATCCACCCTATAACCTCTGCAGATCTCTTTCCAAGACAGCGCATTATGCAGCCTTCACTTACCACAGCTAAATCAGAAGCTGAAGGAATTGAAAGAACATTCTCAACCTCCCCCCATCTGCTATTGGATTAACAGGAGCCAGCACCTTCCCACAGCAGTCAGCAGGGATTTCAGATGTTAAGAGGAAAATGCCAAATAACTGAATCCAGTTCCCTGCAGGCCCCAAACAGGAGACTGGAACAGGAGTGTGAAATGAGGTTTATTTCCTCTAGAAGAGTGAACAGCAGAGCATGAGAGACTGTCTCTGGCCAAGAGCAGAGAGCTCAAGCCTCACTATTTACTCAAGAACTTCAGCCAAGAAAGAGGAATCCAAACATACCTATCTCAGCCTTAAAACATGAGGAGTCAGGTAGCAAGACCTCATCCATCCCACCCCTTCCCAGCTCATAAATGTGACCAAGGAGACAGTAAGAAGTTTAAAACACAACACACTGCCAATAAAAACAATTACAATTTTTTATGAAGCCTCTAATCTGCCTGTAGAAATGACATTGCCAGAGGCAGACACCAAGAACAAAAACCAGGGCCAGAGTTCAGGCAAGGGTCTATCTGGCATCCTGATGAATTCTGAGTTACATGAGCTAACCCAAGCAGAGTGACTCCTCAGTGTCACATCCCATTGCCTCCTAATGAGAGGGCAGGGGAAGGGAAGGCAGAATAGCTTGCCTCTGCTGAATCAAAAGCACAGGGCAAGGGGAGTGTGGGAAGCCATCCAGCCCTTCCTGGGTCCCAGAGCAGGATCAGCTGGGACAGTTATCAGCTCTGACAGATGTTAGCTCAGAGGGCTTCAGGAGGCCTCTGTCAACAGTGGAGACTCAGCCACCTCCCAGGCAACCCCACCCAGTGTCTCTCTATTCTCAGAAGCAAGGCCTCTACAGACATACTATCTCAGGCCAATAATCTTCCCCTAATTAAGTTGTCTCTGTCCTGAAGCATTAGGAACTATCCACGGACTCTGAACATGAGAAATCAATAATACAAGTTTATTTAGATACATCCTTCAGGAGTCCTTGGAGAGCAAACAAACATCCCATTGCAACAGGTAGCAGCAGAATTTAGGCAGAGCTGTTCAGCTGGGCAGGTGGAACACCAGATCCTCAACAATCTGTCTCAGCACTTGGGTTTTCAACTAAACACAGGTATAAGGCAGCTAAGTCTCAGGCTCATAACTAAAAAAGCCTCCTAGTGGAGCCTCAAGCAGAACTCAAAAATTAAAGAAGCTAGTAAAGAATAGGATCCTGAAGAGTACAGTGTCTGGAGTGCTGGGGGAGAAGGGCTGGATGTTCATGGGCTACACAGCTCTCCTTTGTTGGCAGGTCCAGTCTCAGGATGCAACACATGCCCTTGACTCCATTTGTCTCGGGCAAGCAACATCTTTTGTGTTCTTTGGGCACAAATCTCAGAGCAGACTGATCTGCAAGCTGACGAGTGTCTGACACACTCACTGACTTTACAAGACCTCTGAGCCCCAGAGCTCTCTCTTTCTGCACCACAGGAGCCTGCTTAACACACAGCTTGGGATTCCTGCTAAAACCCATAGGACAAAAAGAAAAGATCATGATTGCAGCTCTGGCTTCCAGTCTCTCATTTGCCTTTAAAGGCAATTGTTAGCAAGAACCCAAGTTTAGGAACAGAAGGCACATGCCTTCCAGCAGCGGCCTGCACTGGAACAAAGGGACCTGGAGAGAAAAACCACACCCATTTATTTGTTCACAGTAAAAAGAAAAGCTTACACCTGACTGTGGCAACAGCCAACAAGACTCAGCATTTAAGGAATACAAATCCTGTCCTACTCCAAGCTGAGACAGCAGAGGGCCTGGCATAAAGCAGGGAGGTTTAAGGGATTGTGGCAGAACTGCTGTGTTCTCTGAAGGGTAAATTTACACGACAGCCACCCTGCAGCCTGGATGAGCAGGAAGTGCAATGGGGAGATGAGGATGCCAAGCTGAAGGCAGAATCTCTCTAGAGTGACACAGTTGTTTTAGGACAACAACAGGGCTGTAGTCCTAAGGAGTGGAAGGAAGCAAGAGAGATGGGAAGGTGGGAAGGAGTAACTCCTGCTGAATTATCTGTTGCCATGTTTTCCAGCTGGAGCAGCTTTACTTGCTCCCAGAGTCTGCACTTAAGCAATACGAGGTGCAGTGGGATCTCAAGCACATCACACTCACTGCCTTTCCTGGGACTGCTGCTATGACTCCATCACGTGCCCTCAGCCAAGCCAGGCTGCCAAGGCCTCTGCTGATGGAAAAGTGCTAACTGTTGGATTTCTAAACAGCTTTGGTGAGCAGAGAAAAAAAAAAAGCAGCACCAATGAAAGAGCAGCAATCATTTGCACAGAGATTAAGAAGGATTAGTTTCCCTCCCAGGTCAGAAGAAACTAATTTTGGGGACAGAGGACTAAGATACACAGCTGTAACTGCTTTTTACTCCCTGGATACACCACACTAGCACCTTCTGTGCCTGTTTGCTGTATCCATCTGCTGACTCTCTTAAACCTCATTTATCAAACTCAATATACACTAGCAACACTAGGGCTCCCATTTTTGTCTACCAGCTTCTAGGCAGTACAGCAGGGTCAAGTCCAGCAGTAAAGGAGAATGCAGCATCTCCAAGGACAGACTCAGAATGCAAGAAGACATCATGGACTGACAAGCATCAGGCAAAAACCGTCAAGGCCTCATGCATCTCTGGAGGAACCGCCTGTATCTGTCAATCCTCTCCCACAATAATCCAGAACTGAAATTAAGCTGTGGTAGGTAGTAATTCACCCTCCTTTCACCAGGGGCAGTGATAAATTGTATCACTGGCAATAACAGACCATAGGAAGTGTAAGGGTTTGGAACAAACTGCTTTCTGCACAGACCACGTGAAGAGCTGAGGGGCACAGGTGGCAGTGAGCCCCTCTGCCCCTTCCAGCCTTGCAGCGTCCTGTAGTGGGAAGACAAAGGCCAGCAAGAGTGTGAGAACAGACTGGCAGCCCAAGGGACAGGTTAAAAAACAAGCTAAAGAGCTAAGAAATTACACTACACACACAAAAAAAAAAGGTCCACACTCAGTCTTAAACTCTGTAGCACAGAAACCCAAAAGGCTCTGTCCTCTGAGGCAGTGGAAAGGGGTGCTGGAGTCCTAAGCAAGTTACAGAATGTTTATTTTAAAAGGCAAAGATGGAGCAGCAGGCAGCTGAGTAAAATACGAGAAAGTGAAATATGAGAGGCTGGAGCAAACTCATCATAGAGAAACAGCCTGAAAAATTAGTAGAAAATCCATTTTGTAGGAATTGCTATAAATCCACATGTACTGCTTAACTCACACAGTGCAAGGGAATTTTTGTATAAAATCTACAGAATCAACACAGAAGATTAATTTCTATGACTCAGGAAAACTTTGTTAGTAGGATGCCATCAGCTCATGCTATTCAGGTGTACAAAATTGACTTCAATAATGCAGTCAGGTGTAATAAATCAGGGTAAGAGATAAAGGAGGGAGCAGCTCCTGCTATTCAGGTGTATGAAGTTTGGCTTCAACAAGAAAAATGCAGCCAGGTGCCTTAAATCAGGACAAGAGAGATAAGGAGCCCATAGAGAAGTCATAACACCTACTAACAAATGCTTCCTAAACATACTGCCTTATAGCAACATTTCATGAAAATTAAAATATTCTAGCATGGAGCATGTCCTTAGCTGTAGAATCACAGATTCCCTTGGCTTGGAAGGGAGCTGGAAGCCCTATGTCACACCGTTTAGCAGTTCCATTCAGGCAAGAGCAGGGTCTGGATAAAGATCCCAACACTGCATAGCTGCTCTCTCCCCCCCAAAAAAGCTTAAACCCCAGAATTCCTTTGCCCTTTTAAGAACAATCAGCCAGAGCTTTTAGTGAACGCAATCCACCATTTTCCCAGGAACTACAGTTATTTTGAAGTGAATCCGTTTTATTCCCTGTTTTCTTCCCCAGCAGTCTTCCTCAGAGCTGCAAGCCCTACACTTATTCCTGCAAAAACTCAGAGGTTTTTCCCTTTCACTCCCAGTCCTCTGCATTTTTCCTGATACTGAGAGAAAAATAAAATGCTAATGTTAGCTCAAAACTCACTCACCTCCTCTGGTGCCTTTCTGGGTGACAGTCCTTTCTCCAGCTGCTGTTAGCCTCTCTGAGCTGCAGCTCCTTTGAACAAGAGATTTTCTGCTGCAGCACACCTGACTTGCCTAAGATTTAATGGAGGGAGAAAATGATTGCAACAGGAGCAACTAAATCAGTCTCAAAAGCAAACAAATTGCACAATAAAGAAAAAGAATGCTAATCCATACCCTAGACCAGTGTTTCAGCTGTCTTCAGACCAAGCCAATCTAATGCTTTAGTGAGAGACTAAATTATGGGGAGTGAACTCAATTCAAACCCTAGCAGCCACTTTAGCCTATATCCAGAGGTTTGGGATCAGCCCAATTTGAAAGTAACTAAAACAGCCTGTCTCCAGAAGTGGCTGCTTAGCCAGGGCACCCCTCAAGCTTCACTGAAGTTGCAGGCAGGGAGGCACCATGAAGCCACTTGCACCGAGGAGACAGACCAGAGAGCAGATTCCTGACCTGTATTCCTGCTCTAGGCCTGCACCAGGAGCCTTCCTAGCACTCATCCCTCCTTGCAGCACCATTCCTTGCACCTTCCACCCCTCACATCCTCCTCCAGGCCCCATCCCATCCCGCAGCCCCCACTAAACGCCATCCGACCCTTCACACTCCCAAGCGGGCACCATCTTGCCCCTCACACCTTCCTCTTCTTGGCGCTTTCCTCTGCCCCTCACACCTTCCTGCTGGGACCCATCCTCCACCCCTCACACCTTCTTACCGGGCTCCATCCTCGACCCCTCACACCTTCCTCTAGGCACTTTCCTCCACCCCTCACACTTTCCCGCCGGGCTCCATCCTCTGCCCCTCACACCTTCTTACCAGGCTCCATCCCCACCCCTCACACCTTCCCACCAGGCTCCTTCCTGCCCCTCACGCCTTCCCGCCGGGCGCCATCTTCCCTCTCACGCCTTCCCGCCGGCCGCCATCTTGCCCCTCACGCCTTCCTCTAGGCTCCATCCTCCACCCCTCACGCCTTCCCGCCGGGCTCCTTCCTGCCCCTCACACCTTCTTACCGGGCTCCATCCTCCGCCCCTCACACCTTCACACCAGGTTCCATCCTCCGCCCCTCACACCCTCCCGCCGGGCGCCATCTTGCCCCTCACGCCTTCTTACCAGGCTTCATCCTCTGCCCCTCACGCCTTCTTACCGGGCTCCATCTTGCCCCTCACGCCTTCCCGCCGGACTCCCTCCTTCGCCCCTCACACCTTCCTCTAGGCTCCATCCTTCACGCCTTCCCGCCGGGCTCCATCCCGCTCCTCACACCCGCCTCTGGGCTCCCTCCCGCCATCGCCCCTTTAAGCGCGGCCGCCGGGCGGCGCTGCCCCGGGAGGCCCCGCCCCGCGGCCGGCGGCGGCGCGGGCAGCGGCACGAGGCGGCGGCAGCGGCATGTCCTGAGCGGGGCGGCGGGCGCCGGGCCGGGCCCAGCACGGAGGGGCCGGTGGAGCAGCGGGCCAAGGGCCGGGCCCCCATGAGGGAGAAGGAGGCGGCGGCGGAGCGGGGCAAGCCCGCCACTTACACCGGGGACAAGAAGGCGCGCATGGCGGCCAAGACCAACAAGAAGTGGGTGCGCCTGGCCACCGTGCTGGCCTACGTCCTCTCCGTCTCGCTGGCCGCCATCGTCCTCGCCGTCTACTACAGCCTCATCTGGCAGCCGGTGCGCGGCGGCGGCGGCGGCGGCTCCGGTTCCGGCTCCATCCCCCCCGCCGCCGCCAGCCCGCAGCCCCGCGCCTCGCCGGGCCCTGCCGCCAGCCCCGCGCAGGAGGCGCCGCCGCCGCAGACCGGCCCCGGCCCCGGCCTCGCCCAGACCCACCGCCCGGACGCTTCGTCGCTGCCGCCCGGGGCCGAGGCGGCCGCCGCCGCGCTGCGCCGGGTGCGCGGGAGCCCCTGAGGCGGCCTCGGTGGTCACCCCCCCCCACCCCTCGGCCGGGGGGATGGAGGGCCCGGCGGCGGGCGGCCCGGGGGGCTGGCGCGGCCCCGGGGGGCTGGCACCGCCCCGGGGGGCTCTGGCCGGAGCGGGGTGCGGCGGCCGCGCTCGGCGGAGGGTGGAGGCGGCTGCCCGAGCTGCGATCCCGAGCCCCGCGGAGCTGCGGCTGCAGGCGGACCCGCTGGGGGACGGAAGGATTTGTACTCGGTAGAACTGCGGTATCTTTTGGGGGTTTTCTTACCCTTTTCCCCCCCCCCCCCCCTCCCTCCGTTTTTCCTCAAAAGGGAATTTTGTGTCTTCGTTTTTTCTCCTGACCGGGGCTCGCTTCTCCCTTCGAACCTGCGTTGAATTCCTGCGCTATTTATGCCAGTCTGCTACCTATAAAAGGATATCGGTGTCCAAAATTCCTCACCATTTACAGGATCAGCTGGGAACAATACGAATTTAGAGGCTGTAATCCATTGTTTAAGTAAAACCAGTTTTGTTTAACGATAAGCATAAACTTATTTAAACACATGTGAAAGGTAAATTGACTTGTTTACTATATTAAAATATTTTCCCAATATGAAAGTCTCTGTAACACTGTATGTTCTCTCTGGTGGTGGGAGGGTGATTTGGGAGGAATGCTGGACTGGAAGGGCTCTCTGGGTAGCAGAAATGTTTCCTGTAAATGGGCAACTGTGGCATATGATGTTGTTGATTCATTTGTCGTTGGTCTCCTTAGGTGAGGCTGGAGACATCTCCAGATGTCCCTAACTGCTCATCATGGCAACTAAGCCCTGGTGATGACAAAAGGTTTGATCTTTCCCAGGAGAAGCAGGTGGAGCTCTGGCAGTGGGTGCTGAGGGGCAGCTGTGGCCATGCAGGGTGCTGTGAGGTGCCTCCTGGCTCGTGTGCCCTGCGTGGGATGGCTGAGCTCCCAGATTGTCACAGCACCTGGGTGGCACCCCGGAGCCATGCCATCAGGAGGTAGGTCTGTGCCAGCCACCTCATGATGGGCCCTGGGCAGGTTCTTCTCCCAGCTTGGATGTTTTCCTACCCTGTAGCGCAGAAATATTCTGCTCGGCCCTGTTCATTGATGAGCTGTGAAAAAATCTGGCCTTCAATGACTGTGGGAGGTGGGCTGTCAACTGGGAAACCAAAAGAACTGTGTCTTTGTGAGCAGCTGCTTCTCGGATTGATGGTCTCGGTTGAATGCCTTAACTGTGAGGCTGCCAGGCTGTTCTGCATCCCTGTGAAGTGATCCCTGGGGTTCAGGGGTCTTCTCTGCTGAGAGACAGCATTGTGCTCTGATGTAGTGGAGGTCTTTCAGTTGTGCAGATCATGAAGGTACCGGGCAACACGGCACTGGGCTTGGCTAGAAGTTGGAGGGAAATCAGCTGCATCATACCTGGACTGGTGGTGTTGCATTGATCCTGGGCATTGCTTTACAGCATCTGTGAAAAGCAGAAACCAGGAGCAGAAGGCTTCCAGGGAGAAACTAGGCAAAAGGAGCGTTTTGGGAATGATCTTCCAACCCCCCTTTCTGGAGAGCAGGCAGGAAAGTCGGTGTGGTGTTAACGTGCTGGGAAAGAAAGCTGAGCTGGTGGGAAGGAGAAAAGATCCCACAGAGTCATTTTGGCCCAAAGTGTATGTGTGATCACTGCCACCGTTCTGCAGGGCAGGTGGAGGAGCTGGTGAAGGCTGAGAGCCCAGAGCTGCTGCTGGAGCAGACGGCTGCCCTGCCACTCCCCTCAGCTGGGCTGCTTCTAAACTCCTCCCGTTTGCCCACTGCAGTGGCTGGGCTGGTGGCAGCAAAGCAGCTCGGGGCTGTGGCCAGACAGTTGGCTGGGTCGGTCTGTGTGTGTCTGCCCTGTAGCAGGGGGGGCTTCTGTTCCCTTGGCAGCTGTGCCTGCAGCACCTTGATACCTGTTCCTGGAGCTGCCCTGTGCAGGCAGCAGCTCTGGGTCCTGGTTGTAGAGGGAAAGGCTTTCTGCAGCTCTCTGGGGAAGGAAGGAGTAAAAGAGACAAAATAGCTCATTGTTTGGTGCCAGTTGAGTTTAGTCTGTTTCTTGGCTCTGTTGCTAAATGCAGAACCAGTTGGGAAGTGTTTCTGGGAGGGAGCTTGTGTTTAACTTTTAAGACCTTTGAAGGTAAATAAAAGCTGGGTAGGATGGCACGGGCACTGGGATTTATCCAGTCCTGGCCTGCAGCTCAGAACTGGTGAATCTACAGCAGCTTTGAGCAGCACCTCCAGTGTCTGCTGGAGCTGCACGGACTCCTGGCATTTTTCACTTTAAATACAATTGCTCTCAGAAGACTAATCGAGAAGGGCTGCGTGGAGCGGATGGAGGCGGAAGTGAGCGGAGTTTAACGGGCTGCGTGGCCCTCTTCCAACCTGCCGTGGGACTGCCCAGAGGTGCCTTTTATCCAGGAGCAGGAACAACTTAAAGCTCTTCACCTGGTTTGTGGTTTTGGTGGCAGAGGCTCTTTGGGACAGGAACAGTGCTCAGATCTGCTTTATCACAGGGAATAGACCCATAGCTGACGGTTGCCTCCCTTTCTGGTGCTAAAAATAGTTGATGAGCCAGTACGAAGATGCTTGTGGCTGTCTTCATTCCTGTATGAAAGTGCAGACTTGATGAGTTCCCAGACTGTGTGTTTTGCATCGTCTCCTCTGCTGACAAATAGAGATTTAAGTGAAAGGTTTCTATTTCTGTACCCGTTACAACTGGCTTTGGAGCATCCTGTGACTTCACTGCTCTTGTACTAAGCGTGCAAGGGGGAAATTGTGGCTCACAGAGATGCAGAAAAGTTGCAGACTGCTGGCCCAACAGTCCAGGAGCTTTTGTGATTTGAGCAGCCTTGTTTTCCAAAGCCCTTTTGGACCTAGATTCTTCAGCTAAAATTTCTATGTCCTTTCCCTAGCCAGGAATCTCAGTCCTCAGGAGGAAAATCTGTTCCCCTCGAGATGCTGTTGCTGGATGAGCCACTCTGTGCTGATTACTCTCTTTGTGGCAGACTGTCTAGGAAATCAGCGACTGAGTGCACTTTGCAAATAATTATGGTAATAAAACCACCTAATTTGGAGTGTTTTCTAGGTATAAGCTAACTTTTTAAGATTCAGGGTACTGGGGATTTCTCAGGAAGTAGGTTAGCTGCAGCAGAGAACAGCTGGATTGTCACCTTGGACTGTGAATTTTTGCATGATGTTGCCAGCTTTGTACTGAGACCATCAGCTCCATCTAGATGATAATTTTTTTGTGCCCTGAGATGGTAGAGTCACCAGGCTCAGGTAAACCTGAGGTTTAAAAGGCAAACTGACCTGTTATCTGTTGTATTACTTCAGCTCCAATTCAGTCTTCCCTTTCATTGCTCCTCAGTAGAACCCAAACACGTTCAGTTCACCTGGTGTCATTGTGCCAGACAAGATAAGGCCCAGGCTTTTGTGTTGCTTCCTAGATAGAAATCACTGTAGCCTGGTTGTTTGTAATGTTATTTCCTTGGAATTGCTGGTGAGTTCTGAAAGTCAGTTTGGACAATGTCTTAAGCATTTGCTTTAGTGATATAGGGAAGTTAACAAGAGTCCCAAGACTTCTAACTGCAGGATGCTCCTGTAAAAGCACAATGGCAGTAAATGTGGCTGGTATAGTGGCACCTGTGCTTCTGTTATTTACTTCAGTTTTTTACTGATTAAACATGCTAGTAATTCTGTAATGCCAGCTTTCCTCCAAGCTTTGAGTCTCTGTATTATTTAGGTCCTGAGTTCCAGATTTTTGTCATCCAAGAGGCTTTAAAAAATATTGCAGAGAAAAAAAGTTGCCATACGTGAGTGCTTCAGGTGCAGCTAGTTCCTAATCAAGGTAATTGCTTAAGAGGATGGAGGGAAGACTAGATCATGTTCTGCTTTGCCTTTCTGACTGAGGAGAGTCTCATGAGGGTGGAAACTGACTTCTTGTGAGACAATTTCTGCTACTGCTGCCTTGTCCAGCTCTCGCAGACAGCACTGACCCTCCAGCACCGTGTGATGCTGCTTTGATCCTTGCAGAAGGGTTTGAGCTGCAATCTCTGTCAAATGGAAGTGCTTCCCAAAAGGAGAACTCGGTGAAGAATTATGAACGATGTCCAGTCAAAGGTGTATCTAGATCAGAGGATGTTTCCTCAAACCTTGGTAATTCTTTCCTTGCACATAGATGCCTCTGGACTTACACCTTTTTGTCAGTGTATAATACCTATAAAAACCCTCTGCCTGTACGTGCTGGGCTTGTCCTGTTGAGCTCAGGTTGTTGCCAGTGATAGAACTCGCGTGCAGAGGGATCAGAAGGAGGGAAATGGCTGGGAAGAGTTACTGGGGCATGTAATATGCTCAGCAGCTGGCTCACACTTTCATCTTCTAAAAGCTGCCCGTTGCTCATGCATGTTCTCCTGCGGTCTCAGCTGATGTAACACACACCATCCTAATCCCAGTTCCTGGGACTGGGCTGTGTTTTTTATTTGAAAGGTGGTGTTATTTTTCCTGCTGATCTTAGCTCAATTCATGAATGTAGCTGAAGAGCAGTCCTGTGGTGTAGTGTTGGTTACAAACTCAGTAGCTGCTTCTGAGCATCAGGGGTCTCCTTCAGGGAAGTCAAAAGCAGTCTTGGCTCTGGAGAGGGTTGTGCACGGGGGGATGGCTGTGAGTCCTGCAGTCAGCAGTGTGGGGAGAGGGGAAATGATGCAAAAGACAGTCCTGCCCAAGCTGGAGCATAAAGTTGAGGGGGTGAAGCTCAACTTCTGGCCATTTGGTGTGTTTGGAGACAGTTCTGGGAGACCCTGCTCTCTGCTCAGCTGTTGTCTGGTGAGGAATTCCCGGTGCATTAGCTTTGCCTGCCAGGAGCTGCAGGGTCTGTGAGCCTGTGAACAGGTTGAGCTGTTCCAACCTTTCCAAGGGAAGGCAGCAGGCAAGGGTTTCAACTTCACACCAGTGCTGAGCCCTGCTCCTGCTCTGTGTCTCAAATTTGCTTAAAAACCCCTACTGTGTTGTGCATTCTAAGTACAGAACTGACTAAATGCCAATTCAGCTTCAGGCTCTTATGTCATTAGCAACCAGTGATTCTGAAGAGGAACCGGTGTGGAAAACAAGTGAATGCTTCTGTTATTTCTGCTTCTGGACCCTGCAACAGGGCTTGTTACCAACCCTGTGCTATGCTGCAGTGGGGCTGAGACCCATTGAGGTGGGAATAGAGAACTGGAATTGCTGTCAAGATTTTACCTTGCCTGCCTCCTACAGGAATTGGCTTGGTGAAGCTTGGGAAACTGAGGTATCTTCCAGCTTGATCCAGCTGTATTTTTTTCCCTTGGCTTGAGGCTTTTTCAAATTGATCTCTTTATACAAGAGTTGATTCACTAGGCTGGAAGAGATTTTAATACCAAGTTTAGCTACAGAGTTGCTGTGCTGAAGTTGATGGTGAATTTTACCAACTAGAGGAGCACCTAGAGACATGTTCCTCTGATTTAAAGAGAGAGAAGTTTTCTGCCTGAGACTTACTGGTGCTTTCCCGTTGCCTGGAAGAGCTAGGATAACTTTCACAACATCCCTGAGCTACCAGCTACTGCTGGGAAGAAACGGGTACCTCTACAGGCAGAGAGGTGACTTTGCACTCCTGCCACATTTGCTGCAAGACAAGTGTGGTGGCAATGAGGTGGCCTTGATGCCTCCATGGAAAAGTGAACCTGGTGCTGGGATGCAGGTTTCCTGCAGGGAGCTGCTTGGGTGGGTTAGCTGAGCTAGCCCAAGAGGCAAGTGCTCCCCTGAGGGGTAAGCAGTCTGAAGGGGAGCTGGTGCTCTGAAAAGCGGAGATTCCTGATTCAGTTCAGAAAACTCTACATGTGGCACTGAGAAACACTAAGAAACTGGAGCTTTTTCCTCGTAATGACAACTTTTATTTCATATAAATAATTCCTCTACATCAAAGTTTTCAACTTTTTAGTCTTTTCTCTCACTGTAAAGAATAAACAGCTAGCCAGTTTTCTGAAAAATTGCAATCCAGGCACCAACCAAAGTGCATTTGAGCAAAGTGTTAATGAGCAGGGCAAAATTACCCTTGGAACAGGCACTGCCTGTCCAGTCCCACCCTGGAGCTTGGCAGCTCCTTCCCAGGCATCATTCAATGCAAAAGTACTTGGCTTTGCAAGAGAAAAAGAAGAGGGAAATGGGGGAAAAGTGTCAGTTTTCCTTTCAAAAAGGAGCCTAGGGCAGTAAGGCAGGGGAACAATTGTATCTCTACATCTCAGTGCTGTGCCAGGGGCAATGTACAAGTTTCTACCTGGCTGCTGGTGCGGTGCACCAGGCTCCTGAGCTGTGTTTGGGGTGGCCAGTGAGGCAAACTGGTTCCTGGCATGGCTGGTGAGGACTCAGTCAGGACCAAGACTGAGGTCAGTGACCTGATGTAAAATAGTAATAAATTAAAAAGTAAAATAATTGTAAGCAGGTTTTTGAGCCAGTCAGATAAGGAAAATGAGCTTTTAACAGTGATGGAGAATCTCCAGGGCCTGGTGCAGTTTCACAATCTGGCTTTAATGTATCTGTTCTTTTATCTGTTGGAGAAGTCCAAATGAACCCAGTCTGGGCTTTGGTGGGGTGAAGATGTTTCTACTAATAAAAGATGAAAGGTGCACACTCTGTTTTTAGATACTACCTACTCTGAAGCCAGTAAACTCTCCTGAATTTGGCACATGGGGAAAATTCCAGGCTTGTCCATCATGAGATAGGTACTGTGGATCTAAGTTATGTGGAAAACCAAAATGTTTATCTGTGCAAATATTAGTTTATTAAAGCAGCATAAGTATTTCAGTCCACACATGCCACCCTTGTCACCAAGGCAGTCTGCTGTTTGGGTTAGCAAATGCATCCTGCAAGGAAATCCAATAAATCTCCACACGTGTCTGCATGTACATTTACTTCTGCATCAAGTTTTAGAGCAGCACTTCTAAGTGAGGGTGGGATCCTCTCTGCTGTGTCATTCAGAAGACAGAACTTGTGTTGTTCCTTGTGCTTGCTTTCTGTGTCTCCTTAATTGGCAGCTATATTTCAGCTAGGTCCTAGTTTGCTGTGGACCTCTGAGCTGCTTGGAAATCCAGGCAGCTGGAATTCTTGCTCATTTATGCTTGTAAATGCTCTTCCAGCTCCTCATTTTGAAAGGTGTCTTAAGGCCAGGTCAGGATGTCTGCATGGCAGCTTCCAGGGGAGCTTCTCCCCCCTTTCTCAAGCACAAGGCTATAAAAGGCACAACCAGGAAGACAAAAACATTTGATAGGAAGCCTTAGAGACCTTCAGGTCCAACTTGGCCTGGGTCTGGAGCCAACTCCTTTGTGCATTGTGGTGGAGAAGGGAGGTTATTATTGCCTTTGTGCTGCATGGCCTGTGGAGCTGCAAGTCCTCCAGTCACTGCTGGTCTCAAGAAGCAGCCTTGGTGCTTTGCTGAGCTGTGGATCTCCTGCTCAACCTGGCAGCCACCTTCCTTATTCAACAGCACAACCTCCTGATGTGCTGATTCAGCCTCTGCTGCTACATCCAAGAGGAGGAGGAGAGGAAGGTTTTAAAGGATGAGGTGCTGTAGTTGATGTATGCTTGCCAAAAGCTCCTGCACCCTACAGTGCCACTTGGGAATGGTCCATCCCTGTTGTGCCCCACGACCGGGGCAACAACCATACGTCTGTGCCAACACTTCATCCATCTCCAGACCCCCAGGGCATGAGCTGCTCTGCATGCTGCATCTTCATCCACCTACTGAGCTACAGCCTAACACCTCTCACCCCATCTCCCCGTGCTCCCTGCCCCACAGCAAGGGAGAGCTGGCACAGCCCCTGCCCTCCTCCTGGCACAGCCCTGAGGGAGGGAAGGGGTGGGCTGCCCAGAAACTTAAATCTTAACTTTAAACAGAATTAGTTATTAAATAAAATAAAGTGCATACAGTAGACATTTCATTGGCTTGTCACACAGCTGCAATATAGGCAAAACAAATCCGGAAGAGGAGTGATGGTGGTGTCTGTAGGTTGGGAGTGTGTGTAGCCTTCCCTGTCCTTTGGCATATGGAGAGGAAAGGGGGATGCTAAAACTGTGAGCAGGGAGTGGGGGTGGTGATGGGGACCCCCTGGGTTGTGAGTGGGTGCTGAAGGGCACAGGAGAGGTGCTGGAAGCTGATTTCATAGAAGATCAAAGAGTGAGGAAAAACCTGTGCTCCTCTTCTCATCCACCACCTCCAGCACGTTATCCTGGTGAAACAAGAACAGAGACAGCAGCAGGATGATCAGTCCTCAGGGAACTGCTGAGCAGTAAATGAAAACTGCCTGCTCAGTTTCAGTCTGACCTTCCTGCATGGCTGGGGCTGCTGGGAAGAACCACCACCCACCTGCCAAATCCAATGGGAGCAACAGGGGCTCTGCAACCCAGGGAATGCAGAGTGTGAGTCTGGGTGGAGCTCCCAGTGCTCCCCTGGTTTAGCTGGGACTACTTTACTCTCCTTTTGTTAATCTTGTCATGGTTTTGCATGTGCTTGTACAGCACCTGCAGCAACAGGAGGAGGGGCTGATTTTGGGTAGGGCTTGCTGGCCCCCTCTGCTGAAGGCTGGCCTGGGGGTGCAGCACTTGGCAGAAGGGGGTCTGGGCTTCTCTGTAGTGAAAACACTGACCTGTGCCTGGGAGTCTGCTCTCCTGTGCCTCCAGACCCACATACATTGGTTTTAATTGGGAAAGGCAGATGTTTTTCTTTCCCTGCAGTTGCCAGGTGCTCAGATGCTGCTCAGAAGGGCTGAGCTGGCATTTTCCTGCATCTATCTTTAAATCCACTGATCTGCCTTTTGCTGATGGAGATTCCATCCCCCAGAGCTCCCAAGAGACAGGCAGAAGGGGGTATAAAAAAACCAAACAGATGAAATGCCATGAAGGCAGGACAGGTCCTGGTAAGCCTGGCTTGCAGAAAAGGAACTCCAGAGGGTGGTGTGGGCTGCAGGAAGGACCAAGGAGCCAAGTCAAGCCCGTGAGACCCGAGCCTGCCAATCCTAGGCCAACGTCCAAGACAAAACAGCCTGTTCTTGTCTCCTGAGCCTTGAGGAAACTGGTATGTTCTTCAGTAGCTCCACAAGTGCACTGAGAAGTGTTGGCTTCTGCTGGTACTGCTCCCTGCACCAACCTTTAGCAGTGGTTTGCATCAGAGGGCTGACCTGTGCTGACCTCAGTCCTGCAGCACTCAGGCCCTGCCTGCCCCCTCCCCCTTACGTCAGCCAGAGCTGCAAGGTCAGATCCCTGGAGCTGCTCTGGAAATCCACCCCCAGCTGCATTTTCTCTAAAGATGTTAAGATTAATTTTCTCATGAGAATTAAAGGAAAAGCTTCTGTGGTTTTTGTGCATCGTTTACTTCTCTGGGACTTCTTGGACATTCTCCAGGGATTCCAGTCCTGCACTTCGGGTAAATATTTATTCCTTGTTAGTTGAAGCAAAGGATGAAAAGCCCCACCACTCTGCACAGCATCTCCAGCCAGTTTGAAGGTGATGGAGATTTTTTGTGCCATAAATAGAGGCTTGCAGTGGGAGCTGTGAAACCCACTTGGTGGCTGCTTGCAAAGATGGACGAGCAGCATCTGTGGTGGGGAGTCAAATCTGCACATTAATGGAGAGGGACATGGGTCACCCACAGCCCAGGAGCAGGGCAGGTGGGACCATATTGTTACCACCAGTTACTGATGTTTACTGGTGCTACAAATCTCTGCTATGCTTTGGGAGGTGTGAGGCACATGAAGAGAGTGCATGTCCCTGGCAGCAGGGGAAGGGACCTGGTACAGGATATTCTACTTGATGGAAATTCCACAATACCAACTTTTTAATGAAATGATATTTTGACGTTCCTTTTGGGGTTGGTAGGTGGTATTTTGCAAAATCATCCAGTCTGTTTCAATGCTGATTTCCCAAAAATTGGACCATATCAAAACTGAATCACTGGTATTTAAAAACACAACATTTCTTTTCTTTGAAAAGGTTCAACAAGGGCTCCAATTTGGGTGTTAGGAAAATGAGATGTTGAAGCAGACACGTTGCTGCTACATGGATGGCATTTGTCAAATCTGGTTTTTTTTCACAGTGAAAAAAAAAAAATCTGACTGGGAAGTCACCTGCTACCTCCTGGCAGGACATTATTAACCATGAGGGCACTTGCCTTCAGATGCTTCTCCTTAAGGCTGCTCCTCTCTCACTTGGGTTCCAGTTAAATAACCATCTTCCTTTTCTTGCTACCAACGCTCTGTTGGTAGCAAGACCATAGTCATTCAGGCTCTGTATAACCTGGATTCTCAGCACGGCCCTTGCTCATGTTTTCCACCAGGCACTCCAGGCCATTCCCAGGTATAATCCCTGCCGGTGGCACGGGCACAGAACACAGTGCAGGTTTCCAGCTGGCCTGGATTTACCAAGGCTGAGCTGCTGGGCACCTCCTGGAGGCCTGAAGAACAACAACCCCTTCACCCTGCCACAACTACTCCTTCATCTACAGAGAACTTGGGCTGCCATTGTTTATACACCATGGGGTGAAAAGCACCCCCTCTGTCCCCTGCTGCCATGGGATAACCTGGTAGCTGTGTTGGCCTGACACCAGAGCAGTAATGAGGCACAGACCCTGCCATCCAGTATTAAACTGGTAAAAACTGTTCATGAGCCACCAGCCCACAGCCTCTTAAACTGCATTATGGGCCCTTCACTCAGAACTACCTGTTCCTTAAAGATTAGCCTCCAGTGGAGAGTGGAAGCAAATGAGTGTGGTGGTTTGGGCACCTGAATTCCTGGTGCTAGACACAGAAAGGAATAAATAAACTTCCAATTTTGCATACTAAGAGAAAAGATGCAGCTCTTGGTTTTATGCTCGATCTTCTTGTTCTTTCAGCCTCCTGAATGATGCTCTCTCTTTTTCTGGCTGTTGCCAAACCCAGCTCTGCCTGATAATGCTGCACTGTTCATGAGACAGGCTGAGAAAGGTAGAATCCTTGCCCTGCCACATGTGGTCATGTTCAGGAGGGACTCCAGCAGAGGTGGTGATGTTTCCCTCAAGGATGACACACCTAGTGAGTCCCTCTGTAGGCCATATGCAACAAGCCAAGCCCAGGTGTCCTATGGGATGCCCCATGGGCAATCCTTGCCCTGAAGCATGGTCTGGAGCCAGCTGCAGGCACCAGCCTCCAGAAGCCAAAAAATCAAACAGAAAAACCTGCCAAGGATTCAAACACACCTCAGACAGGGGCAATCCTGCAGGAGCTGGTTCCAAAGAGTTGCTGTGATATAACATGTTGGAGAGAGTTCCATGAAAATGAAGTAGAGCTTGGCAGCTTTTTATATACCATGGCCTAAACCAGGGTGTCTGTGGAGGGCTAGGAAACAGGAGCCAAGGGAGCAGGGAAGGGCCTGTTACCAGCCAGTGGTTATTTCTGACTGCCATCTGTGTCATTATGGAGCCTGTCATGTTGATTTGGGGACTTCAAAACAACAGCAGGAATAGACACGAGGCCTTTTCACTCCAAACACACTGACAGCTTAACCAGCTTGAGCCAAATGAGCTTTTGCTTCTTTGGTGGCTGTTGTTGTTGCTGTTTGGTTGCTCCTGGGAGCCCTGCTGCCAGGCCACGCAGAGGAAGGTTGGGGTTGTGCTGAGTGAGCACTACAGAAACCCTGCGTGTTTGTGTCAGCCAAGGGATGACAAATGGGACACAGGGAGCAGGCAGTTAAAGGCACGACCCTCTGTCTTCCTCTTGGCTCTTCTCCCCACTACAAATAAATCATGGCAGAATGTACCCCATCTGCAAATGAGCTTGTTTCAGAAAGCCAACCCTGATAGTGGCCTATCACTGCTGCAGAGGGAGAGGTTAAATTGTTTTGTGGTGACTTCAGTAGATAGGAGGTGACAATGATGCCCTAGAGCATCATGAAAGAGCCAAGCAGCACTCATTCCCTAAATGCTCTTGCAGTTGATGGAACTAAAAAAAAAACCAACAAACCAACCAGGAGAAGCCCATTGCTGAGCTGGAGGACACAGAACTTGTTGCTCTGGCCCACCCAGGCACCTCCTCGGGGTGCCCTGCCAGCCAGAACACCCGTGGCTGCAGGGGAAAGAGCAAGAAACCTTCAGATGAGACAACCACAGAGCACACAGAGAGGACAAGTCCTTGTGTCTTTGTTGTGAATTAGTGATTGTTCTAAGGAGTAAAAAGAATGCAAATGCACTCTCTTGGTGCAAGGTTTGATGTAGCTCTGCTTGTTCCTGTGGTCCTAATGCTTCTGTTAAAGGTGGCAGCGCAGATGAGCTGCTGTCCACGTCCTGCTCAGGGCTCCCCTGAAATCTAAGGCATCTCCTGAATTACAGGGAGTATCAGAAAAGGGAAGCAGCTTGCTTTAATTTGTCTGCATCAAAAGGTGGCATCTGATGTTGAGTGTGTAGTTCAGGGACACCTGGAAACCCAAACTGTTGGGAAAGAGAGGAAAGTGAGGAGCTGACCTGGGGGGCACGATCAGGCACGGGAAGCTGAGCACTGCAGGTGGGAGGAGATGGAGGAGATGGGAAGGCAGGCAGGATGAAATGATAGAGAGTAACTGGGACACCAGTTAACCCCTCATTTCCCCCAGCATCATGATACTTGGTGTTTCCCAAGCAATAAATATTTTAACTGAGAAATACTGGTCTGAATTTCTAGCTCAGCCAAGCAGACACGGGAGCACTGATGTGCAAACAAGTGAAGTCACCTTCTCTTCTCCAAGACCTGGGGCTCTGTGTGTAATTAAGCCTGCCCTGATGAATTCAGTGAGGAGTGATGGAGTAAAGAGCTGTGCTCAAGTGGACTCAGGGCCCTGTCACCAAACCATAGGGATCTGCAGAGCTGAGATGACAATGGACAGCTGTAACTCATTGTTCCCTCTTAGCTAGTGTCTAATTAATCACTAATTTTCTCACTCAGGATAACTTTAATTCCTCTGCTTTTGGAGGAATACTTGGAAGATTGGAGAGGCATGGCCTGGACATTAAACTCCCTCCATGTGCATCCAGGTGTCTCTTAACATTTTCCTAAGTGCTGTTGGAATTCATTTCCCCGAATCAAAGGGATTTCAGTTCAAGCACAGAACCAGCTGGTTCTTGGTGTTTTGTCTTTTTCAAAGAGCTGAAAGGCTTGTGCTTCTCCAAGCCTTTTGTATAGAGTGGGATTATAGTGCAAATCTTTTTGTTAGCAGCTTAACCACTTCATCCCTAAGCTCATTTGTGCCTCTGGGATGAATTCTAAGCAACACCCAGGGACAAGCTGCTGGGTTGGGGCCTGCTGGAAGGGGGGAGAGGTGCTTGGTGGGAGTGACCTGCCTGCCTAGCTTTGGGCAGCTCAGTGTCCCAGGGGCTCACTATGGAGGTGGCTGCTGCCTAGGGTAGAGGCAGGAGTATCCTGAGGGCAAGTCAGGTGTTAGGCAAGCTGGGTTGAGTTCTGGAAGTGCTTGTGTCTCTCCTTTGAAGAGAAACAAAGCCCAGATCTGAAGGCAGGTGTCTCTGTGCTCAGCCTGAGGTAGGGGGAGTGAATCACAAACTTGCTGCCTGACTTGGTGGCAGAATGACACCCTGGCCTGGGGTGTGACATCCTGACCTGTGGTGGCATTGCCTGCCAACAACATGTCTTACAAAGGTAACTGCCAAGGAGCCCCTACTCTCTTTCCTTGTCCTGCCCTCCTGATTTCTACCTTATTTTTCTGGCTGTCATACTCTGTTCTTTCTCCTGGCTTTTCTTGTCCTGCATTTGCCCTTCTGGGAGAAACTGCTTTGCTTGAGTAACACCTACGTACCCAGATCTGTTCTTCCTCCTTTCTATTTTGTTCACAGGCCTTTCCAACAGGAGCCATCTCACCTGTTGTGTTTACACACTGCCTGGCACATTAGTGTTACCACATGTACAACCCAACGTGTAGCACTCACAGACCTTGTACAGGGAAGGGAATCCCAGGTGCAATAACCTCCTTCAAAGCACTGTCCACCAGGTGGGCCTCAGGAACTGTGCAAGTGCTTTGGGAAAGGGACCACACTGACCTCAGGTTATTCTAGTTGTGATCACCCCAGAGACAGAAAGAAATTAACCCTGCTCTCCTTTCTGAGGTTATCCCTTCCGGGGAAGAGTTTCAGTTTGTGCCTTAACTAACCCCATCAACCAGAGTCAACAGCCCAGTTTTCTGTCCAAATTCTCCTGTCTGACTTGCCACTCCAGGGCAGGTCTTTGTGATGCACAGATTTAGGCTGCCTGAGGGATCCACAGCACTGTTCATTAACACTTCTGGACAGTTATCTGGGATGATGCTGTCAGGGCCACAGAAAATGGAGCTGTGGATCTGCCCTACAACTGAGTATAAATGGGACAGCAAACACACCATGGGGAGGTGGGTCAGGAACTCACCTTCTGTCTCAGGCAACTGGTGCAATCTTTGCTAGTTGAGAGTGTCCCCTCTGTCCTTGTCCTTGCAATCTTCAGGCTGGTCCCCTTCCCTGGACTGTGATTTCACTGTGTTCTGCTCAGGCACAACAGTCTTGTCAGAGGTGGCTTTCCCTGGGGGCAAAGGCTCTCCTCTGTGTTCTGTGCCTTCAGCATCTTCACCTCCTTTCAGTGCAAGTGTTTGCCCCTCAAGGGCGGTGTCTTGGGTCACTTCCTCCCCTCTTTTTGTCACCAGCTGTCCTTGACCTGCATCCAGCCTGTCTCCCTCTGCCGTGTCCAGCTTTCCTCTGTGGCCATTGGAAGAGTCCTCACTGGACTCCTGCTCTGAAGCTGTGTTTTTCTCTAAGCCAGCTCCATCTGCTGCTCCTGTGGGCAGTGACAAGGTCTCCTCACTGCCATGCCTGGTGGCTTGCACAGTGTCTGGAAGGTTGCTCTGTGGAGCAATGCTGGGAGTGCTCTCCTCCTCCTGAGAGGTGTCAGCAGTGCCAGGCTTCCCATTGGCATCTTCCCCAATGCCTTCCTTGCTTGGCTTGTGCCCTGGTTCTGAGTCCCCTGTGCTGGTCACAGACACCTCCGTGCTGAAGCCCTTCACTCCTCTTTGCTCCTCCTTCTGGCCGTTCTGGGCAGACTGGACCTTTCCATTCCTCAGCTTTTGTGATGAGGAGGATCCATGATCTTGGGGGCTTGGCTGTTTCAACTTTTCCTCCAGCTCAGCTGTGCAATTGTCTTCCACCCCCTCCTCACCTCTGCTTTTCTGCTTGTCCATACCAAGGCTCCTCTGTGAAAAGGAGGAGATATTTAGCTCAGCTTATTAAAGCATTGATATATGCTATTTCTTGTCTGTGATAGTTCCCAAAACTTGGGGAAAATGTTGGGAAGGCCAGTCAAGGAAGTAAAAGGATGTAGGTGGAGAAGTGGTCAGAGACCAGAGTTAAGTGGGGTTGTGCTGACAGAGGGTCAATGCAGGACAGAGGGTCTCCCACATCATGCCATCTGGGGAGTGCTGTTGAGGGGTATGTGTGCCCCAAGACAGGTCTCCCAGCTCTGCTCTGGCTCAAAGCCTCCAGCTCTCCTGACAGGGCATGTGCTGAGGAAACTTAGCAGCCAGCCTGGACTGATGGACTCACCTGGCCATCAACATCATCCTTCAGAAAAGACATGTCCTCTCCTTCTTTTGCATCCCATCTGCCAGGAAAGACAAATCAGAAATCAGGCCTTCAGGGTCTCATGTGGCAAAGCCTCTGTCCCTGCCTGACACCTGGGTAGGGATTTCTGCCCAGGACCATGCAGTCCTTGCCTCAGCCCCCCGAGCAGGCAACCAAAGATAAAGGTGGAACCAGACATAGCTGGTCCAGTTCCTTCTGGAACGTGCAAAACACTCAGCCCATCCCGAGCCACTCATCTGAGACCACTAAATCTTAATGAACTGGTTGTTATAATTCTAAATGTAATGAAAACGTAAAATCCAATTGCCAGAACAGACCTCTGTCATTAGGCTAATAAGATACACAGGTTGCTTGTGCTGATGTCTGCCAAAGCCTTGTCCTGCCTGACAGTGCCCAACTGTTCCAGACCCCCACAACAGCAGACAGTGAAGGATAAAATTGTTTTGGAGTAGCCTGGGAGATTGGAGCCATGGACACGTGCAAGCAGCCTGCAGGAATGGCTGTGAGGCTCAGACTGAAGGTCCAGCCAGCCCAGGCTCTGCTGCCCTCTCAGCATCACTAGCAGATGCTTAGGGGTAGAGTATGGAAAGAGGGAAAATGCCTTTAACCCCCAGTGCCCTGCCCAGCTCCCAGGAATGTGCTTTGAGAGTTCCTGAGATGGTATCACTCTGTTGAGTCATGCTTAGCAGACAGTCTCTTCCAAGGATTTGTGTAAGTGCATTTTGACCCCATAATAAATTTGCAGCTGCTACATCCTGTGCCAAGGAGGGTCACAGCTGAGTTAAACCCCGTGAGGAACTGCTTTCCTTTGCTTGTTTGAATTTGTTAGAGTAAGTATAAATCTGAATTTGCCCATGCAGTGCTGCTGGGCAGGGAGGGGTCTTAGTAACCCTTACCTTCTCATCTGTGTGGCTGCTGAGTTACCTCACACACACACAAATGTGTGTACATACACACCTCTAGAAAATACACTTATTTCTCCCTGCCCCGTACACTTAAAACACACCAAGTGCAAACGTTTGAGACTTAATTCTGCTCTAGACAGACTGCTGGGCTCACTGGCCTCTACATTTGGCAAATTTGGGCCAAGGTACAGAAAATGGAAATGCACATGGAGGTGACTGCAGGGTCAGTCATTTCCAGAGGCAAATGTCTCAGAGTGACCCCATGTGCTCCTGTGACAGTTGTGTGGGAATTGCCACCACAGGCTGCACCTCCCCTACACTAAGCTGCTCCACTGTCTTTTTACCTGGCAAAGCCCTTGGGGCAGAAGGGAATTGCATTTGCAAGCACCTTGAGGCTCTGGGCATGTGGAGCTGGGTATGCTGGCCTCAATAAGCCCAAGGGTGAAGCCTTGGAGCAGCTCTGTAGGGCTTAGCAACAGCCCAGCACCCTGGGCACAGCCTTGAAGTGCAGGGAAAGAAAAGACTCCAGCAGGAAGGGGAGAGAGAGGAAGAAAATGATCCTTGCAGTAGGTATAACTCACACTCCCAGCAAGCACTGACAGAACCATGAGCTGCTTGTTCTGTGCAATTTCTTGCAGCCCTTGGGAACACTGAGCATCTCTCCAGCAATGAGACATAATCTGCTCTGCAGCAGTAAACCCTGCTGTGAGCCCTCCTCAGAGCAGAGGGGATGGCTCTGGAGCTGTGCTTTAATGGAACAGGTGGATCAAAGTCTAAAGGAAAAGTGTCTCAGGAACCCCTGTTTTCTGATTAGCTCAGAGGAGACCCAGACAACTAATAATAACAGCTCCAGGGCAGCTCAGAGGGAAGCAGAGAGGGCAAGGCTGCAGCTGTAGCCTTCCTCTTGAATCCAGTGTAGCCCCAGACTGCTGTGGGATCTCAGGAAAGCTGCATTCCAGGAGAAATAATGCCTTTTAGAAAGGACAATGATCTTAAGTCAGGTCCTGTGTGGCTGTTAAAAATCTTACCACCCGTGTTGGGGTGGCACTGTCAGGCCAACAGCCACCTGTGCTTTACCTTCTTTTTTCTATACCACCTGGATATATTTTTTTTCCTTCTGATTCTCTTCTCCAGTGCAGCTGCTGAAGTAATTCCTGCACACATATTTTCTTTCTATGTCTCTCTCTGCCCACCTCCCTATCTCTGTTTTTTAATTACTCCCTCTCTGCTCTGCAGCTTGTCACTTTTTAGATATTATTTCTGCCCCTCTCTCTGGCCAGCTCCTCATCATCTTTTGGTTATCACAAATAAACCAATTTCAGAGGCAAACCTCAGGAGCAGAACCAGCAGAAGCTCTGCTGACTCCTGAGAGCTGCTGTTGAGGTCTGGGAGTTCGGTTTTGCCCTCATGGGTTGGGACCTTCAGGTGGGCCAGAGCTGTGTGTACTCACCACAGCTTTCACAGCTTTGAACAGCCACGTTCAGCCTGTGGTCTGAAGCCTCCCAAGGTATTTGTGGAAGGCAACAACAGAAAGCAAACCTCTTGGCATGCCCATCCTGCAAATCCTCTGGGAACTGCTGCAATTCCCCAGTGCTGCAGCCAGTGGCTGGGGGAGGAAGACCATGAGCACAGCTCATCAGCTTTTCTTTCCCAAGTACAGTTTATTTGGGATGGAACTGAAGAATAGGAAAGGGTGGAATGTAACTTGCAGGCAAAGCTAACTTGATTATTTGCATGCTCTTTATCCTATTTGTCATCAGTTCATCAGAATTAAATTAAATTTTTAAAAGTATGATTAAGGAACAGGGCTTAGAAAGACAGAAGAGAACCCATCTTTCTGCTCTAAGTAGATTCCAAGTCCCCACCTAGCTGAGAGTTCTGGCTGCTCAGGTGCACGTTCCCAGAGCACAGCCACTGGGAATCAAAGCAACATTAAAGAATTTCCAGGCTTAACATGGTGCCAGGAGCTGCATATTGGATCTTTGTATGTCCTGACACAGCAGAGCCCTGCACACTCAGACCTTGCCCAGTGCTCCCCAGCTCAGCCAGCTCACAGCAGCTGCCCCCTAGCCAGCTGATGTCCTCTGGGTGATGCTGTCAGTGCCCCATGGAGCACAAATCTGCTCCTGCATCTGCTCAGCTCCACACTCCTGACTGCCCTCGGAGGCTGAGGAATGCTAACAGGAAAAGCTCCTGGAATGGTTGTGTGTTCTGGAGAAATGAAGGGGCTTGGGGTATGTAATCAAGTCTTCATCCTTTGGCTGCCCATTGAAGGGCACAGCAGTGCTGAGAAGATGATGACTGTTATTAAACCGTCAGTGTGGCTCCAGGAAGCTGGAGACGGTGCTGAAATGTAATTAGGGAGAGCAGCAGGGGAGGGGCTCCGGGAGGATGTGGGCGAACCTGTAAAATGCAGGGAGCTGTGCCGGGATTCTGAAACTGCCCCTGTGCCCATCACTGCATGGCTGTGTGCTGCCCACAGCTGGCAGCAGCCCCTGCCCTCCTCACCAGGCTGGGGATCTTGAACAGGAGTTGATTAGGAAGAAAATACACCTGTACCACACTATCAATCCTGATTACTATTGGTTCAGTTGGGAACTATCTTTGGAGAGCTCCTCCACATCAGCAGCGCCTGGTGAAGTCTGGTAAGAGGGATTCAGAAGTTTGCTGGGGCATGTGGCAGTGCTACCCAAATCTGGTCACAGAGAACCCTGCTCCCTGGGCTGCTCTGCAGAGGGTCAGCACCCCACAAGTACCACAGACCCCACAGGGAAGTCCTGCCAGCCACGGTCCCAGCCAGCATGAACTCCTCTGAACAGCTGCCCTCGTGGAACAACGTCCCTTTTTGTCTGTCCCTCTTCACAACCCGAGAAGGAATGAGCCCTGGACATGCAGATGCCAAGCAGCAGCTGGCAGCACTGCTGCTGGCCTCCTCACCTCCTGGCTCTGCCCGTCAGCCTGTCCTTGCCCTTGGCTCTGCTGCTCACTGCAGGCACTGCCTTCGAGCCGGCGTCGCTCACGTTCACTCCATGCTGCCCACCTGGAAGACAGGTTGGAAAGGCCATGCAGGAGCAGGCAGAACCTCCTGATGGACCACTGAAGGGGCCAACATCCTGGGGTCACTGTAAAATACCTCTGGAGGGAGAAGCCTCTGAAGCTGTATCTATACTTTCTAAAGTAATAACTACAAATTGAGAATTTAGGGATATTTCTGCTGCGTGTTTTTTAATTCCAAATTCCAATTATAACTTTAAATCTTATTCCTTGGATACAGTCTCCCTTGTGCTGTTCTTGGAAGACTTGTTCTCCCCTGCCACACAGCACAGACTGTTCCAGGGAGCTATGAGAGCAGCCACATGGTGTGACCCCAAAAGGCTCTCCAGATCTGCCAGGTGCCTGGAGGGAGCTCTCCCCAGGAGGTTTACTCACCTCTCCCGTCGGGAGGAAAGGACCTGTGCTGGAATTTCCTTGCGTTTCTTCCCCCTGAAAGGACAGAGCAAAGCAAGCACAGAAGTGAGCAAGGTTCTGTACTAGACACTCAGCAGAAAGCCTGATGTTCAAATAGGGTGTCACAAGGGAAAGCTTGGTTCTGCCAAGCCCATCTCCTGAGGAACAGGAGTCATGATGGACTTAGGCTAGTAAAGAAGGCAGCAGGTGCCCCCAGGCTCAGAGACGAGGTGCTCTGGGATTGCCTCTCAAGCCAGTGCCTGGAAAGGAGGCGGGGCTCAGCCTCCGTGTCATGTCGGACAAGGTTCCAGAAGCCACTGTTCTCCCTGGGAAGGTAAAAAGCACTAGCACCCAGAAGCTCAAATCCCATCCCCTGAGCATTCTGCAAAGCAGAGAGGCTGAGACCCCCTGCTGCGCTCACAGCTTTCCCAGGAAAGCAGAGTCTCACAAGTGCCAGCCAGGACAGCTGCTGTGGCACTGGGAGTCGCACGATCAGCGTTCACTAGCGTCAGGACAGAGTCTAGGTGTCCCTTGCCAACCTTTCTTATTGCTGGGATTATCCAAGGCTGGCTCCCCATCCTTAACAAAGTCCTCTTCAAACCTGCAGGTTAAAAACAGGCATTGTCAGACCTGACCATTCTCCCCCAGTGTGCAAAGCGTGGGCAGGAGACCTTGGGACAACATAGGCTCCAGCCCTTCTGCACCTGCCCTCTGGCAAACACAGGCTGGTGCATCAGCAGGAGCTGAGACTGCATGCACCAACCAGGAGAAATGAGGCTGGGAGGCAATTCTACCCCAGAGGAGAACCTCTAAAACTTTTACATCAGTGCCCATATGTATTTAATTCTATGACCATCCGTGAAGCCTACAGCAGGCTGTAGTGTAATTGTGCTGTGCTCAGATGCAGCTTCCCAAGCTTCTAAACACAATCTGAAGCAGCCTCAAGACTTCTCAGATCAGACTAATTTGGTTGGTTTCTAATCCTGCTTCATTTGTATTATTGCTTTTATTTTAAAAAATTAATACACTGGAGAACAGTAGGGCTCAGAGCTGTCTTGCCAGCAACACTCAGCACCCACTGAAGTCAATTCCCCTCTAATTACTGGGCTCTCAGTGACTGAAAATCCATGTATTTAGTCCCATTCCTCAGCTAAAATCTTGCCCCATCTCTCTGCCCTGTACAAACTCTTCTCTCAGCAAGAACCTGTAACATTCCCTAACTCCACACCCTATCAAAACCTTGTCCTGCTGCAGGTGCCAAGTCATCCTCCAAAGCTCTCTGGCTGGTGTGACCCAGTTGAACAAGCACAGTGAGAGGGACAGTGTTTGCAGCAGGGAAGTGTCAGGCCCATGAAGAGCTCTCTCATGGCTGTCCCAGTATTTCCCCCATCACACAGGCAGCCCTTTGACATGATCCCCTCACACTGCAGGGCCTGAACAGGCTCGGGTTGGGAGGGCTGGAGGATTTGGGCATTTTGGCCTGTCCCGTAGTTGAAAAGGAGAAACCAGCAGGGCTGTGAGCAAACCTGTGGACTAGCAACATGAGTTTGTCCATCCCTGCTTCTAGAAGAGCACCTGTGCCCTCCTGCTGTTAGATTTGTCCATGTGGAGGTGGAGAGGACCCTCCAGATGGAGAATGAGTGTTGATCCATGCTCCCCTCCTTCCTGCAGTCCGATCCCAGTGGGATCAAAGGCAGACACCCTTTGTCAGCACACAGCACCTCCAACCAGGGTAGGGGAGCCCACATCAGGAAGAAAGTAGGAGAATCACTCTGATACCTGGTCCCACTGACAGACCAGGTCAGGAGGAGAAAGAGACAGCAGTGTGGCTTTGCTCGGGGAGAGGCATGTGACAGCCAGGGATCTGATCAGGAATAAGTAGCTGCACAAGGTCTCATCCCTGGCTTTAGATGTCCTGCTGCAGGCAAGCCACCCCAGGGCTGTGGAGGACCTACATGTGCTCGGACTTCTCCACGTCCCAAGCCCGTCGCCACTCGCCCTTCGCGTTCTTGTGGCGGGCCAGTCGCTCCAGGTCGATCTGCTCCCGCTCCCTCTTCCAGCGGATGTACTCCGAGCGCTCCCGGCCGCTCATGGGGAAACTCAGCTCTCCAGGGCTCTTCTGGCCTGACTTCCCGCCCTCCTAGTGGAGGTAAAAGAGCTTTGTGTCAACACACACGCCCTCAAGAGCTGCACCCGGTGTGCTCCGCGCTGCCCCCACCAGAGACCCCGCGCAGGGCTGGAGAACAAGGTGAGCTCTGCAAAGGGACCCGCACAAGGGCTCTGCTTGACCCACAGCCTGGACACACTGTTCCCAGGACTGGCTGCCTTTACAGAGAGGGAAACGGAGGCAGGAAGCAGTTACATGGTTTGCTTGGAGCCTCGTTGCAAATCCAGAGCCAAAGAAGACGCAGCCATTCCCTGCCAGGGGTATTCAACAAGGAGGATGATTTGTGGCAGGGGGTTTCTGAGGAGGTGCTGCTCTGCACCCAGGCCATGTGAACTGTGTTCCATTTCCAAGGACTAAAACAGCTTCCACCCAGCCCCTGGATTTTCCACCTGGATACACTCCTCTTGCCCTGATGAGCTGGGGCTTCACTGCTGTTCCCCTGCCCTGAACCACAAGGTTTCTTTGGTGCTTGTAGCCATATCCAGCCTCCTGGTCTGGGAAGCAGCTGCCATAAGATGGAGCTTTTCATCCTAGATATCCAGAACCTGATCACAAACTTTCATAGCCTGCCCCTGTCACTCTGTGTGCAAATGGTCACGGGATTGATTTGCCTCATTTCTCTCTGCAGACACTTTAACTCCAGGCATAAATCAGACAGTGGCTTTCACCTGCTGTGCTCCTGCTCACCTGAAGGTTTTAAAACCAAATGTTCTCAGTTTTTCCTGGAAGAGGCACTTTGCTAAGGTTTTCTTAAAACATGTAGTTAATTCTTGAAGTACTTGCAGCATCTCCCAACAGAGTTTGACAGGTGGAACTCTCACAGAAGATGCACTGGGCTGATGAATCACCCACCTGAAGACTTTGGGACACTAAAATCAAAGTTATGCCTATGAGATTCCTCACGTTGACAGGGAGGAAGGCAGCCTTCTCTGGCCCCCAGGCAACCTCAGGAGACCACAGCAGGGCTGGGGCCAACTCTGTGCCCAGGGCACACAGTACTGCAGGTGCCAAGAGCAGCATCCTTGCAGAGAAGGGGTCCTCCACCTTCATTGTTTTCAGCCCCTTGGTTCATCACTGCTCCTCATGACAGACCAGTTCAGAGCTGTCACTGCTCAAAAATTTAAAGCTTAATGAAAAGGTTGTTCAGGGCTGACAGAGCAGGTGAGGAGGGAGAGGTGGGTAATCCAGCTGTGAGGTTAATGGACATGGTAGAAACAGGAGCCAACTGGCCAGGCTGTGTTGTCAAGCAGCAAACAGCCTAGGGCAGAGCTGCAACCTGGGGTGCTCATTACCAGTGGATAATTCATCCCTCTGTACACGTGCCCTTGCACACCAGTCACCACCACCCCTTCCCCACACAGGAATTACCTCCTCAGCCTCGCACTGCTGCTAAAAGCAGAGCAGCAGGGAAGGAGGGAAGGAAAACTGTGTTACCAAGGAGACCCGGCGCGTGGGCCGGAGATGGGGTGGCAGTAATTGCTCCTCCATTCATCAGCAGGCAGGAGCTGGGGGACCCAAGGCTGCACCCCCTAGAGGAAAATGGGGGCTGCAGAAAGGCAAGGCACAGCAGGGCAAAGCAAGGGCAGGCACTGGTCCCTGGACTGGGGCACAGGCCTGGAGATGCTCCACACAGCTCCCAGCCCCATGTGCCCATGGAGGAGAAGCACAGGAGAGCTGAGCAGCACCCAGCTGGTGAGGGCAGGGCTCAGCCTCCAGGGCTGGAGGAAAGGGAAGTGCCCTGTGCTGTTACCTTGCCCCTTAGCAAAAGGGAAGCCAAAAGTGAGGGAAAGACCATGGCTGGTGCCTGTGTTCTCTCATGGGTAGATGAAGAGGTGGTGATGGGGCCTACAGGGCAGGGGGAGCTGGTCCCTGACCAGGGGCTCACCTCAGCTGCAGTGTGGCTGTGGTTGTGCTCCCCTTTTCTGCTTTGGGGGGCTCAGCTGGAATTAATGTTTAAGAGCCCATTGGTGTCCTCCTAATGAATCACACTGAGGTGGGTCTATTCAATTTGTGCTCCATTAATTAAGAGCATCTGCAGGCTCAGGGGGACCAGCATGTCCTCCAGGGTTTGCATTAAACAGTCAGTGGGAAGGCCTGTGCTTCAGTTTACCTCCATCCTACCCAGCTTCTGCTGAAGTGAGGAGCTGGAGGTAATATGGCCTGAGCCTTTCAATCCACAAATTAATGGTTTTGGGAGAGAAACCAGCAAAGCCTGTCCTGCCACATGGGTAAGCTCATTACACCTTTCCCAACATCCCTGCTGCTGTGCTGGGGACTTGAGCAGGCACAGCAAGGTGTGCAGGGCAGGTCCCCTCTCACCTCTTCCCTGCACTGCTTTGCTTCAGGTGTGTTGGCTGCTCAGCAGAGCTTTGGACACTGAAAGGGATGAACAAGGACCACACCAGAGCATATTGCTGCTTCCTTTAGGATGGAGGCAACTCTTACTGGTGGGGAGGCATATCCTTCTGGTTTCTTCTTCCAAGGCAAGGGTAGCTCCCAAAGGACATGGGGTCCCACTCACCTTCCTGCTGTGCTCAGTTTCTGGGCCTTTGTCACTGTCTGATCTCCTCTTCTCTGTTGTTCTCCTCTCCTCTGCCTGCAAGAGCACACACGAACTGTTTCAAGGACTAAACAAGGACTCTTGGAAAAGGCCTTCATGCCTGACTCTGTGCCCACCAGGACATGTAAGAACTGCCCAGAAAAGGTCAGCAAAGGAAGATTGGTTTCTAGGGCCCTAAATCAAACCAATGTAGAAAAAGAGAAGTCAGAAAGTAAGGAATGTATGAGAAAAGCAACAAAAAGGGATGCATTCCCACAGGCCCCTCCTCCTCCCAAACCAGAGAGGTGTCCTGTATGGTCCTATTTCTTTCCAAGACAGACCAAAGTATCTTTTCAAACCCAGCTTATAATTCAACTGTGTGAGAGCTGGGAGCCCACCCAAGATGCAGATAAAAGCCACCATGGTAAAGCTGGGAGTGACTTTCATCCCAGTCAAGCACAGAGTCCTTCCCCTGGGGTCCATCCCTGCATCCACTGGAGTCAGCCCTGCTGCCACCAGCCTGGCAAGCTCTGCTCTAGGGCTCATATCTCCCTGCCTGGCAGGAGGGGAAAAAATTAGCCCCTAATTAGCTGGGGCTGCCATGAGTGGAAAGGCCTCAGCTCCCTGCAGCCCAGCAGCCCCCAGGAGCTGGGGCATCCAGCTGGGGATCCCTGCTGCTCAGTTACAGGGCTGGGCAGTGTGTGGGGCTGAGGTTATCGTGCTGCTGTTCTGCAGTGCCAGACAAAACTGGAACACAAAGAGGAAAGTGGCAACACAAACTGCCAGGTCAGCTGTTCCAGAAAGCAGCAGGGCCATGGGGGCTAACCCAGGCTGCAAACAGGACTTGTATTCCAGTCATTTGCCAAGCCCAGGCCTACCCCAGCTGGATACCTGAAACTTGGGATCCCAGTCTCAGTCCTGGTTGGCTCTGCCCAGCCTCCTAAGGCAGCTCATCCCCACTGCAGCCTGTTCCTGGTGGGATCACACAGGGAAGGAGCTGTGGACAGTCTCTGGGGCTTCTCCACCTGCTAAATCCAAGGCAGGTCAGAAGTGTGACCATGCAGCCAGTGCTCATGGACATGCACTCCAGGCATGACAGCTTCACACCAGTGAAGCTGGTCTGGCTCCAGTACAAGGGAAGCTTGTATAAACATATTCTTGGAAATAATGAGAAAGATGTTAGCTATATTGTCCTTGGATTGTTCAGCAAAAATTTGGGAAAAATCCAGAGGGGTCTGTGCTCAGAGGAGCCACCCCTTACCATAGCCTGGCCTGTCTTGCAGCAGGTGAAAGATGGTACTGGGTATTTATTTCCAAAGGTTGCAGCAAATATTCTGTAACAAAAAAAGCTCCCCCCAGGCTGGCTGAGGAGCACAGCACGGAGGGATGTGTGGCCTTTAAAGCAGCTGGAAAAGAAACTCACCATTTTATCAAGAGTAAGGAGCCAGCTGCTGCAGAAGAGCTGCAGCCCCTCGGTCCCCGGAGGAGAAACCTTGTGTGGGAGGAGAAGCAGGAGAGGAGGAGCACTGACCGCCTCAGCCATGCCAGAGACAGCCAGAATGTACAGGGAAACTGAGGCAGGGAGCTGCACGGGTGTGCTTGTTACTTCATCCGAGCCTGCATATTTCTCAGGCAAGCTCATGCAAAGCCTGATTGGGTTTGGATCCTTTACAATGCCTGACTGTGTCCCCAAAGGCAGGGACCGGAAAGCCGGCGCATCCGCGGGGCCGTGCAGCCGCGGGGGGTTGTGCCTCGCCCGGCACGGCTCGGCGTCAGCCCCGGCTCTGCCCAGGGGCAGCGGAGAGCCAGGCTGTGCCCGGGACAGGAGCTGGGGCAGCCCGGCTGAGGGGCCGCGCAGCAGCTGGCGGGACACGGCCGGGCTCCCGCAGCCTGCCCGCCTCGGGCACCAGCTGCTCAGGGCGCACCCCAGACCGCTCCGTACAGCCCCGGCCCTTCGCAGCCCTCGCTCGCAGCCAGGCTTGCCTTCTTCCTGAGGCTGCTTCTCCTTTTGCGTCTCCAAGGGTCCCGCGGAAGACAGAGAGGACCACACAGATCCAGTTCCTTCCCCCCAGGAGCGCAGGTCTGAGCCGCGCGGTTACACGAGAGCTGCTCGGCTTGGCTCAGGAGCAGCTCCGCATCTGCTCCGTGCTGCCCCGGAGCTGCTGTTCCTCTATTCTGACACACCCAGGTCGCGGGAGAGCAAAACATGTTTTTCTCCTCCTTCCTCCTCTCCGCCTCCCAAATTATGAAATATGACAATGACATTATCAGCTCCTAGTTTAAGTGTTCTGCACAGCAGGGGAAGAGCTGCGCGGGAGGAACAAAACCCGAAGGAGACAGAGAAGATGATGGCTGTTTATCCTGAGATTTATGCAAGGATTTCTCAGTTTCTCAGCCACAGAATGGTCTGGGCCAGGGGAGGGTAGAGCCTGTTCCTAACCAGGACACAGCCCTGGGATCCCAAATGCTTTCTGAGCCTGGGCTTGTCTGGCCTCTCCCAGCCAAAGTTACTGTGCAAGGGTGAAGGTGCAGATGCCACCACCCAGCCCTGTTAAGCATCGTTTTGTGCTAACAGTTCTCCAAATCAAAACCTTTGACAGGCTTCAGTGTCTCTGGGCTACTTCACTGTCTTCTTATTTTAAAAATAAGTACCAACAGATGAGTTAAATTAACCTTTTGGTTCCCACTTCTCTAGGCACGTGTCAGCACCAGCAGTGGCATTTCTTCTGCTGGAGGAGACCTTTCTAAGAGCTCAGAGCTGCTTTTCCAGTGCTTGGATCCCCCACTGGGCAGGACCTTGGAAACTAGTGCGTGAGAGGATATTTTTTCAGACTCTTTTGAAAAATGTGCCTACTAACTGTGCTGCCTGAAGGGAGATCAAGACTTTTCAACCACCCTTTCTGTCTCTATTGTAAAACCAAGTGGTTCTCCTGCCACAGGTTTGGTTCCTCTCCCATGCAAGCACCTGAGTCAAACGCATCTGGCTAAGTCACTGAAAGCAGCTCTTGTGTCTCTTGATTACTAACACTCATTTCTGATCTACAATCCTGGGAAAGTCTGTTAATAAAAGGACAATTTAAAAGCCCTGAAGCCCTATCAACTGTCCATTTAAAAGATGATTTGTAACCTGCTAATTAACCATTGTGCTCCACTGGTCCTGGGCTGCTGGCTTGCAGCTCTAATGTATTAACGACCCTGAAATGCTGCCAGAGCAAGAAGTGGTTTTATAGGAAAACTGGTGCTAAACATTAGGCATTATCCCCAGCCCTACTTGCAGATTTAGGGGCTGTCAGGCAGAGGTGGGAAGAAAGGTCCCAGATGTGGCAGTTCCAAGGGAGCAGCAGGGCTGGAGGCTGTGAAGTTGTGCCAGCAGAGCGATGTGCTCAGGCTAATTCCTTCTGCAAGGAGACAATTTGGTCCTCCCAGGCCTCCATGCCAACAGGGAGAGGCTTTCAGTGGGTAGAAAAAATCAGGCTTCAAGATGTCAGGGTACTATAAGTCACTTGGGCTGTTTTGGAAAAGGAAATAATGAGAACAGCTTGCTTTGTCTTGCATTTCCTCTCTGGCACAGCCGAGTGCTGCCAGCTGCCTTGCGGGCTGGGACGGCCCGTGGTGGCAGCCAGAAGCACCCAGGGCAGCAAGAATGGGAGAGGTTTTGTTTCTTTTTGTTGAAATTCATCATGAATAAAACCAGAGAAAAATGTGGGATAACGAGGATGGCCATCAAATGTTTTAATAGGATAAATCTGGCAAGTGTAGAGAGGGAGGAGGAGGCAAATCTGACAGTGGTCAAGCCATGGGATGTGACTGAAAGGCAGGGTGATGGATGTGATCCCCTCAAATAACCTGGGATGAGTAGGGAACCAGCTGGGGCACGAGGGGAAAAACCCCAAAGGATGGACTGTGCTGGGGCAGTGAGGGGGCTGAAAGCTAATCCTCCAGTTGGGGTGGTAGTTCAGGTCCTAACACACAGCTACTCAGATGACAACACTGACACCCCATCAGGCTCTGCCAGTAGCTGATCAATTTGGGGATGAAAATGAAGTTTCTCTTTTGGAATAACAACTAATTAAAGGATAGAAAACAAAATGTGGCAAGAAAGTGCCAGTTTCCATGGCAGAAGATGAGCAGGGGTGTGTCACTGGAACATGTGCTGCTCAACATGCTCATAAATGGTCTGGAAAAGGAGCTGAATAGAGATGACAGTTTGCTGATGATACTAAATCATCCAGGGCAAAGAATGTAATTTGCCAGCAAAGAGCTGCAAAAGATCTCTTGACATTGAATGCCTGCATCATAAAATTACTGATGAAATTCAATATTGATAATAGAAAATAACTCATATGGAGAAAAATGCCCTTTCTTATATATACACACAGAGTAATGAAGCCTGAACTATGATTAACACTCAGGAATGAAATTTTCGGTGTTATTGTGACTAGTTCTCTGAAAATGTTAGATCAATTATTTAGAAAAAAAAAAACAAAGAAAATGTGAAGTTGTTAGGAGAAGAATAGAGAACAAGCCAGAAACATTGTTATGTCACTGAGTATGGCCACAAGACCCCACAGCCTGAGTACCATTTACAGGTCTGGTCCTTTTGTATTAAAGTAATATAGTAAGAATAACACAGACACAAAGGAGGGCAACAAGAGTGATCAAAACTATAGAACTACTTCCTCACCAGCCACGTCTGCATAGGGTCAGTCTCTCAGGCCTGCAGAAGAGATGGTTGAAGGGAGATGTGGGTCAATAGAATCATTTATGCTTTGGGAAAGTGAACAGGGAATGATCCATGCACTGCTTCCCAGGCCACAGAAATGGAGTCATCAGGTAACAAGTTTCCCTGTTTACCAGCTGGTTTCCTGTTTTCCAGCTGGTTCCCTGTTTACCAGCTTTCCTGAAGTGCTGCAACCCTCAGCATCACACAGACTTGTCACCACAGTTTGCTGGCTAAACCCCTGCTTGGGTGGGAGAACAGAACTGCTGCGTTCAACACCCCTCTGGCACCTGCTGAGCTCTTCAGGCCAAGATTATTTAACAAGGTTTTAGACACTCTGGTATCACTAACTCTGAAGTGCTCTCTGCAGGGCAGTGTTCCAGTGCCTCCTGGAGAAACACATGGCTCTGAGGCACAGCATGTGAGACAGACTTGCCTGGTTTCAATTTTCCAAGGACTATCACTACCAGTAAAAAGAAACACTTGTTTAAAACACAGCTGAGGAACAGCTGAAGTGACAGGGTGGGCCAGACCAAACCTCCCTCGACTCACCCAGGCCAAGCTGGCACATGTGACATGTGTGACATGCCAATGTGACCTGACACTTCAGGCCCCATCTGCTTCTGTCACTGATCCTGGGAAAAGGCTGACCACGTGTGGATGGGAGAAAGCAGATTCCAGAGGTGACCATGAGATCTAACCATTAAACTCTCTTACAGCCACATCCTTTTGTCATGTTGTGAGGTGCCTGTGTGCTGAGAGCTGGTTGTTGTCCTGGCTCTTACAGCTGCTGTCTGAAGTTACACAATTAAAATGACAATATGAAGATACCCTAATTAACTAGGGATGGAAAGGGCCTGAGCAGTCTAGGGAAATCACTGGGAACAAGGAAATCTCCTGGGCTCAGCTGGACTCTGAAACATATCCAGCTGGTAACAGGTATTAGAAACTAGAGTTTCAAAAACCTAGGTTTGTCTTTTTCTAAATTACAAGAAGACTTAAAAGAACAAATACTCCTGTGAAAGCCCATTTTTCAACCTTGCACAAAAGCCCATATTTCAAATAAGCTCACTGAGGTGCTCTACCAGCATTCTACCTCCATTCCCCAGCTGAGGAGCTGCTGCCCCTCTGCTTGCTCCCTGCCTCCTGGGCAGTTTGGGAAGGAAAAGGTTCTGGAGAGCACCCTGCCTTCCAGGGAGCAGCAAGCCCCCATCCTGCTCCCTGAGAGCTCCCCAGAGGCTGGGGGAGACCTGCTTCAAGGCTCAGCAACTGAAAGCAGGAGACAGTTTTTCTGTGCCAGCAAGAAGCATGATGCTGTCACTAAACGGGTCTTGCCAGCGACATTAGTCAAGATTGCTGCTGAGCCAGGATATCCAGCCAGGCAGAGGATCAGGGGACCAAGCAAAACTCATCTTTCCCTCCAGTCTGAAGTAGTGCTGAGGGCACATACTGCTCCTCCATAGTGTTGCTTGATAGCAGGAGTCACATGAAGCCTCTGTGGCTCTCCTGTGCTCCTGACGGAGGCCCTCCCCTTGTTCAGCCAAGGTGTGAAGGCAACAAATGGCTCTGCACAGTCCTTCTCCCTGTGGCCCTCAGCCCCCAGCACCCCACAGGCCTCCAGCACAGCCTGCTGCTGCCAGAAGGGTGCCTGGGGCTCAGCCCCACCCTCTGCCCGCTGAGCCACATGTTTGGATTGAGGGGGAAAACTTGAAATGAGCTGAGGAGGAGCAGCACAGTTGTTTGCATTCCTGGGGATTATCAGGATTACCTTCTAGCCCAGGCTATGAGAAGGAGACCAGGGTGGCTGTGTACAAGTGGGGAAAGGCAGGTTGGCAGAGTTATGTGAGCTCCTTGCACTGCCACATGGAGGTAATGGCATTCCTTGGGAATGAACTGAAAGGAATCATAGTGCGGGGGAAGCTGAAAGCCGCAGGAACAAGACCCAAGAAGCCAACTTCTGCTGAATCACCAAAATCAAATCTGTGAGGCATTAGGGACTTGGCAGCCTCTTTGCCAGCCTACAACTAAAGCATCAGCTCGTCAGTGGTTCATGTAAGGAGGTGTAGGCAGGTCGGACCAGGCCTACCCTGATACACACTCTGAACCTAACTGCTTTGGGGCCAACATGAGCAAGGTACACCACATGGACCCTCAGCCTCCAATTTCATGTTCCCTAATAAAAGCACATGAGATATTGCCTTCCCAGGGCTGTCCATGCACTTAAACTCAGGTTCTGAAGCCAAAATCTAGGCACTCTTGCTGCTGCTCTCTCCTAGCACAGCCCCAGCCTTGATGGGCTCAGACATCAGTGTTTCAACAAGCCCAGCAAGAGCAGGAGTGGACATCCTTGCCCTGCAATCTCAGAATTACACTGGCAGCCTCAAGGAGAGTCACAGCACAGGCATGGCCAGGTCTCATCCTACCATCATATCTTGGGTGTGTTTCTGGTGCCTAGACTGAAATGGGTGACCCTTGCCATGCAAACCCCTGGTGAATGGAGAGTTACTGGTGGCTCAACCAGGCAGCTTTTAGTGAGGTTTATGTCATCCAAAAAATTGCCTGGTAGCAATGAGAAAGGAGCACATGGGCTCTCAGCCCAGGTAAATTCTGGGGAGGAGGAGAAACTGAAGATGAACACGGGCAGTTAGCAGATGGCTGGCTGCTGTCCCAGAGAGGGTCCTGCACAGGTGTCCCAGCGTTCCTGGGTGTGTTTGGCAGCTACACTGTGTTGTTTTCCTTCACAGTCTTTGCTGACTTTGTTTGCTGCAGGCATTCTTACTTATCTGTGCTAACTCTCAAATAGGAAAATATCACATGCCTCGGTGCGTGTAAAGAGGAAGGTATTTGCAAAGAAGTATTTGAAATATGTTTCAAAGATTAACAAAGTTGAGCCAGCTCACCCTGTAGGTTATGGCCAGGCACAGCAAGACTCGGGTGTAGAAGCAGATCTTGTCCAGCTCTGTTACCTTTTAAGTTGTGCAGTGAGACAAGTGGACCGTGCTCCTGGCTCTCCTGTGTGGCCACAGCAAGAAGCTGGTAAGAGCCAGGAGGGAGATTCATGCCCTGTATCTGGCAGGGCGTCCATGGATACTCCCAGAACAATCTGGTATGTCTTCTGGACCCCATATGTTTCAGAGCCTGCTAGATCTAGCTGGGGTCACAGAAGGGAAAGGATTGTGGCATTTCCTCTTCCCCAGTGATGGAAGCCAGAGAGCTTTGGGGTGACAGGCTCCTCACTGTTAATATAGAGCCTCTGCCAGTGTCCTGTTCCTGGGCTCACTCCTGATCTGCCCCCATGGCCCCGCTGCTGCCCACACCACCCACGGGTGCCCGTTGCAGTCCAGTCATTTGCAGTGCACTTACTTTTTCCTTGTTGTCCATGGTGATGGCAATCTGCATCCTCCTTCCCCTGCGGAAAGCCACCAGCTGGTCTGTCCCTTCCTCCCCCAGGTCAGGCACCCTGCCCGGGCCGGGGAAGCACTCGCTGCGCTTCTCGCTGACGATCCGCTTGCCCTGAAAGGAACAGGAGGAGTTCATGCAGCTCCACCAGCCCTGCCCAGTGCCCTCCCAGGAGAGGGGCCACCCCCAGACTGCAAAGGGTTTTGGTTAGTCTCCCTGGTTCACACAGCTGCCAGCCTGCTTCCAGGGATGTGTAACGTTCCACAGGCATGTTTAACTGAGCGCAGGTGAGCTGGGGTGGGAGCTCCCCTGCTCAGATGCTCTGCAGCATGAGCACTGATTGACATTTTTCTTTTGGAGTCATCTTCCATTTGTGTCTTTGAAATAAATGTGAAGTTGTCTTCTCACCAAACAACACGTCCCAGTAAATGTGAGGCTGCATTGGAGCAGAAGCCTAGAGGGTGGAAGAGAGGGGAACAGTGGTGTTCTCTCCAACCTTGCCTATGAAGCAGTTACTACCCTGACCTGTCTTAACACTTGATAATTTATCCTTTTCATAGTCACTGTGTGTTCATATTTCTAGAATGATTTATTCAGCAGTGGAATAGCTTAGAAAACTAATCCATAAACCCCTTGAACAACGGCAGTTTACCCCTTTCAGATATTATTTCCAGCTGTCTGTATCAGTTCATGACTTTACTGCATAGATTTACATCTGGTTCTTATTTTGTTAATCATCTTTGTTGCTGGCTGAGCTCCTGCCAGTGCCCTCAGCCATCACTTCCACATGAGCACATCTTTTGTACAAAAACACATACTTTTTCTCATTTAAAAGTATCATTTTTCTGTCCCATCATGTGCTTTTCTATTTTTGCCTTACAAGGCAATGAGAGACTTCATAAGTCATCTCCATCTTTATCTCTGATCTTTTTCTTTTCTCTTCATCTGTATGATTCCTCTGCTCAACTTTACCAGGGATGAACAAACCTCAGGAACTTCTCTCTCTAAAGAATGGAATCTTTTCCTTTGTTTTTATCCTTGGACTTCCCACTTACTGGAGTCTTGATTTCAGAGGAGCTCAAAATCTCCAAGTGAACTCCAGTGAAACCTGGGAACTCTTTGTTGCTACGAACTCGATTTCAAAAACAAACAGCACACACTGATCTCTGGTTTTTGTGGAAGTCTTGCAAGTATCCATCAATTTGCCCTGACATATGATATCAAGATGTCTCTCTCATTAGCCTCATCCTCACTTGGCTCTGCCAGCAGTGCAGATGTGAGCATGGAGGGAGCCCAGCTGCAGACAGCCTCCGTCAGCAAGGCCTTTTTTATTGCTGGCCCAGTCATCAGGCTTCCTAACCATGATAAATGTTTTAGGAGGCACTGGAGTATATTTCCAGCATCAGACCTTTAGTTTCCTGTTCATTCTCCCTTCACATCTGTGTAACTTTGCTGTCTCAGTAGAGACAGTTCTTGAGTTAGTCTGATGCAGGCAAGAGGAAGAGTGTGTCCCTCAGAGCCCTTGGCTCTGTCTGAGCTCTGTGGACATGGTGGGAAACTTTGTGTCATTCCCTTGAGTGTGTCCAGCTCTGGGTTTAGGTTTAAGCTGTAGCTCCTAACCAGCCTTGCAGCCCTTGGTAGGACCTTTGCTATTTCTGCTCTTCTTGAAATCAGTGGAACCAGATGTTGGGTTCAAAGCAAGGACCTGCTGCCAATCTGCTCAGTGCCATTCTAGAACTTTCCATGTTCTCTCTGTGTTTGTGTCACTGCAGCCTCTTGCTGGAACTGCTGCTGAGGCCCCTGTGTGTATAAGCACACCCATGTGTGCAGATGTAGGCAAGTACTGATTTTAATGTGCAAGTATGAATTTAGTAACTTTGCCTGCTTTCTGCAGCTCTGGCTTTTCTACAATCAGAACTAGGTGGTAGAGACCAGAATCCAGCCCTGGGCAGCCACGGAGCTCACAAGCATTTAGGTCTTGGCTCTTAGGCACCTGCTTCTGAATGAATGGCCTCGTGTCCAAAGGTAACATGTTCCCATTGCCAGTGCAAACACAGGATGTTTTAAAATGAAAATAATGTTTCAAATCCTGTTTATGTTCTATTTTATTCCTAAATTTCACTGAAGCTGGAGACTGAAATCAGAACAGGATTCCTACTTGCAGTGGAAGAACTGAATGTGGTTTGTCCTTATGTCAGTGCAAATCGATAGTAACGGGCGTGGGTGGAAGAAGATTTAACCTTTTGAATTTACCATCTTGGTCTTGTGTTTCAGACCACAGAGGATAATTTGAAGCTGCAAATGTCTCCTGCCATCCCCTCTGGGTTCATGGGGCAATGTCTGCAGCCACAAGAGTATCCTCTGGTCTCAGTCTTGCTGGCAATTATACTGAGATGATCTAGTAACTCAAATACACTTCATTAACATGGTCCTTTTAGGAAGTTACTGAGTATCAGCACTAAGGGGCCAAGCTGGTGCTCCTGCCTTGTGATAAAGTCAGGCAAGTGCAGCTTTATTTCACTCTTCCATTAAATCCTCTGTAAAGGGACATCTCTTACGTGGTAGCTTGCAAAGTTATGCCAACTGAATCACATGTTTTCCAGATACATGGGCAAATACCTCCCATTGTGATAGGACAGTGAAAAGTGGAATCTTGTCAGCTGCTCTGAAAACCTGAGCCTGCCTATTTACACTTTCTTGCACAGCTAGAAAATAGCATGAGCAGGACATAAGCCTCAAAGTGCACTGTGGGGTCTACAGAGAGGTGGCACCTTCCTTGGGCCATCAGGTATTAAAAGTCCCAGTGGGAAGGCTGGCATGTTGGCAAAGCCATTAACACTTGCAGTTTATTGAGCAGATGGCAGGGATGACCCCGAGGCTGATAGAGGAGGTGCCTGTTTAGCAGAGCTGGGATGGCTAGACAGACCCAGGCTGGGAGACCTCCAGCTTTTCTAGGGAATACCCTCCCTGCCTGCCCCCCTTGCTCCCCCTATTGCTTCTGGCTAAGATGCAATGCCTGAAGGCAGCTTGTTTGTCATTTGAAGAAGATCAGTGATTTCCTAGATTGCTTGTCCCACATTGGGACACCCTGGCTCCCAAGGCAAGGGGAGCCAGATGAGGCAAGCACCCATGCACAGACCAGCAGAGCCTGGCAGAGGCACCTCTTCCCCTCCACAGGGCCTATCCCACTCACTCCCTGCCTGTAGGAGGTGTGAAACTGGCACTGGCCATTTAGCTGCAGCCAGCCAAAGCTACACCACTTCCTTGCAGCAACACACTGAGAAACTGCAGTGAGAAGTGCCCATCTGATGTCTGGGGGACACCACAGGTTGCAAAGGGAGGGTTAAAAATGCCTATCTGAGGAGCATCAGGGAAAAGAACATGGGGGTCAAAGGAAAACCCTGGACTTCAGTTTATGCAGTTTTCCAGCTGCCTTTCCTTTGGGGCTTCTCTCTTTACAGTGATTTGGGATATTTTGGGCTGAATGTAAATGGCTTTCTGCACAGCCCAGCCCCTCTGCTGCTTGGACCTTGCCATGGCCATGGGAAGGATGGAGATGGCCCATTTAGTGACCCCAGCACCACTGAGCAAGTCTCTCTGGGGACACCTGGTGAAGCTTTGCTCACTGGGAAGCTGAACCAAGTTATCTATCCTCTCTTAATCTTCAGCAGCCCAAAGGATTCCTGAATAGGGCAGCAGCGATAAATAAGCTTGTACTTTATATGATATCAAACACAATTTTTGTCCAGAATCCTAATTTTCCCCTCTCACCCACTACAGCCCCCTGCTCTTCCTACTTATTTGCTTTGGGAACTATATTTAAAGCCACTAAAGGAAGGTTCTGGACTGATGCCACTGGAACATTCACCAATACATCAGTTTTCCCCTGTCATCAAGTCAGGCTGCTGGGTTGTGCTTTACACCAACAGCCAGGAGACCGTGGGGGGCTGTGAAAGGTGCTTAATGCAAGCCCATTCACCCATACCATACAGCAGGGAACTCAGGGGGAGTTTTCACAGAGGTCTGCATTTCCAGCAGAATAAATCTCAGAGGTCTGTTAACTGGCCACGCTGCAAAACCCCAGCATGGATTTCAAGGCCACAATGTGATTTAGCTGCCAGTGCTTTGTGCTAAGACAAATCCCTACCTAGGACTTGAATTCTGAGCTATAGGCTATGGAAAAGCTCCAGGGGTCACAGCCTTTTCTGCAAGAGCCTCTCCCTCTGCAAATGCCATTGCTTCAAATAGGATGCCCCATGCAGAGCTGCAGAGGCAGGAGAGACCTTGGAGGAGACCCTTAAGTATCTCATTGGTAAGGGTCAGGCAGTGATGAGGGTGGTTAGATTTCTATGTACTCTATTCTAAGAAAAAACAGCATTTTCCCCTGCACATCAGGAGGTTTGATTGTGCTGGAATGAGACTTCATCTGAAGGGGATGTTCGTGCTCCTGATAATCTATCAGGATAATCTATCAGGGAAATGACAGGCCTCAGACCCTTTCCCTTTCTCCTGAACTATCACTGAAAGGTGCATTATTTCCTAAATTATTCAGTTCCTTGAAGATTACATATAATGACTTTATAATGGCACAGTGACTGTGGCCTAATCTTGATGGAAAGAAAGGGTAACTAGGTCATGGAGAAGCAGAAATGAAAAGACATTCAAGGCACAAAACCAGAAAAATATTTCCAAGCTGCCTCAGAGGGAGGAATGGCTCTCTGCCCTTTGTTTACAGCCAAGGTTTTCAGCACTCCTACCCCAAAGCACCAGGGTAGCAGGAAGGGTGGAGTTTCTTTTCATTACCCTGGGGAATGTCTTTGGCTTGGACCTCAGTTCAAAAAAGCCTGCTCTTGACTTGTGGACCAAGCCCCTTGCTGTGCCTAAGAGGGGACCCCGGGGAGCATCGTTTGGTGCCACCATTTCCTTCTCCCAGTGCTGCCGAGAGGGAGGAGCTGTCCTTGTCCAGCCCCGTGTCTCAGGGCCAGCTGAGCCTTTCTGCCTCCTTCACACCCCCGTGGTCAGCACAGAGGGGCTGTGCTCACCTGGGTGTTGTGCCTCCCGTTGTCTCACCAGTGTCTTTTTAGTCTTAATCAATAAAGAAATGGTTGGCTCTTGTTTTCTTCTGGAGCAGCAAGAAACATCACCTGCAGCAATAGCCTGCCTCCAGAGACTTACTAACTGGAGAGCTCCCTTCAGTTCCAATACAGGTGTGTCTGTGCATGCAGATACGTTTTTCCAAAGCAGGTGGCACTTCTGATCCTGGCTCCTCACTGGCCAAACTCACTCACTCTGCTGAGAACAAGATCAGCCCCCTGAGACACACTCCCAGTGAAGAAAACGAGAGCATGCAGCTCATCCAGGCACGTACTTCCTCAGCCATGCTGCCAGCACCAGCTGCCTAAGCTTTATCAAACCCTTCCTGGCAAATCAGCCCCGAGATGCCAAAGCTGCCACCAAGATCCTTGTATCCAGAGGCACAGATTCCAGCAGGGATGGGGCAGAGCCCAGGAGGGGGTGTCTGGGGATTCAAAGAACGAAGCTGCATTTTCAATTACTTTTGCCTTTTCGCACAGTTCTTAATTAAGTCTGCAAATACTGGGTCACATTTTCTGCCCATCACATTGGCAGCTGCAGCAGATACTCGTGTCACTCTGGTTTTCCTTCTGCATTTAGAAATTTCTGGAATACAGTACCAGGAAGAAATGATGCTGTTTTTACCACCAAACACCACCGTCTCCCTGGGGAACAGCTGGGACATAAACCTGTCTGAGCTCCCACTTATTTCCATCCCCTTTCCAAGAAACCTGCTGGTGGCCCAGGAGGACAACAAGGTGACTGATGGCACAGGAAGAGAACTGGCCACTCGTGGCTGGATGGAGCCACTGGGAGGCTAAGCTAGGCCTGAGGGCTGATCCCTGTGAATCAGGCATGGGGAGAAAAGTGTGTGGCACCTTGAGATGAAGACTGAGGCTGTGCTGAAGGACTGAGAAATGAGAAAAGGAGCAGGAAGGGAATGATTCCCTTGGGAGACAAGACACCGGGGGACACACTGAGCAGAAAGCTGAAGTGAGAGGCGGAACAGAAGCCCCTTTGTAAGTCAGGAGGCTGCAGTGTAAGAGGAATCCCCTTCCCTGCTCACCTTGGCTTTGTTGTCCATGGTAACAGCCAGCTGCATCCTCTTCCCCATCCTGAATGTGAACATATGATCTGCTTCCTCCTCCTCCTCCTCTTCCTCACTGCCAATGGCAAACCCAGGGCTCGTAGGACAGGGGCTCACCCATTTCTCACTCACCACCCTTTTGTCCTGGAAAATGAAACACTTTTGTTAGCAAATCCAGGCCCCTGGGCTCACCAGTGGGATTCCCTTCCCCAACACACCTGCAGGCCAGCAGGGAGGCCAGCTACAGAGAAGGCAGGCCTTGCCCTGGGGAAGCCTTCTGTGCCCAGCATGGAGCTGTGACATTCCTAGGGAACAAGGGGCTCCTTGTCTGCTCAGCAGCAAAACCCACAACTAGAGTGGGTCTGGAAAATCCTTTGCACTTACAAATCTGACATTTCAGCCTAAAATGCCAGAGTTATAGGAAACAAATGTCATCCTCTTTCTGCAGCACTCTGAGTTAGCTCGGGAAAGCCTAAGGCCTGATGGAGATGGCCTTGGAGGCCAAGTGGATGGCTCCTGAGAGTGGTGCTCACCATCGAGAGGGCTGGGCTATCTTGTCCATAGTGTTCAGTCTGGGTAATTGCATCTTTCAGGTCCTGTATGAGAGAAAAATGTGTGCAACAGAGCACCTCCAGAGCACAGCGAGGGCCCGAAGAGCTGGGGAAGCGAGGGATGCACCAGGCTGGCTCTAACAGCCCAGGGCTGCAGCCTGTGCAGGGGGAGGCTGGGCTGGCTCAGCACCACCCAGCTCCAGCAGACCTCTTCAGTCAGGGTCACAGCAGGACTGGCTGGGGGTTACCAAGCCCCACACTGCCAGGAGGGGTGGACAGGGCTTGTCAGACACAGATTTGGTCCAGTTGGGAAGGAAGTCTGGGGCTTGTAACCTCTGCCCCAGTTGTGGGGAGCCCCAGAGCAACCAGGAGGTCCTTGCTTTGCTCACTCACAAAGCCTGAGGAGATCATGACACTGCCCAGCCTACAGGCAACCTGAGAGGTGTTCCTGATGCCCCTGGTGACACACACACACACCTGGGAGGTTCTGCCTACACATTTGCTGCAATGTTGACTCCTGGGACCCAGCCAAGACCAAGCATAACTGTTCACACATTCATCCATTTGCCTGTTAATTCTCTGTGTTTGGGCAGAGGTTCCTGGACATGGCTGGAGATTCGTGCTGAACATGTAAAATCACTTTGAGCACACATCCCTGCAGAGTTTTCACATCCTTTTGTGAGGGCTTTGGAGCTAAGGCCTGTGCCTGGAAAAGCTTTGCTGTGGAGGCTTTCTCGTTCAGAAATGTCACTTTGCTGAGGTAGGACTGGAGTGGGAGCTGGCCCTGGTGAAGGAGAGGCAGCACTTACATTGTGAGCCTTGGTGATGGTAATAGTGAGTCCATCCTGCTTGGGTCTCCTGGAGGTAACTGCCATCCCCTCCTGCTCAGCTCGCTTCTTGTCCTCTTCTATTTCCTGAAACGTGGATAGATCCTTATCATCTGCCTGTGCCTGGATGTCCACAGATGCCCATTTTCCTGTTTAGGATTTCTCCTACATGGACCCACCCCATCTCTAAGAACTTGTGTCCCATCCATGTGCCCTTGCTGTGACCTGCATTAACTGTCCCTCTGCCACAGGCACCTTAGTAAACCTCTTGTGGACACAAGAGTCTTTTGTGGGGTCTGGTCTCAGCACATGGAGTGGGAAGCAAGAACAGAGGACAGGAGTCCCCTCCTGTCAGGCAGGGAAGATGATCCGTCTGAATTTTGTGAAATACTGGATATAGGACATGTGAAGAGGCTGGAAGACAGACCAGGCCTGCAGAAAGGGAGGGATGTGCACAAGCCCCATGGCCCCTTGGCTATTCTAGGGCCAGTATGAGGTGAAGTCATGGGAAAGGTGTGATGTAGAGAGAGGAAAACAGCAGGGTGAGAGGAGATGCTGCAGCAGCAAGGCAAGCATCAGCCAGCCTGCTGGCCACTCCAATCCAGGGGCTGGAGCTAAAGGCAGAGCTCTGCCCACCTGCTCCGAGGGCTTTCCCATGCAAAAATGGCACCGGTGACAAGGTCACCCTGACACTGCTGGCCAACTTCTTCACATTGTTTCAGACTCCCAGAGGGAGCTGGGGAAAGTCAGACCCTGCAGACTCACCTGGTACCTTCGGATGAGCGCCTCGTTCTTCTTCCGCAAAGCCAGGATTTTCTTATCGAGTTCAACATCTTTCTGCTCTTTCTTCCTCAACACTGCATCATCCACAGCAGCATCCTGGAAACAGGAGGAGCAAAGATCTCCTCAGTCATCACACCAGTAGGATGAAACCTGTTCCTTCTGCTTGGACAGGGTGGGAAGTGGAAGAGACTTTCCCCACCATTTCTCTCCTTGGGTCTCCATTAAAAAGAATATTGCGTCTTGTAAACAATTTTTCCTGATGGAACTGACCTATTATCCTACAGTTTTTGTTCAGCAATGAGGCAGAGCAGAAAGCTGATGTCCCACTGTGATAACTGTCAGTAGGCTCCAGAGTTAACACTCTGCTTAGCTGCATGCAGGAAATGACACCTCTCCCTGCTGTTGGCTCAGGTGTTCTGAGGCACATCAGTTCCCCTCCATTTACATTCCGAGAGCACCTTGGTTACACACAGGGATAACAAATTGGATTTCTTAAACTCTAGTGACAAGCAGTGTCTAGTGAAAATTACTGCTGATGGGTATCAGCTGCAGCAAGCTGATCCATGTTGTCTAGTGTCTGCCCGGTGTTTGCATGAAGAGCAAGGTGACCAGGCTGAGATCTCCAAGGCACTACACATTTATTTTTAAGCAGCACTTTTGTGCTCTCCTTATCAGCATGGGATCTGCACACTGCAGAGATCTCATGCTCCCTCTCTTCTGCTCACACAGAGAGCAGGAAAGGACGAAGTGAGACTGGGGAGAAAGGAACCCCAAGTCTCCGAGCAGGCGCTGCATGCCTCAATACCTGTTTTCCTGGGATTGCATCTCCAACCACCACCAGGTCACCCCCACCTGCCACCTTTGCCACTTGGCCCTGTGCAGTGAATGTGCACCAGGAGCACTGCAGCAAATCCAGCTGCACTGCACAAGGCACGTTGCCCACAGTGCTGGGAAAGTTGGGAGGAGACAAGAAGCAAATATAACGAAACCATCGCCCATCTCACTACAACTAGATGTTGCTCCTGCAGGTGACCCTCAAGGGTTGTGTCCCTATGAAGGGGAAACAGCCAGAGCATGGCAGGAAGGCGTACTGATGATCCCTGAGGGCTGGCGAGGAGGTTGGTGTGCCAACACCCTTTGGGGCCAGCGTTGCCTCACCGAGGTGCTGTGCTTGACCAGCCTGCTCCCACCCCTGGACCTGCCAATGGCCTCGGGGCCGGTATTGGGCCCTGCTCAGGGCACCTTAGCCCCAGCCAGGGGGCAGGGAGAGGGGCCCCACCTTCCACCCAAGCCCTGGCAGCTTCCCCAGCCCCGTCCCAGTGGTGCCTCCGTGGAGGCAAAGTGAAGAGAGGGGAAGGAGGCCAGAGCAGGAACAAGTCAAAAAGAAAATTAATTGGAAAATAAAATCGATTCAACCTCCCCCAACAGTAAAGTGTTTTTGCTCGCAGTGCATGGGCAAGGCATGGGTTTTTGCCCATCGCTGCTGGCTTCCCACCAGATTCCTCCTAAAAACACCAGGGCCCTCAGGACAGCTCTTGGTTTCCCCACGTTCACATCCCTGCCAGTATTTCTGCTGCCTGCATCTCCTCAGAGCCAACAGCTCTGCCCATCCCAAGGGCAGAATCCCCAGAATCATCCTCTGCTGCAGGATCTGTGGCGTTCAAGGCTGGGAAGAACTTCTGCCCAGGCTGGAGGGGTTTCTACTTCATTAATCATGACATAGCAGGTGTGACCTCCTCCAGGGAAGGACACGTCACGGGTCAGCCATAGCAGCTGGGGACAGGGGATCTGGTCCTGACACCCAGGGTGCCCTCTTGCCAGCAGTGAGGCTCCTCAGGGCTGAGCTGCCAGCGGTGGCCAAGGGGCTTGCAAAGCCTTCTCCTGGGAGGGTTTCTCCTGGAGACATCAAGTTGGCTTTTGTCTGGTCCTAACAAGATCACCAGAGGAAAAAGTGGAGCAGCAGAGGCCAGAAGGAGGGGATGAAGGGGTGCTGTCTAACACAGCCTTTCCTTGGATGATCAAGCACGCAGTGAGAAGCACAGAGCTTGAAGGCAAAGAGTAAAACCTCAGATGCTAAAGTCTTTGACTCTGCTCGACGCTCCCAGCTCCATTTGTGAAGCCTATCCAGCAATGTACAGGAGCTCCAGCCTCCTGAAGATCTACATGTTTATAGTGTGCCAGTACCAAAGAGGCACAAATGAAAATGAGCCTTGATTTCTTGTGTGCCATGTAGCATTTTGCCTGGATGGGAATAACTTGCTCATCTGAAAGCACAAGGTTTTAGATGAGCTGCAGGAATTACCTCCTTAAAATGGGAAGGTTTTCAGATACCCGGAGATGGACACCAAGTAAGAAAATGGGCATGCTTGATCAGCTGGCCCTATGGAAAATAGCTCCAGGTAGCACATGGGATTTCAGCCAAGGGTTGGCATCACTGCTCTTCCACAGGCCTCTTGGGAACCAGGACTCCCAAATCTTACCCTGTGTACATGACCAGCATTCACCTTCCAAGGAAGGGATCCAGCTGCTGAACCACCACACATCCCTGCAGCCCTAGGGCTTCCATTCAGGGCCTTTGCATGGAAAAAAAAAACCCAAACTAACTACATTTCAGCTCTGATCAAGCAGACCCGTGCTTGACCTGCAAAGAATAAGGCTGGATGGGGGGAGAAGTCTGCCTAGGTAATGTTCTTTGGAGAAAAGGGACTAAAGGTTGAAAACATGATACCATCACAGAGGAGGTGTGTTGGATGTCAGGAACCAGAGAGGGGGAAGGCAGGAAAACCGGTTTGCTAGAGCAGACCTCAGATCCTGCACTAGCACATCTGCACTGGTATCCCTGGTGGGGAGTGCTGATTTAACAGCCCCTCCAAGGGCCGCTCTGCCCAGACACAGCCACACACCTGTGCTCAGCTGGAACAACAGGGACATTTAAACCAACTCCACACATTCTTCTGCTGGACAATGGGATTTTGTCAAGGTCTGTGGGAGAATGAAACAGGCCTACCTCTGGGTAGGCGACAGGTGAGAATATTGTACGTGTGGGTGGATACACTTTCATGGCCATTTTGCAAGGCTGATTAAGGCTGAATTCAGTGTTTACCTGAACAGAAGCTGTTTTGCGAGCGCTAAATTGGCAGGTTTGCTGTTTGCTGAGTGCTGGGGTGTTGGCTGCTCGAGGGTGGGATCAAAGTGGTGCATGCCCTCAAACACACCCCTTTCATCTTCCAGTTCCTTTGAAGGACGACTGACAGAGCTACCGGCTCAGGGAGAATTTAATAATTCCTGCAGAGATTGTATTTGTTGCCCTTCTCTTTTCAAAGGCAAAAGATGGAGCAGACCTGCCAGGCTGTCCTCCCTCCCCGCTGAGGCTGCGCGTTCGTCAGCGTTTTGTCAACGTTGCAGCACAGCTAGTGTCGGGGGGAGGGGGGGTCTCTCCATTTCCAGCTAGAAACAAGTCACTGGGAGCCAAGTTTTGCTGGTATTCAGCGCTTCTCCTCCCCTTTATAAATGAAGGTGTTAACCTGTTTCTCTCTGCACGACCTGACCCAGCGATGCTGGGGAGCTGGGGCGGGGGGGAGAGGTGGTCCCTGGGCTGGTGGGGCAGCCTGGGGGTTCTCAGCAGCCTTTGGAGCCCACGCAGCAGCTGCCCGGGGCTCGCCCATTGTCCAGTTAAGCCAAGTCAGCGTTTGCTGGTCAGCCACCGCCCCGAGCCAGCCGGGGGGGACGTGCCCTCTGCTCTGCCTCTGGAACGAATCCCCAGCCCCTGCTGAAGCTGATGTTTGGGATGAAAACTGGCTCCGCCGTGCCCTCCCCGGAGCAAAGCTCTTCCGGGGAGCCAAGGTGCCCGTATGTCACAGGGACAGGGAGTTATAAATGGCTTTGGCAGAACAAACGTGCCATGGCTTGGAACCAGGGAGCAGCCGAGCCCAGTGCCTCCTGATAGCAAGGCACAGCGAGGAAGCTGCAGAACGAGAGGCCTCTTTCTATCCCGAATAAAAATGTCACAGCAGGAGAAACGGAGAGCGAGAGGCTTCGTGCTTCAGTTCAGCGAGGACACCTCCCTCCGTGACCCCCACTCCTGGGAGGCACACGCACTCTCCTCGGGAGCCGCGGGGACACCTCGCTGCAGCCTGGCTCTGCCTGCGGTGCCTGCCCGCACAGTTCCACGGTCGCCTCCTTCTACCGCTTGAGACCTCGGAGGCAGAGGGGTTGGAAAAGCCAGCATGACAGAAGGCGGAGGGGTGGGGGGGTGGGGGGGGGCGGGGAGGGAAGAGGAGAGAGGAGCAGGGCCCTGAACTAACCCTCTTCTGCGTAAGCAAACGCATCCGCTCTTTTTAAGATATATCCTGTGGCTTGACAGCTGCTGCTGAAGCCCTTGCTGGGATGGGCAACATCCAGCACTGCCCGGGTGTCTGGGTGTCATCCCCCCCGCGTCTCCCACCCTCCCGGGAGGCACATTGTCCTGACCCAGCCACTGCCACCTGCCCCGGTGATGGACATGCAAGCCCCGGCACCCCAAATCCACCCCCCAGCACCCCCCTCCCGCGGCGCTGCCTGCCCCCTGTGCTGCCGGAGCCTGCCGGCAGCCCCGCCAGGGGAAGAAAAACAACAAAGCGGCAGCCACCGCAAGGCCACCCTGAAGGGAGCAAGTGCAGGTCCCTCCGTGGCCTTTTGGGGTGAGGGACCCACCGCCCCGCGCCCCCCCGGGCCCCGCAGCGGCAGCACTCACAGCTCGGTGCATGTTGGACATCGGCGGCGACGCCGGGCGGATTCCAGAGCAGAGCTAAAAGAGGAGGAGAGCCATCAGACGGCCCTTCTCGGCACTGGTTGCACAGCACACAAGATCATGTTTTGATTACAAAAGCCTCGTCTGGGCTCCCAGCCAAGAGCACTGGCTGCCTAATATACCAAGCACAGACAGGGTTTTGAGTGCCTGTGTCCTCCTCTCCAATCTCACTCTCTTTTTAAAAGAAACACTCCCCCTTTCCCCCCCCCCCCCCCCCCTTCACCCCTCTCCACCCCCTCCTGACTCCTTTTAACTTCCTGATGCCACAAGCCCTGGTTCAAAGCGGGGAAAAGCCGGGGGGAACAATGGAGAACGGATCAGGCAAACAGCTTGACTTCACTTGGTGGTCGTGGATGGGGTCGCGGTGTTTGTCGTGCCTGGCTAGATGCACACCTGGCAGGGAACCGGGAAAGTACCTGGGGTCCTCAAGGTCTTGCCGGTGTCAGTAGGTACGAGGGCCTTCGTGGGGGAAAAAGTGCCAGGCTTGCCTTTTTCTATTTAATTTTGTTATTTTCCGGGAATTATTGCCCTGCTTTTCAAACATGCCTTTCTTTCAGGGAGGGAGCAGAAGAGATACTGTGGGGTGGGCATTAACCTCCAGCACCATGACTAGCATGGTCAAAGAAGAGGGGCCCCCCCCATAAGTCTGGGACCCCCAGAAGAGTCACAAAGAGTGGGGCTTTGAGAAAACAGGCAGCATTTGCCTGCTGCAATCTCAGGGTGCTGCACTCAAACCCTTATCTGGGCACCATGTCCTGGCTCTGTGCTATGTCCACCTTCAGCACAGACCCTTTCCCTCAGCCTCTGAGGGACTCAGATCTGGCAAGAGGTGAACAGGAGATGGAAGCACACCAGGGAATATTTCATCTCCCAAGGGCCAACGCACACCCCAACTTTCAAGAGGGCCCTGCAATGTTTGGACGTTGTAGCATTTAAAAAGGAGCAGGTCTGCTGCTGGCACCTATCCTCTCTAAGACTTTGAGCAGGTCAACCCAAGAAGTTCAACTCAAAATCCAGCGTGGTTCAAGGGAAGCCTTCAAAAGACTGTGAGGAGCTCTGGATTTTCCTGTCTCTGCATGAAACTCCAGCCATTGGAGATCAGAGCTAAGGCACTAAAGGAGCTGGAAGAATGGCTTAGTAAAAGCACTTAGAGGGAAAGACTGACCCATATTAATTAGTAGCTACTCAGATGATGAAAGGAAACTGAAACCATTTCCCAGGCAGTGCCTCTGGATTCACACTTGAAGAAGAAAATGAAGACTCTGCTGTGGAAGGAAAACTGGGAAAAAGACACAAGAGCTTTGCTAGAGCCCAAGGGCTTGTCAAGAGGTTTGTGATGGAAAACCCTGCACAGGAGGAGCCACACAGGGCTTTTCCTTGCCCTGGGAACACAGGGGAGCTGGGAGGATGGTGCTGCCTTGGGTTTCCAAGCTGGCACAGTCCCTTGTGAGGGTGGAATGATGGCCCATTTTTGGTTGGGCTGGTGGCTGTGGGGATGAGATCAGCCCCAGCAGATGCTGCTGGGCTGAGTCAAGGAGCCAGTGCTTATGGAAACTCTTTCCAGCAATGGTTCCTGATCCTAGTGGTACAGCAGCCATGTCCCAGAGCTGGAGGAGCCTGCACATGCTGCTGACACCCGGGGCCAGGTCATCCGAAATCCACAGCATTGTCCCGGGTTCTTTGCATGGAGCAGAGTCACCACCACATACAGAAGGGTCCATTGTGCCACACATGGGTCACAGTAGCTAGGGGACCATGTCATGCCCGAGCTGTCAAAGCATAAGCCAAGTGCTGGCAAGGAGTTTCTGCAGACCTCATAGCCGTGGCATCCCAGCTCTGCCAGCAACAAGCAGTGCCATGAGCAGGCATGAAGAGCCCCCAAACACCTGTGCCCTGGCTAATGTCTCTGCAGAGCTGCAGTTTCCCCCAGGGCAGTGTTGGCCACCCCACTGCCCTCCACACAAAGATCTGTCATTTCTCAGCTGTCTTTTACCATGTCTGAGTGGCATGAATGACAAGCATCTGCTTTTGCATCATCATCTGGGACAGATGAGAAGATGAATGCTCGACACAGAAACCCAGGGGCAAAAGGGCCCAGTCAAGGGAGCAGCACCTGCAGCTTCAGCAGTGGGGCAGAACAGGTTGGTTTGGGGACCTGTTTGTGCTCTTGAGACTCTCACAGGACACAGAAAACAGGACCTTATAAATATGCTGAGCATTATGGGGTTATATACATGCACATGTATTTGCTTATTCCTGGAGTCATGGCCAGAAAGGGTTGCAATAACACCCAGGCTGGCCCCAACTTGAGGGCTTGCTCTGAACTGCCAAGTCCTCTAATTTGCTCTCCAGGGCAGTGTCAGCCCCAGGATTAGCCCTGCCTTCCCACGGGGCCTGCGCTGACCTCAGGGTAAGGCTAATCCTTCAGGACAAGCATCCTGGCACCAGGGAGCACCAATACCCACAGGTCTGTCACTTGGGAAGGAGAGGAGCCAAAATGGTCCCCGGTCTCCTGCTCCCGTGAGAAGGGTGTGCTGGATGCATGACATCTCAGGGGTGCTGCAGGACCTCAGGCCACACTGAGTGCTGTTCACACACCCCCCTCAGAGGCTGAAGCACATCAGTACTGCTCCTTCGGGCAGCTGGTGGCAGCAATTTCCCAGCATTCCCAGCTTGATGAAGAACTTCAGCCAGCAAGTGTCTATTACATCCATGTGCAACAGGAAGGAGGTTTGGAGAAACCAGCTTAATTCATCACCCAGGAATTTGCCCACCACCCCTTGAGTTAATTTCTTTATTCTTCTGAAATAGCCAGAAGACCTTTAATAATCAGGATGGCCTGATCTGGGCTATTTATGGTGCTCTGGCTGCTGTGGCCTGGCTTGTGCTATCTCAGACGCCCACTCAGCCCAGGAGCCACGGGGCTGAGACCCCAGGTTGGCTCACAGACAGGGGATGTATCAGCTCCTGCTGGCTGCTGGCAGCCCCTGAAGGAGCAGTCCCTGCAGTGGACAGCAGCTTGCCTTCAGGAAAGCCTGAAAGCTGGAGGAATCCAGAGGACACAAGGGGATTCTTGCAGCATTGCCCTGCCAGGCCTGAGCTACAGAAGGGCTTGGCTGACGTCCCTGAAGCACAGCCTCCAGCTGCCTACTTGGAGCCCCTGCTCTCCACACAGGGCAAAGTTTGCTGGAGGTTTCTCTGGAGCAAAGGAAGGAAATCAGGGCAATGACCTGTGCTCATGACAGTGAAATAGTCCCTTTCTCTAGCTGGGTGCTGCAAAGCTTCTCCCTGACCAGTTTCAGCACAAAGAACCATCTCTGACAGGAGTCTACAACCTCCTTGCTTCAGAACATCATTCAGTGGCTTGCAGGAAGTATTGTCCCACATGTTCACAGCAAGACTGCTTGTTTCTTCTCTGTCTCTCTACCTTACACCAAGGCTGAAGGAAAGAATCTGATTCCTCAATAAACCCAAACCTGACTGCTTCAAGAAGCATTCCTGGCATCCCTCCATCAGCCCTTTCACCAGCAGGAACTACCTTGGCTTGAAACCCTCCTTTCTTTTCCTTCTGCACTCTGGGAAACTCCTCCAAAGCCACTAGGTCCCACTTTTCCCAAGTGCACTTCACCCGTTTGCATCTTGGCTCCTCTCCATTTTTTGCATGATCACTGTTTAGTCAACAGATGGCACTCAGGAACTGCTGGGAGAAGTGGGAGCCAGCTGCCAAGGAGCCCGCTGCAGAAGGAGCCTGAACTCTGCCTGTTTTGGGAGGCTGTTTTGGTATCATGCATGGGGGCTGCAGATGAGCCACCTGGCCGAGTTTCAGAGGTGCTCCTGCAAGCTGCCCTGAGCAGCCATGAGCCCAAATCACGCTGCCCGAGGCTCCTGGGCAAAACTAACAACCCCTTCCCAGGCCTGTCATACACAGGGTGGGAACGTGCAGAATATCAAAGAAGAGCTTCCCAGCAGCCTGGAGGAACCTCTTGTATCAACCACATAGCAAAGTCCCTGCAATAAGCAAACCCTGCCTTTGCCTCCCTCCCTTATCCCCTGCTCTGGCCCTTCAGCCACCTGTGACTGCAGGACAAAAAGGCATTTGAGGCGTTTCCTCCAGCAGCCAGGAGACAGGTCAGCAAATTCCCTAGACTGGGAGGAGGGACCAGCCAGAAACCTGCTTTAGTTGGAGGGATCAAAGGGCTGCTGAGACATTCATTTTTACTTGTATCAATGTACAATTAAAATGAGAACTACCAAAGCTAGTTAAAGGACATAAACCCGAGGTCCTGCTTCAAATCAGTGAAGGTCAGAGCTGCCTGTTGGTGCTTCCCACAGCAAAACCACTCCTGACACCACCACAGAAGCCTCTCAGGATACACAGAGCAGCCCTGTTCCCCTTGAAGGACAAGTTTGTCCCCTCTGTACACAGCATCCCAGCCTGCAGGTTCTTGGCCCAAGTCCTGTGGGTGAACTCTCTGCCTACCCTGTGTTGAATGCCACCTGAAATAACTCATGACCTCATCACCTCACCTGACATTTTCTGCTCCTGAAAAACGTGCAATTCTAGTGTAGGGCCTGTGGAGCTGGGTGAACAATAGGAGGGTATGTCCTCTTAGTTCTTTCTAGTTTGGGGGCATGCACAGCAGGGCCAAATGCAGGTTTGCTGACCCCATTTGCTAACCCAGCCTTCAGATTCAGGACACACAGCCCAGCCTTGGGAAGGGTGCCAGGCTGTGGAAGGTGGCCGGGGCAGCCAGTCAAGCAGGTTATTTTCATCTTTTATGGAAATGTGGTCCTTGGGAAAGAATGGAGAGCTGCAGACAGCAACTGGCTCTCCCTGGCTGGAAGCTGTCATCAGCAGGGACCAAGGGATTTTTCCCATTCCAGCCCATGGCTTCAGCCCAGATTCAGGAGGACATGGGTAGCCCCATGGCCTGTAACTTGCAGTTTGCAAGCTGCAACTGAGCATGCCAAGACCAACTGGCTCCTGACACCATCATATGCCTCTTGTGAACACCAAAAGTCAAAATTATTCTACACTGGGTTGCTCTGGGGCTTCACCAGGGCAACATGCCCAGGGTGCTGCAAGAAAAACAAGTGGCAAACTCAGCAGCTCTTCTCCAGGCCATGGGTGCCTCTCATCCCACCCAAGCTCAATTAAAACCTAACAAACCATTTCATTTTCCTTTGCCTGCAGAATTCAAAAGCAAGGTCCAGAGACCAACCTTGTCTCCAGGGTCTAACCCAGACTGAAGACTCTCCGTGGACTCCAGTGGGGTCACCTCTCCCTGGTGCTGCATGGGGTCACTTTAGGCTCAGCTGGCAGGACACAGGATTTTCTTGTGCAGGGTTAAGGTGCAGAGCTGATTTGGAGAACAAGCCCAGGGAAAGTGCACAAGAGGCACAGAGACACTTGCAAAGGGAGGAGATGAAAATGGGAGTCAAGGTGGCAATTAAGTATTCAAAGACCAGTTCAACAATAATTAATACTTGGGTGGAGAGAAAGGGTGGAGGTATGTGAAGCTCTTGCAGACACTTGCTGTGCTGTGCCTGCCTGGCTGAGTGCTTCACTCAAGTGGCAGAAAACTCTTGAAATTGTAAATGATCCATATTCCAGCAGGATGGAAATCATTATTCAAGAGGGTGAATTAAAGCCCAGCTGGAGACAGTGGTTCTTCTTCCAGCTGTGGTCAGAATTTGAGCCATGTTTGCCTTCTTTCAACCCTTGCAGAAGCTGAGGAGGCTCAACTTGTGGTAAATGTATATATAGCCCATTTACCAATGTCCAAGAAGAGACCACACAATTACTCCTTGGAAGTTTCCCAGCTGGACACATCACACTCAGAAAATCCCCTGCAAAACACCTGGGCAGACATCATCTGCACTTGTCCTGGTCTCTCTTTTCTCTGAGCAGCCACTTCAGGCCTCTGTGTGAGCTCCTGAGTGAGGTTGCCCTCCCCTGGGAGAGTGGACATTTTGGTGGCCCTTCTGAGTTGGTCCCTGCAGTGTGGCCACATTGCTCAGGGCTGGGGACACTGAGCAGCCCAAACACATGGGATTAGTGTGGGCTGAAATACAGGGTTTAGAATTGGGTCTGTAAACAGGAAAAATTCCATTTCCATTCCCCCTAGAATACTGTGTTTGCTTCAGTACCTTCAGAAGGATGTGGATAAATAACATCCTTCTTTTGACTTGTTGTTTTCTTAAACCTTTTGTTGAAAAAGTTTTGGAACAAACACATAAAGATGCCTTTTGCTGGGAGCATCAGCTGAAATATTTTGAGCATTTTTGAAGCTCAGTTTCTAACCAAAGAAAGCAGAAGCATTTCAGCAGTTTGAGAGAACATTCCCCCTCCCCTCTCCTACTTGTTCTTGAGCCAAAACATTTGCTTTTCATCCCCCCATCTGATCCATCTGAAATAGGCCATTTCAGCCAATTTCCTCTCCAAAAATATCAACTGGGTCTTCCCTGGATGAAACTGAGCAGCAACTAACACAACAGGATGTCTTGACCTCTCTTGGGACCTGTCAGCCCTGCACAGGCTGGAGAAGTTTCTCCTGGCAGAGAGGAAGACCTTGGTAGTGCTGTGCTCAACAGCCAGGATTAGGGTTGTATTTCAGGGTACTTCTTTTATCTTTAATATATCTATTCCAATTCCCAACTGCAGCTTTGATGATCACCTTCACAACAGCCCAGAAACCTGCCAAAGCCACCAAACTGTTCTTAGGGAAATCACCCCTGCTATTCCCAGCTAGATTTTAAGGTTGGAATGTAAAGCCATCCCTGACAAGACTGCAGTACTCCTATTTTGCAGGCATTACAGCAAAGTTTAAATTCACCAAGACAAAAAATAACAGAATAAGGTAGTAAAATGAAAAGCTGTCCCCATGTTAAAACTTCCTAGATGATACCTCTGGTGATTCATCTGATTTTCTTATCCTTGACGTGGACAGACTCACACAGGCTGAGACTTTGTCTTGTCCTGAAATCTGTCAGCACTGCCTTAACACACCCGAACGAGGGAGGGTGGGAACCTCGTCAACAAGTTTTGCCACGGCAGAAAGAGCAACACAGTCCCCTCTCCAGAGAGCTGGAGCAGGAGGGCACACGGTTAAATACTCCCTGGAGCTCTCAGACAAACTTCCCTCCAAGAAAACTCAGATGAAGCAAGGCCGAGAGTCTCCTGGTATCTGACAGCTCGGCTGTGTCTGCCGGGTGGTGAGAACACAGGTAGTTCCAGCCTGCAGAGCTGCCAGACGAAACTCGGGGAGCCGGCAGCGCTGGTTGCCCAGGGCGAGCAAAACGGGAGCCCCGGGAGGAGGGACCGGCGGGTCGGGAGGGAGAGACCGGAGCTGCGACAGCGGCGACATCGCCCGGCTGCGTCCGGAGGAGGCTCTGCGGGCTCGGGAGTGCAGACACTTGTGTCTGCGGGCACCAAGGGCTGTATCCAAGGGCGGATCTCCCTCCATCTAACAGCACTTCAGGGACTTGAAGGGCTTTTGTAAGATTTTTTTTTTTTTCCCATGGGGGAAATGTCAGGTCGGGAAAAGAGACTTTTTTTCACATGAAAGGTCCTGTGTAAGCAAACCTCCTGTTTCAAAAAATGAGTTCTCTGATTGTGTGTACAAAGTTCCTAGACCACAGACAGCAGAGACCTGCTCGTCTCTCACCTGCATGTCCCTCAGCATCAGGCAACCCCCCTCCCCGTGCCAAACCGTGCAGCCTGGAGCCCCAAGCACGTGGTGCCTCCTGGTGTCCTCCTCATCATGTTTATTAATGACCTGTCCTTCTGAAATGAAACCTTGATGTCTGAGACTCGCTGGTCTCCAATACTCTCTTTACAGCAACAATCTGCCTGCATCTACCAGAGGCAGATACAAGCTGAGAAAAGCAGAAGGCAACAGGTACTGCAGGAAATTTGTGGCTTACTCCCCTCTCTATCAGGATGACCAGTAGCCTGATGACTCTCAGCCATGTCCTGCTTCCTCCCACATCTTCCTAGCAAGAGGGTTGTGAACAGTTACTCTCTTTGAGTAACTCTCAATCTCTCTTGGATCCTCTGGGGTTTACTTCCAAAAGTCCACAGGCTCTTCATATTCTCCTTGGTGGTCTCGATGGGGGGCCACGTCCAGCTTGCTGCTCTTGCCTGGAGCAGGGACCCACAGTGCCCACCGTGTTCTCTCCACCTCTAGCAGGCTCCTGTGTGCTGCAAACCAGCACTGACAACACATGGGAACACCTCCCCTTTCTGGGATGGGCACAGGAGGTAGAGAGTGGGACTAACATCCTGCCAGGGCTTTCCTGAAGACTCAACCCCTTCCAGGTAAGAGGTCCCACACCTTTACTGATTCTTAGCATTTAAAAGGAGGGTGTTTGCCCCATTGAGCACATTATCACAGCCAGATCTCCTTTCCTACACTCCAGAGATGTGGGTATTTCAATGTTAGGCTTCAGTGTGCTGGGAGACACTTGGATATAGTGTATTGTCCAGAGTCAGGCTTGAAATGTGGGTTTCATGTGAGGCCTGACAAAGGGGGTGCATGGTTTTGCAGTGTTGGATCTCACATGAGCATTGAGCCAAGTCCTGGCAGGACCTCCAGGATCCTCAGTTCCACTGAAAGGCAGCCATGATTTTCAAACCATTTTGAAGCTAGAGAAGGTTCAGTAACAGCCACAGCCAAGGTTTGTTATCTATCCCCTTGCCTGCACTGGCCACCCCCAGGCTGAGAATTTATGTCCCAAATCTTCCTAAGAAGAATATTTACATGCAAAGGATGAATTAGTCTGGGATATCTCAGGATGCTCTGAGGGAACTGGCTGTCAGTCAGGCTGGGGAATGGTGCAAACACATGGGCTGCCTCAGAGCAAACCTGGCCCTGCTGCCAGCACAAGGCCCCGCAGCAAATGGCACGATATACCTACTATGTATCTCCAGTGAGATTTTCCCTGCCAAGACAATGCTGAAATGGGTCTCTACGGGCCTCCTGCTCCTTCAAACACACAGCAAACTGTGATTGGCTTCAGTTTGCAATGCACTGGTGCCCAGAAACATAACTGCCACACGCTGGCACCTCCTCAGCCCATGGGGCTGTGTCACCAGCCACAAGAAGCTTTCCAGCACTGCAGGGACCTCATGGGCACCCTGAGAAGCAGAGCAGGGCCCAGCATGGACCTCTCCTTCCCATGCTGTGTCTGGGCCCTGCTCCAGCACACACCCTGGGCACGTGTGATGGCCAGAAATAATAATTGGCTATTAAAATAGCCCCATGAGCCTGATTCCTCAGTCCCTTTGCAACCTCATCCCTCATGCTGAGGCATGTGCTGTGGAGGATGCTCGTCCTGGCACAGACAACTATGCACACATTTAGGAAGGTGTCAGCTCCTCCAAGCCCATCCCAAGACAGAGTGGCCACAAATGGCTTTGAATAAATAAGCACTAAATCTCAATTTTTCAGAAGTTATACTTCTAAGAATTCACAGCATCAGGGTACTTACAAGCCAGAAAAAGGCAGTCATGGACCAGTTCATCTGACCTCTGCAGATCAGGAGCATATCTGAGCATCTCTATAAGGGAGACAACCCTTGCATCCAGGCCTTTCCCTCTAGGCACCAACGTTTTTGGCATGAGGGTCAGCCTAGATGTGAGTGGCTGTTGGGATGAACAGGTCTGACTCAGGCCTTGGCATTCATACTGTTACTAAAGCACATTTCTGTCTCTCAGTTACACCCCCCTGAGGTTGCAGAGTGGGTAGCTACGTTCACCTGTACAATGAGCTGTGTGCAGTGAAGGTGAACGGGGCTGGAGCTGCTAACACAGCACCAGCCCCAACACGGACCTGCTCTGGCTAAGGAAGCAACTTCACAGGTTGAGACAACAGAAGGTTTATAGAGCAGAAGAGGCCAGGGCTGTTGCTGCTGCACCCGTGGGAATCTGCCAGCACAGGAGGTGCCTGGCACACTGTCACTGGCTGTGAGGACTGAAAATACCCTGGCTATTTCATTGTTCCAGTGAGCAGTGACAGGCCAGGTTCAGAGGTAGCTGGCTGCAGGACACTGCACAGTGCTGGGGACCAGGCAGCCTGCAAAGCCCCACAGCTCCTCCAGCCCTGCCCAGCCCACAGGGGCCCCAAGTGCTTGTCTGTCTGAGAAACTCACAACGTGAGTGACTTTGCACAGTCCAAAACACCATGGAGGTGTCAGCATTGTGAGCAGGCAGTTTTGAGCGTGGTTTTCCTGAGCACCAGGGCAGCACTGCCTGCAGCAAGGGGCACAGGGATGCATCCCCATCCAAAGAGACTGATCAGACCACTCTGCCCCTGCCCTGACCACTCACCCCTCGTCAGGCATTGGGGCAGGAAACATTTCTCTGGGGTAATATTTTGTGTGCAAGAAGGATGGCCTCAACTTGGAGAAACTGCCTTGTGGGAATAATTTATGTTCCTAAAACAATTTAGAAGCCTCATTTGCTCGTTCTTCCTGCTCACTCTTGGGTATTTTTTTTCCATAAGGGGGTAAAATCTTGGGATCAGCCAAGATGGCACTGAGATCTGCTCTACCAGTCTCCAACTGGCCAAGCACCGAGAGGCCACAGAGTGAGAATATTCTAAATGGCAACAGGCCCTGGGCCCAACAGCCTCTGGCCGCTGGGGTGTGCCCAGCCAGCCCCCTCTAGTGTGTGACATGCTGAGCTCTGCTGACAGGCAGCAGGACATGGGGAGCCCAGCTCCATTCTGCTTGGGGAAATGCTGATTTACAGCAAAGGAAAACAAATTGTGCTGCAAGGAACTGTGTCAGACAGGGCAGCATGAAATGAGCCCTGTTGAGCTGCCCCTGCAGAGCAAAGCAAACCCAGCAGGAAATGCTCTCAGACATGTCTGCCAGTCCAGAGAGCTGAAGCTTTAGTCTGTCTCCTTGGACTTCTCCTAGAGCTTGGCTTGTGCTCCTAAAGGTACAGGGAGCCTTGTTAGTGACTTTGGTGGGAAAGGGAGGAACCTCCAAACTTTGCACACCCAGCAGGTGAAATGTGGTGTTTGCTTCTGAATCAGATTTCTCTAGAGCCAGAGGAGAGCTGCAGAGACAAGATTTGCTTTTTGTTTCCAAAAGCAATGCAAGTGGGTGGTGAGCAGCAGGAACAGAAGCAGCAAGCTACACAAAACAAAGGAAAGAGGTGCTTCAAGGAAAATTGCACCAAAGCTCAAATGCCAAGTTTTTCTCTCTTTATCTCTTTCACAGGTCAAGCAGGAGAGGTAAGAAATCTGTCTTCAATTGCCACAAATTCCAATTAGTGTCAAAAATACCCAACTCTCCTCCTGGGGCTCTGTTAGGCAGTGCCCATGGCAACCTTCCTATCTCACCCTGCCTCCTAGAGACAACAGCTGTGAGGACAGGAGGATATCTTTGCCCTGCCTCTCCCAGAAGCAGTGCAGAGGAGATCTTTGCCAGGCTCCCCTGCACTTTCTGGCCTTTTACTGGCAGAGGTTTTGAGCCCTGCTTGGGCAGCTCAAGCCCTGAGCCAGCAGACTTCCTGCTTTTGGATTATTTGTGTGTGTGTGTGAAATGGGGAGCAGTTGATTGATTCCCTAAGTTTCTCAGGGTCAGCAGCAGCAAATTGCTGTCCTGGAGGACAGGGGATTTTTTTGCAGCAGAGCAACTTCATAAACCTGCCTCCCCCCCCAGCCACTTCTTACATCACCCCCAGCGCATTGTTGTTCCAGTCACCTATTCATCTGTTTCCCCTCTCCCGTTTTCTCTACTCAGCTGCTTTTTTGTCTTTTCCACATGTATCCATTACTGCCTGTTGGTTTTTGTGATATTTCTGACCCTACACCTCCCTCTTTTGCTATTTTCTCTTTGCTCCTCCTTTTTCTCTTTTTTTTTTTAATGTATTTTTTTTGGTCATCTCTCTCCTTGTCCCTCCACTCACCCTCCTCCACCTTCCTGCACGTGGAAGGGACACTGGGGACAGCTGGACCTGCTGCTGCTGGTCTCAGATGTGGGTTGCCATGGCAAGCAGCCAGCTCCTGTCCCGACCAACGGCTCCAGCCCCGGCTGCCTAACAACAGCCCCGTGCTGCACAGCTAGCTGGGAGCACCAGCCCTGCTCAAGTCCCTGGGTAAAGGCAATTAAACAAAATTAATCCGTGTGTCAATACTTTGCAGGCCACAGAGGAAACCTGCCAAGCTGTGGGAGTGAGGAAGTGTGATCACCCCCGCTTCACAGACAAGGCATCCACACGGGCTGAGCCAAGCTCCCCGCAGTGGGATGTGGCTGTGTCAGCAGCAGGGGGGTGTCTGCAGTTCAGCCTGTTCCCACCATCCTGCCAGCTCCCCTGGCTTTATTGTCATCATTCCTGCTGCCTGTAGAATTATTTAGCATCCGGAAGAAAGAAAAGGAAATGGCACCCATGTCCTTGTCATCACATTCATGCCAACCAGTCTCTACAGCAGACACCAGGTTTCAGTCTTTCCTGCAGGGCCACATAATACCAGCTACTCTGTAGTTGCTCCTCACAGCAAATCTGATCCTAACAGGCCAGCAGCATTTCTGTGGCCACGGCTCAGAGAAGCCAGCTGGTCCCCTATGGCCCAGCCCAGCAGGGATCATGGTGCTGGGACACTGGCACTGCCTGCAGCCTGTCCTTGGAAACTCTCCCCCAGCATCAGCCTATGATCACCCACCCCGGTATTAGGAAAAGCTTTTTGTTCTTTAAACTCTCTCAGGCATTTAAGTCATTAAGGCAGGAAGGGCGTATTCTAAGCAGCCAGGGGATTAGTGGGAGTTATAGGATACTCTCTGGTCTAATACTCTCCCTTGTTGCTTCAGCTGTTCTGTACCATGTGAAGCAGAAAGGATGCCACCCTGTGAGAAAGAAGGTCACTGCCACAGTGAGGGCCACAGACATGGCCATGAGAAAGAATCCCAGAATCCCAGACTGGTTTGGGTTGGAAGGGACCTTAAAGATCTTCTGGTTCCAACCCCCTTTGCATGGGCAGACACACTTCCCACTAGACCAGGTTGCTCAAAGCAAGAAGGTTGTAGCCATCACCATGGCCACACTGAGGACAATGAAAGGATAAAAGGTCACTGCCACTCCCATGACCATGCACACAGTCATGAGAAGGCACCAAAGGCCCTTCCTAGCACAAGTAATGTCATGGTCACTGGCATGGGAGAGGCTGTGGAAGGAGCAGCCACTTTTCACAAGCTCCATGGGAAGCTCTCCCCACAGCACAAAGGGACGTGTGTGGCTGTCACTCAACTCAAGGTGATGCCATGGTATCAACAATGATAGCAGGATCCTGCACAGAGCAGAATGTCTCTGACCTCCTTGAGTTCTCTGTGCTTTCAACTCCATTGTTTCAAAACTACCAATTATATCAACAAATCGTTCACTTATTTAATGCTGCTAAAATGAAAAGAGTGAACCCCAGACATGTCAAAATGCTGCCCTGTGCCTGCCACACAGGCCTGGGAATGCCCTGGCAGCTGCCCCATCCTGGGCCAAAGCAGAAGCACCACGCTGCTGTGATGAGGGACCCAACACCCAGAGGGCTTTGTGCGCTGTTTGAACCTGCCAACCTCCTCGCTGCACCCCAAGACATTTTGCATCAGGAACTCGGGGTAAGGATTTGGGGCTGGGAAGGAGATTTCGGAGCCGGGTGAGGAGGTTTGATCCACCTCCAGGCTTGGAGAAAAACCCTTTTCCTCGCACCGCCCTGCGCCCCCGGGGGCGGAGGGAGGAAGGGGGCGGCGGGCGATCGATGCTCACACCCCCCTCGGCACCCTCCTCCGCGCTCCCTCCCCGGGGCAGGCGGCAGCGCCCCGCGCTCGCCCCGCGGCTATTGGCCACCCGCGCCGGGACCGCCTCCGCGGCCGCGCAAGCGCTGCGCGGACCCGCGCCGGGCGCTGCCAGCGGGAGCGCTCAGCACCGCGGGCTGCGGACAGCGCCCCGCGGCCGGCGCGTTCAGCACCGCGGGCTGCGGACAGCGCCTCGCCCCGGCCATGGAGGCCGCGCCGCGCCGGGAGCAGCGGCCCGAGGGACCGCGCCGCGGCTCCGCCTCGCCCAGGTGAGGAGCGGGGGGCCCGGGGGACGGGACGTCGGGGCAGGGGCTTCACTGCCCTCGCGGGTGGGGCAGCCAGCTGGGCGCGGACGGCAGACGGCGATGGGCTGTGCCCGGTCCGGCGGCGCCCAGCCGGTGCCCCGGCGAGCGGGAGCTGCCGCCCCGCCGCCCCTAGCTCTGTGGGTGCGGAGGTGGCCGGTAACGCCGGGGTTTTCTCGGGGCTGGGGGTGCGCAGCCCCACTGAGGCGTGTACCATCCTCCCCCCGCTGCCTGCCGAGCTGCCCGCCCCTCGGTTTCGGGGTTGGGAGGTCTGTGCTGCCTAGCCCAGTGCCCCCGTTGTTCAGCCTGGGGCCAGGCACACCCCGCGGAGCCCACCGGGCTGGTAGGTGAGTGCCTGGCTTGGCCTCACTGGCAGGTTTTTCTCCTGCAACATGGTGAGCTCTCCCTTCTGCAGCTCCGGGTGAGCTATTGTTGGTGAAGCTCAGCATGTCTCAGGCTGTGGGCAAGCATGGTTTTCACTCCAAAGGTCTCTTTAAAACCCTGCAGCCCTCATCCTCTCCCCCCTGTGCCATATGCTCCCCTGCCTGGTGCCTTAAACCAGCCTGGCAGCCACAATCATTTTCTGGAAGCGTCAACAAGCCCACGATTGTGGGCAAGGAGCCATCCCCAAATTTGTAAGCACATTTTCATTTGCTAGGCCGGCAGCAACGGATCTTCCAAGCTTTTCAGACTCTGAGCAGAGCACAGCCCGAGGTTGGCAGCACACAAATTCCTTCTGAAAGCTAAAGAGCTTCAGCTCTGTCTGACACAGGAGATTTGTGCTGAGCCATCCCCCCTGCCCTGGAAAACTAGCAGGGCAGTCACTCCTCTTCAGACAGCTCTGAAGAGCTCAGCCAGAGGCTGGTGGACTCTTGGGTCTTGGTGCTTGCCCAGTGCCCATTACACAACCCAGCACTCGTTTGAATCCTGGGTGTCTGGTGGGGTCAGAACCATCACTGAAGCCCTGTTTGCTTTGCTGGCCTGAGCAATCCTTGCTCATTCTAACAGGTCTTTTGAAAGGAATGCTGCAGCATGTAGGAGTTGGGTTACAGAGACGAGTTAAGCCATCTGGAATAGGTGTTTTGAATTTCACTCATGCTGCTCACTCAGGGACTAACACAGAACCAGAAGACAGCTCCCACTCCTGAGCATGGGTGCACAGAAAAGCCTGTGTGCAAGGCTCTTCCTGCCCCTGCCAAAGGGGCAGCTTTGCAGTCCCCTGCTCTGCTCCCAGCCCATGCTCTGCAGCACCAATGCTCAGTTCCTCACCAGAAGCACACACACATTTCACACATGACCTTCCTTTGAGTCTCTCCACCCTAGGATAGCCAGGTGCTCTTTCCTTTCCCTGTTCATTTCATTTGTGTTTTTTTCCCTACAAAACAAGGCTTAGCAAACATGGTTTTACCAGCACATTTCTGACTGCCAGGGCAGACAGAGCAAAGTGTTCCCAGCCCTGTTCTGGCCCTGAGTTCTGGGTGGGGACCTGGAGCCCTTGGTGTCTGGCTGTGTCCTGTCCCACATAACTGCCTGCAGGTGAAGGGAAGGCTGAGCAGACGAGTCAATGGAAAGGTTTATAAAGCTAAACTTTCCCCGGCAAACTATGTGGGAGGCAGAGTTTTGCAGTCTCATTAATTTTTCATGATGACTTAACATACTCAGGAGTCTCATGAACAAGAAGATCGTAGGTTTTCTCAAGGATATGCACAATCCTGCTGCTAGACTGAAAGAGCACATCAAATAGTGACTACACAGAAATGTTTCAGTGCACGAGAATTTGAGCCTGCCTGAGGAGATGAATGGCTTGGGAGGTGCCTGTCTGCCCCTGTCAGCCTGACCAGGGAGCTAAATAACAAAGTGAGAGTGAAACACAAGGAACCCTTCCCTAATCTCTGCAAAGGGCACTTGTATCTCACTAGAAAACACAAGAAAGCAGCTCTTTTTTCTTCACACACCACTGCTGCTCTGTTGGTGGTGTGTTCAAAGAGAACAGCTCTATTTAAATCCCATTATAAAAAGCCATTCCTAAAAAGCCCCTTCCAGTGCTCAAAGGAAAAACCACGAATGTGCTGGAAGCTGACCTCCAGCAGGTGGCTGCCATTCAGAAACAACTTGTTGTTTTTCATCTGGGAAAACTCATACAGCTGATTTGCAAGGAAAACCTTGGAGAGTCAGAAAAAAAGGGAAAGAAAACTAGCTGTTTGGTTTTTTTTAATGAATGAATTAAACTCCACAGTGTCTAATTGAGAAAGGGTCCTGGGGAAAACAGGCTCTGGCTGTAGTCATGATACAGACTCTTGCCCTTTCTCTTGTTTGTTTTTATTGCCCCATGAGATTCTTCTGTCAACAGGAGAAGTTGTGGTTTGACTCAGGCATCAAACAGCTCCATTCACTTGGAAGGTGTTTCCCGTCTTTTGCATGCTAAGTCCTGCTTTCCCATTCCTCTCCTTAGCATGCAAAGGGTGAGAGAACCTTTCTATTAAAAAAAGAGAAGTGCTTCTAGAAATGGTCTTGGGGATGAGGCTGGAATTAGGCAGACTGATAAAGAAGCCACTCCTTCAAAATGCTGGATACTTTTGGGCAATTTCTCCTCTCTCAGAGCTGTCCAGGCTCTCCCGCTGCAGGGCTCTGAGGGAAGCAAGACCAGAGACATGCCAAAGAAGCCAGTGGCTGAAGGAAGGGTCAGTGACCATATGCTTTTCTGTGGTTCTGAGATCATTTCTGCCCACTCAGTCCCAAAGACTTTAAATATCTGACACAGTCTGAACTGGGAGTGAACATTCAAACCTATCGGCCTTCATCAGTGGCAGTGTGGCCAGCAGAGCCCAGCGTGGTGCTCTGCCCACCCCTTCTCCTGCCTGGCAGTGAGCAGGTATCAGAGACTCCTCCACAACTATTTTTCACCCTAGGTCAGGGTCCTGTGGGCCCAGAAAAGTCATAACAACATGGACCAGCCTCCATCTCTGGTGCAAACCTCAGCACAGCAAACAAGAACCCCGCCAGCCCTGTGGCTAAGCGGAAGGGTAGCAAGGGAAGACTGGAATTCTGCACAACTGCCAGCAGTGATTAGCTAAAGCCATCATTATTTGAGAGCTCCAGGTTTCCCTGGAGATTCTAGATAAGCAAGGTCACATTGTCATGGAGCTGGAGAGGGACGAGCAGAAGGCGACTCATATCCAGAGGGTGATTGACAGAACTGTGACTGTTCAGTCTGAAAAGCAGATAATGAAGGAGAGTCACAGGAGAGCTTCAGGAAAATCTGCATTTGATGGTCAGGTACTGCTTCTGAAGCCAGTGCTGTTGTAAGGAGGACCCAAGAACATGCCAATTGCTGTCTAATCCACAGGGATTTCTTCACTACTAGTCCCTGGGCTGGTACCCCCTGCAAGTAACACTGAGTATGGTACCTGCCCACCAATCTCTATACGAGCACTGCTCTAAGTGCCACCACAGACATCACTCTGCTGTAATGATTTTAATGAAACAAGCCCATTTTATATAATCATGAAATATAGTTTCTCAGTGGTGATAAACTCAATTGGTGTTGGAAAGTACATAGCACAAGCTGCCAAGGCCAGTATGTCCTTTTCTCTGGAAAAAAAAGTAACCATTTGAAGCCATACTGAGCTAACAGTATTCTTCAAATCCCTTTTGTCATTTTTATTGTCATGCCATTTAACTCTGGGTGCAATTCCAGAGACTTGTAATTGTTAAAATTCTGTCTTTTTCTATGGCTGTCTGAAAAAAAGAAATGAGAGGGACCCTGCACATTTCTAAAACATTCTCTTCTCAAACATTTTGCCTTCATATTTCCCACATCGCATCAGGTGCCTCAGGCTACAGTCCATCTCACTTCTGTCTGGCCCCAGCACTCACAATTCTTTGATGACTTGAGACACTCTGTGATCCCAAATCATTCCTCATACTTAATCCTTGAAGCCAGACCCTAGGGCAAGACATCCAGGTCAGCTGTAGACCCCAGGGCAAGTGCTCTGAACAAGGACCAGAACTGCTGGCGTTCCCAGACTGAGCTTTCTGTCTGAGCCCCAGGTTGCTCCATGCTGCTGAACCTCCCACACCTTGACCAGCCACATCCCTTGAGACAGCACTTCCAAAAGCAAAATCTCTCAGGTTCCATAAATCAAGGGCTGTAGGAATGGAATAGTTTTTTTAATTCCTTGGAGAGAAGACAGTGTATCCTGCAGCGTATCCTGCAGAGACCTCAATACCAGGGAACTGAGTCTGCAAATGTTTTGTCTCAGTAAACGGAGCAGCCAGAGGAACGTCAAGCTTGAGGAGATCTTGGGAGATCCTAGTCCATCTCCTTCATGCATACCAAGACCAGTAATATCTGCTGCTGACATCCCTAGGCGATGTAGGTTTTAAAATGATTCCGAAGAACCCAGTGGGGAATCTGTAGGTCATGGAACCATTGGGCAAGTGCCAGGCTGGAGGCTGAAGCCCCTTTTGCACCATCACAGCCACCAGGTTCACTGTTCAGTTATTTTAGTCTCAGGGATGATTCACCCTCCTACTCTTCCAATGTGGAGCAGAGCCAGTCTTTCTGCAGAGCAATCAAACAAAATCATTTCCCCAAGAAGCACAGTCTAGTGTCTTCTTCACATGCAGTCTCCTTTCATTTCCATGTCCCCAGAGCTCTGTGTGGTCCTGATTTAGGACCCTGCCATTATCACCAGCCAGTGTGTTAGCCCCCCTCCACAGTGCAATAGCTTGAAGAGTTCTTTGAGGAGGGGTCACCCAGGTTTTCAAAACTTTGGAGCAACACGCACAAAGGTGGGATGGACTCTCCATCAGTTGGGATCCCTGAGTGAGTCACAGATGTCCTTACAAAAGGCATGATCCAGCTCAGCCCTCAGGCTGGCTCTTGGTACAGCAAGTAGTGGGTGAGATTTTACATCTTGTGTTTGGCAGGAGGCCTGGGAGAGTCTCCAGTTTTCAGGGTGCCATTCTCCCGTGTAACTTTCCCACTGCTCTACTGGTTTACCATACTTTTCTTTTCTCTCACAGAGAAAAGCCAAATGCAGGACCTTGCCAGACCTGCCTCGCCATGCCAGAGATCGGGAACACCGAGCACAGCTACAGTGGCACTTCCTGGGAAAGAATCTGCCCGGTCCATCACTGCCCCATTCCACCATCCCCCAGGCTGGGGGGAGACCACCTGCCCTCCTCCAGCCACACGCTTGGGCCAGGCTCCACCCAGTCCAATGGCCAGGTGCCATCCAGCTCCCAGGACTCACAGCAGCATCCCCTGTATTACCCCTGTGACCAGCAGGAGCCCCGAGGCAGCTATGGCTTGCCCCTGCTCCCTGGGCATGGTGAGAGGCCCATGCTGTGTTCCCACCTTTCCAGCAGTGATCCTTCACCAGCTTCCCACCACGAGGCCCCAGAAATCCCCTGGAAGCAGTGGTCCCCTGGGCAGCGCCGGCCAGTGCAGCATCACGTCGTCACAGTCAGGTAAGGGGCACGGGGAGACCAGCTGAGGGGCTTTCCAAGCATCTCCTGAACATTGTGGTGGGAAGCAGGAGGGGATGAGAAATGCCTGAGTGGGGATGCATACAACATAGATTTGCTCTTCAGCTTGGGGCAGCAGCTTCCCCAGAGCCCATGGAGGAATCCAGTCTGCTCTGCCCATCACTGTGGAGGGTAAACAGAGAGCTGCCATTCCACAGCAGGGACAGGTAGGGTTTGCTTCTGCCCTGGATAAAGCCAAGGTCACTCAACTGCTCCTCGTTACGTCCATCTTCTGGAAGCTTTGTATTTTCCCCTTTTGCACTTCAAGACACCCAGCTGGCTAATCCTTTGTCTGGGCAGAGCTTCTCAGCGGTAAGAGCAGAGTTCATTTCTTTTTCTGCCCCCACCCAAGCTGCTGCCTGTGCTGGAAGAGAGGGTACGTACTGGCCACAGCTGAGCAGGGAGAAAAGTGGGGAAGATGATTCAGTTTTGCAGGCTGGGCAGCAACAAGGCTGTGAATTCTGTCCTGTCCATGACAGAATGAGGCAAACTCCATCGGTGTGCAGAGCGCCCCGGTGACTCGCTGGGTGGTGGATGCGCCTTGGGCAGCTCCGTAAGGATGCTCACAGGATGGGTGTCCCCAGCAGCCTGAGCTACAATCCCCACTCCTGCCAGCTGGGATCATCCTTCCTCTCTGCGTGTGCCTTCAGGAGGCCACTGTTGGCACTAAAGGGCGTGATCCCTGGGCTGCCACAGCAGCAGATCCCAAAGTCCAAGAAGGGCCGGCACAGGATTCCTCCCCTGCCTTTGCCCAGCACTGCAGGGTTAGGCACACAGGCCCTTCATGGACTCATTTTCTGGCCATTAACAGAGGATTTAATTTGCTTGTGTTTGCAGCATAGAGCAATCGCAGGCAGAGGAGTGGAGCCTGGATCCTTTTGAGCTGGTACATCATCAACAAAATTGTCAACTCTGATCTCCCTAGCAGGTTATTTAAGTAGGAAGCACAGCTGGATTGCAAATCCCTAGCAGAATTTGCAGCACTAGCTCCAGAGAAGTGATAACACAATAATGCTGGAATGGGGCTTTAATCCAAGCAAATCTGCTTGAGCAGCTATTGTGAGAGAATTAGCACAGGATTGGGCAGTGTGCTGCCAGAAAGAGACCTCTCTAATAATCTGGTGATTGTCCCCTCTCTCCCAGTGCTACAGAGCATCAGTGTGATGAGGAGAACACAGTATTATTTTTACATGTGCCACCAAGAGTGACTCTTCTATGGGGAACTCTACTGATCGCTTTTTCATGTCTTCCATTCCTAACAACCTGCCAGGAAGGATGAGCTGTCACAGGGTTACTGCCCAGCTGTCTGGGATAGAGCCCCTGCTCCAGAACCCAAGGGCCAGCTGCCCCACACAGATATCAGAGTGTGGCAGGAACTTCTCACAGTTTAGGCCAGGAGTGTGGGAGGAGGAGAAAGAAGGAGGAACTCGCTGGGCTGAGCTCAGCAGGGCTGTGCAGAGGGGAGGAACCCCCAGCTGAGAGCAGTGTGCTGGAAGCTGCATCCCAACCCAAGGCCCTGCTGGGCTGGGTGTATTCCAAGGGGACATTTCAGTGGAAATTGAGAGCAGAATAAGAGGTCCTTCAGAGACAGTGACCCACTGAGGTTCAGTGGAAAGCTTGCCCTCAGGGATTCATTAACAAACGGGAAGGCTTCTTCCTTTTGTTCCTCAGAGCCCTGCAGGTAGGAATGACAAATGCTACTCTGTGAAGGAAGCCCAGTGAAGTGTTTTGAGCAGCTCCACTGGCCTTCTGCTCCTCTAGACCACACAATCCCTGCCTTTGGGAGGGCCCTGGAAACCAAGGAGAGGCACCTTTGGGAAAATCCTTGCTGAGCTGAACAGGAAATAAAAACTGTCTATAGGCATTGCTAGCCTAATTGATGGAATTTAATTGACACTCTTGTCAAGTAAGAATTTAAAAATTCAGTAAGAAAGCACTTAAAACAGATTTTCAGGGACAGAGCTGTGGTGTGATCTCTGTGTGATCTCATTGCTACTGTCTATCAATCCCTACAGGGTTTTCTTAGAGAGGCAAAAATGAGGAGTGATTCCATGGCTTCCCACCCTGCTCGGTTAAAATGCCAACGGAGAGGGAAAGACTCTGTTATTCATTAAAATAACTCCTGCAGTGCCAGCACTGCTGCAGCAATGGCTCAGCTTGGTGCTGTACAGCCCCTGAAAGGGTTACCTTGCTCATCAACAGCCCAGCTCAGGGCGTCCCACGACAGTAACACATGAATGCATCTTTCTTCTTTTTTTTTTTTCTGTCTGCAGACATGACAAAGCTTTCAGGATGCCAAAAAGGTATGTTTCATATCAAAAGCTTCTGTCCTTCTACCCCATTATCACTGCTCTCCTACCCTGCTATTAGGGACTGCAGAGCATTATCTCTGGTGACAGCCCTGGCAGGCCCAGCTTCAGAGAAAAGGTCAGAGCTCCCTTCACAGGGCTTCCCCTTGCTGGGAAAAATCCCAATTTGCTTGGGAGACCAATTTAACCTGCAGTAACAAATAGCAACACTGTTCTTGGGGAAGATGCCTGGCTCTAGTCCATACAACAGCTTTATATGTAGATAATAATCCTCTATGTATGTGTGTACATCTATCTCTGGCTCTATACACAGGATTAATCCAGCTTGGCCCACCAGATGAGCCATCAGGAGGATAGCCCAGCCATGAAATCAGTTCACTTTTTCAAAAGACAGAGGATTTTTAATACACTTCACAACATTAAAATAATTTGATTGCTTTCAGCTTCTGTTCAAAAAGCTGATTTTTGTAAACCTATTTTTTTTTCTAGAAGGTTTAAGTAAGTATCTTCCACCATCATAAATTGCAGCTGATTCTTTTTTTTCTTTCTAGTCATTGGACATGGAAAGACCCAAAACAGCCTCCAGAAAGGAGGCACACTAATGCACAAAGGGCAATTTGTGTTCCTTTTCTTAACAAAGACATTATTTATGAAAACAAAATTGATAAGGCAGTCTTAAATTGAAAAAAAAGTCCCAGGCCTGACCAAAAGTCATGTGAGAAGCTGTTGGAAGGGCTCGTGATGATTTATGGTGAGGAATAGCTGCATGAATTGACTGAGTGAAGTTGGAGGCAAGAGGAGCAAAAGAGCAGGAACATCACACCTCGAGGCTGACATGCACTGGCACAGCCACTCTAAAGTTCATAAATATTTCACTTCCCCATGAAACTCAAATATTTGTCATCTATTTTTCAACAAGGAATTTCTAGTATTTCAGGAATACATCAGAAAACAGAACTACCTAAAACCCACCAAATCAGAGCAGGAACCTATTCCAATCTTATATCATAGGACCATAGGATCATTAAGGCTGGAAAAGATCATTAAGTCCAACCATCAGCCCAACACCACCATGTCCACTAAACATGTCTCAGGTTACTGTAATCCCTTCTGTGGCTCCCTAGTTCAAAACCAACCATTTATAGTGATAGCTCCTGAATCCTCACATTTTTCTCTCCATTTTAACGTGACATTCAAAAAAACAACAAACAAATAACACAATCTGAATTTTCAGGTCAGTTCAGAGAGAGAGAGAGTTCTATCAAAACAGATATTTTTAAGGAAGGCAAAAACCTTGAGGCAGTAAAACCTGCACTGGTAAAAAATTGTGGAATAGTAACTTTGATAGATCATCCTTTAGGAGACACAGCTTGTCCCATAAGGAAAACAGACCTCACATGGGAAATTTCAGACAGGCTCTTAAGAGCTGGAAGGGTCTTGTTTGTCTAGAAATGGCACTAACAATGCCTGTGCCACCAAACCAGACCGATATTCCCAGCATAGCCCGAACCTGTGGCCTTGCAGGTGTTCTCCAAACCCTGAAGGAAAATGCTGCATTTGCAGAGGCTCTTGTTGTAGGTTCAGTGTTTGGTTTTTAGGCTGAGATCAGGGTGAGATTCACTCATCCCATGATTAGGTTGAGGGAACCCTTCAAAATAGCCAGACCCCTCTGGGGGCACAGGTTGAACACCCACAGGCCAGACAGTTGGGCAGCTCCAAGATTACACTGCACAGTGGGAAAAAAAGAAGGAAGAAGCTCTTTTTAAATGCCATATTTTCAGTTAAATATTCAGAGCTTCATTTTGCCCCAGGACACAAGAGTCTGGTTTTTATTATTTCTGATTGAAAAAGCAGGAAAATGTAGGGAGGCAAAATGTAATCAGCCGACTTAATTAGACTTGCCTGCAAACACCCAGTTGGAGTTATATGTTCATTAATAGCCTTGCTAGAGCCTCTGAGCTTTTCAATAAATAAATGCTCAAGCCAGAAAGCCCTAATTCTTTTACTTCCTTTTACTAACACTGGAGTAGTTCAACAGCAGGTTTCGTGCCAATAGCAGAAGTGCCTTAACAGCTGCATTTTTCCTTCCCCTGTTGGTTCCAGTTTCTCTCAGCTGATCGCAGAGTGGCCCCTCGCTGTCCTGGTGCTGTGCTCAGTGCTGGCTGTGCTCTGCACGCTAGCTGGCCTGCTTGTTGGAAACCTGCCTGACTTCTCAGAACCCTTAATGGTAAGTCCCACAGAGGAGATGTCAACATAAACATAAGGAAAAGCCACAGGCCAACCAGTGGTACATTCTCTCTGCCTCTAAGACGAGCCTATGCTGCCTTCCTCCTCGGCAGGTGGAGGCAGGGCAGTAAATCAAGGAGGACACTAAAGCCAGTGGAAAAAATGGCCATGTTTAGCAGTGAGCTGCTGACCTTAACCCCCTTCAGAGCACGCAGCTGAAGCAAGATTCCTTCAGGATGGACACGAAGTGTCAGAGCAATGCTCAGTACTTGCTGTTTCTCCGACAGCACAAAGAGCAGCTACCAGCCCAGCTCTCAGCAGACCTGTCAGCTAGCACCAGTGCCCTCCCCTGGCGAGGGGACACTGCCAGCGCACCCGGGATTGCTCCCGGCGCTCCCCTCCCACCGCTGGAGGGCTCGGTTACCCAAACGGACCAGCTGGGCTGGATGGAGATGGGATGGGGGATCTGGCCTTGGCTCCTACAGCCTGCGTGCAAGGCTCTAGAAATGGAGACGCTGCCCTGGTCTGAGTGTTGCTGCACAGGGTCCTGTTTTCCACACAGGATCCCACATTTCCTGAAGCCATCCCCATGTCTCATTAAAGGAAAAATCCTGAGAAAATAAGAATAGACTAGAGTTCATCCAGGAAGAGGAAAATTATTCACATTTCTGTAAGTGACTATTTTACTTGAAGAGGAGAAGAGCCTTGTGAGATCAGGGAGACAGAACTGTAGCCATCCTTGCCCAGGAAGAAATGGAGAAATATTTTTTTCTGTCAGCTCTGGGATGCAGTATTTCCAGGGAGAATTCAATTAGTGCATCTCTCCACAATACAGCAATAATCTCACAGTTTCTGTGTCTAGGAGGAGGATTAAAGAAAACTAAGCTAGACTCAAATGCAAGCTGATGACAAAAGCCTTTTCCTTGGCTGCAGGGTTTCGAGCCCCGAGACACTGACATTGGCAGAAGGCTCATTGTGTGGAGGAACATAGAGAGCCACACAGGCTACAAGAAGACCTTTTCCCTTTCTCCCTATGCCGAGAAGAAAAGGTATTTGAGTGTGGTTTGGGGGGGTTTGAGGGAAATGTTGGCTTTAAAGTTACAGATTCAATGTTCCAAGATACCTATGAGAATGACAACATACCTGCTAATCTTAAAAGCGACCAAGGCACTGGAGAGTTTAGTCTGTTTGACTGCAAGGGACCTGGGCTCCCTATTCTGGAAACAAGGAATCAGGTTCTAAACTCTTCAGGAGTTTATTTCACTGTTTCCCTTTAAGAGACTGCAGGGGGGATTCAGCACTTCTGCACAGGGGGGAGAGCGGGGAGTTTCTCACTGAAGTCTCATCAAGATCCCTATAAAGGGGCACAGTTACCCCAACACTGAAAAGCTCCCACTCAAGTAATGCTCTCTCAAGACTATGGTGACTTTAATTGTTGCAGCAGTGTTGTGTGCAGCACCAGAGCCCTCTCAGTGACCATAACTCACAGCCAGATGATCAACTCACAGCCAGATGATCTCTAGTTACCCCAATGATCTGGTCTCTCACTAGCTACGATGACATTGAAATTAGCAGAGGACAGACTGCTGCTCAGGGAGAACAAGAAGCAAGGACACGGAGGATGGTGGAACAAATCTACAGAGCAGATGGTTTCTTTTGTGGTCCCCCAGGTAAGCGAAATCTTGATGGGGCACTGAGTGTGACACACCCAGAACTCACCAGCATACTGAACCATCACAGGGCTTGGGACACAGGGAGATGTTCTGAACATGCTCTAAGAAAGCAGGGTGTGCAACACCACCTTGTGAAAGCTGAGCCACTTTTGGAGAGTGATATTCCAGCACTTCATCACTGAGTGGTTAGAAAAACCTTGTTCTGAAATTCCAGAGCAGAGTAATTCACCCTTAACTTTTTGCCATACTTCTTTTTCCCCTGCTTATTGTTGCCCTTAGAAACACGCCTTAAAAGCACCAGTAAAAAGACTAATGTTTTCACCAATTACCCATATCAAAAGTGAATACTCTGAAAACGGTGTGTGCCCCAGTCCCTCTCTGCTTCCACTCCCTCTCTGTTCCCTCTTTTCTTCTTGAAAAATCTAAGTGGCAGTAAAAACTGGAGAGAAAAAAAGAGAAGAACTCCAAGGCACCCAAAATTCCTCCTAAAATGGACACTAGTAAGTAGAAAAAAGCAGGACAGCATGCAGATGTTTTTACTCCCTCCCCTGCCTCTACTCCACCTCCGAAGCCACAAGCCCGCAGGTTCCTGGGAGGTTCTGGCTGCACTGGAGCCCCTACCCTTGTCCCAGGGGAGCAGCACCAGGTGCCAGCAGTCCCCAGAAACACGCTGACAGCACGGGGAGCATGTTTTGAACATGCCCCAGCTGCTGACAGATGGGCCAGGAGCAGAGGTCAGAGTACACAAGGCAGATGTTACCACTCACTACAAGCTACTGTGTACCCTGATTCCCTTCAGGGAGCCCTCCATAGCAGTCCTACAGACAGTGAAACATTTTTTCTTTAATATTGTTATGTTTTTTCCCCTGTGCACAGAGTCTACACCAAACAGCCTGGCTGATTCATCTTCATTACCTAATCCTTTTTTTTCTTCTTTACTTCAGAAAAGAGCTATTCCCAACTGGTATTCATGTCCACAACTGCTGGTAGCTTATGGAACTTGCAAGCTATTCAGTCCATGTGTCAAATTGAACAAGACAAGGTTAGTAATGTCAGGAAGAACATACATATACACACTGTCTCTTTCCTCACTGCCCTATTAATCTCCAGCTGAAAGGAAGCCAGACAAAAATGACATAAGCTACAGAACAGGTTTCAGCCTTGAGGACTTCAAAGCATTTTATCTACTTAGCAATACAGGGATGGTCCCACCTGTCACTAAAGTCCTGCTGCAAAGTAGCAGCTGCCATTAAACAAGAATAAAGGGACACTGATCGAGAGTTTGGTCCAGAAGCCAAAGGTGTCCATCAAAACCTGCAGAGAATTTTGGGCAGCAGAACCTAGTTACCAAAACAGAGCCATCGTCTTGGAGACTGTGACAGCAGGTTTGCAAGTGGGAAGTTTAACTGGATTAGCTGTGTTTGCCACAGGATCCAAATTTTCAAATCAGAGGTTATGAAATGTAAATAATGGACAGGGTTTAACTTTTGCAAAAGGCTGACGTGCTTCAGTAGCTGTAGTATTTTCAAGTGGTCATGGGGAGAAAGCAAGTCATGGCTTGTACCTCTGGAGGGAGGGGATCATGGTACACAGGGAGGGGAGGCCCAGTGAATGGAGGGAGGAACACCACGGCTCAGGGTGACGTGCACAGAGAACGTCTGACACAACACTCCCTGGTCTGTTTTCCAGATACGCTCACATGTTCACTTTCAAGACCTCTGCCAACGCACTGAAGCCAATGAATGCTGCCCGAGCTGGTCTCTGGGGAACTACATTGCTGTCCTGTACAACAGGTCTTCATGTTTGGAGATAACCCAAGGAGACATTTCCCATACCCTGGCCCTCCTTCGTGCCTGCGCCCCTGACTACCACAAAGGTATCCTCACTCCCTCCTGCATAGGTCCAGAGACTGTGAGACAGAAACACTCCCAGTGTGCCAAAGTCCCAGAAAAATGTACCCGCTTCAATGCCATTTACCAGCTTCTTCACTTCCTGGTTGACAGAGACTTTCTCAGCCCCCAGACCATGGAGTACCAAGTGCCGTCTCTCAAATACAGCCTGCTGTTTTTGCCTACAAGGAAAGGGGCATCTATGATGGGGATCTATCTAGACAACCTTGAAACCTGGGATCTGTTTGACAACTATACATCTATCACTGGCATGGACCTGGGCCTTAAACAGAAACTATTCCAACACTATCTTTTACTGGATACTAAGTACCCAGTCCTGGCAATATTAGCTATTTTTCTAAGCATTTCTTTTTATTTACGGTCAGTCTTTATTACCTTGATGGTCCTGCTCGCCGTTGTCAGTTCTTTAATGATCTCCTACTTCTTGTACAAGGTGGCCTTCAGATTCACCTACTTCCCTTTTGTAAACCTGACTGCAGTCATCATTCTCAGCAGCATCTGTGCCAACTACACCTTTGTCTTCTTCGACCTCTGGAACCTCAGCAAGCACCAGAACCCTTCTGCTGGGCTTTCTCAGTGGGTGAGTCAAACCATGCACCATTTTGCATATCTCATGCTGGCATCTTGCTTCACGACGGGTGCTGCCTTCTATGCCAGCTACATCAGCAATATCATCGCCATCCGCTGCTTTGCTGTCTACATGGGCACCTCCGTGCTGGTCAGCCTGCTCTTCATGGTGACTTGGCTTCCCTCTTCGGCTGTGCTGTACGAGCGCTACGTCGCAGCAGCCTGCCTTTACAAGCCAGAAGACTACTGGAACAACAGCAGCCATAAGAGAGTCGCTCTCTCCCTCCACTACCTTCTCAGGGGTCTCCAGAACACGCTGTCTGAAACCTCCAAGCTGCTATTTGAAAAGCTTCTGCCTTGTGGTGTCATCAAGTTTCGGTACATCTGGATCTGCTGGTTTGCTGCCCTAGCGATAGGAGGTGCCTACATTTCCTGCTCCAACCCTAAACTCAAACTCCCCACTCTGGAGACGTCGTCTGTGCAGGTGTTCAGGCTGAGCCACCCCTTCGAGAGGTACGACTCTGAGTACTGCCACCAGTTCATGTTTGAGAGGCTGGAGCGTGGAGAAGGGCAGCGTATGCCTGTCACAATAGTCTGGGGCATCCTGCCCGTGGATAATGGGGACCACTTCAATCCAAAAAGCAACGGCACTCTAGTGACAGATGTCACCTTCACAATCCAAACCCCTGATGCCCAGAAGTGGCTCCTGGAATTCTGCCAAAAAGTGAAGAACAAAACTTTCTACTACCCTGATGCAGAGAAGAAAGCTACTGTGTGCTTCATGGAGGAGTTCCTCAGGTGGATGGACAGTCGCCAGTGCTCCCAGCGAGACCACAGCTTCAACCTTTGCTGTAACCAGTTCTCTTTCCCTTATGGAAGCGAGGTCTTTCTACACTGCATCAAAATGATGCTCCTGGAGCAGAGCAGGGAAGGGGCAGAAATGTACGATCTGGGCCTCAGGTTTGACGGGGAGGGAAAGCTTGCTGCCTTAGTGCTGCAGTTCCAAACTATTTATCACTACAGCTTCAACTACAGCAAAGCCAAACAATTCTACGATGAAATCAACCTCTGGGTAACGGAGGAGATGAAAACTGCCCCTGTGGGGCTTCAGAATGGATGGTTTACCAGTAAACTAGAGCTATACAACCTCCAGCACAGTCTCAGCACAGAAATGATGGTGGTCATGGGGCTCTCCATAGCCATTTCCTTTGTGGTGCTGCTGCTCACTACCTGGAATGTCCTCCTTAGTGTCTTCTCTGTTACAGCCATTTCAGGCACTGTCCTGGTAACCATTGGCCTTCTGGTCCTTTTGGAGTGGCAGCTGAATGCAGTGGAGTCTCTGTTCATTTCAGCTGCAGTAGGTCTCTCTGTTGACTTCACTGTCAACTACTGCATCTCCTACCATCTGTGCCCCCATTCTGACCGCCTGAGCCGAGTGGCCTTTTCCCTGAAGCAAATGAGCTGTGCCACGGCCATGGCAGCTTCTGCTCTCTTCTCTGCCGGGGTCATCATGCTGCCTGCGACGGTCCTGGCGTATAGGAAGTTGGGGATATTCATCGTGATGATCAAGTGTATCAGCTGTGGGTTTGCCAGCTTCTTCTTCCAGTCGCTGTGCTGCTTCTTCGGCCCAGAGAAGAACTGTGGGCAGATCCTCTGGCCCTGTGCCCACACCATGAAGGACTATGCTGATGACTCTGGGCTGAACGGCAGCTTTGCCTGTGGGGGAAGCGAGAAGCAAAACCGGTTGCGGAAGGTCCAGGAGTCCAACACTGTGAACGAGCAGTACGAGCTCCAGCCCTTGTCCAGAAAACTCAGCGACAGTTTTGACAACAGCACTTCTACAAGCAAGCTGTCCAACCGGCCATCAGTGCTCTCTGAAGACACTCAAGTTGAAGACAACAGATGCCCCAGGACAGGAATGCACCCTTCCCTTGAAAGAGAGAGACAGAACCTGCAGGAGACCCTTGGAGACCAGCAGGTTGGCCTGTGCCAGTGTCCTGCCTTGCAAACTTCCTCCCCGTACAAGCACAGCAGCTCAGGGGCAGAAATTCACAGGGAGAGGCTCTGCCAAGATTGTCAATGTCGGAAGTATGGTCTGAAAGCTTGGGATGGGTCTGGACTGGACCATATGCAGCCAGCTGGCATGAAGGAAGAAGGGCAGCTCAATAAATCACAGTGCTCCAGTGACACTGCCCAGCAGCAGTCAGATTATACCTCAGACAACAGCCATCTCCCTGCTGCTGACATCTACAAAATTCACAGATGCCTTTGTTCTCTCGGCAGCTCTTTTGACATGCTCAACATCTCCGGTGAGACGTCCATCAGCGACTTTGAGCAAGGTCTAAAGCTTGCTGAATCAGCCAGTTCTTGTCCCGATGTCTTAGAGCTGTCGGATTCCTATAGTCAAACAGAGAGAGGTTTCTTGAATGGGAAGAGAGATACCCTGCGGCTCGACCTGCGGGAGACTGTCTTTGATATCTCCCCAGCAGCGTCACAGCAGAACAGCTCTTCATGGAAAAATCAGTTTGGATTAGGGAGCGAAGGTCCGGTCGTGTTACCCAACAGCCAACCAGACATGCCTGATGTTTGGATCAAACGATCTAGTGCACAAAGTTCTGGTTACAACAGCTGAAATCTTGCAGAAAACGAAGCTGTGCTGCTAGGGTAAAGGGAAGTTGCAGTCGCCTTGGAACTGTAAATACTATTTTTTTTCCTCCTGCCTCTCCTCGAGCTGAGACTATTTCTTAGTGTCTCAGCTGTGCAAATACCTGTGTTTTCAGTGAACCAGCAAATCTGATACCAGGGGAGGATGTGAGATCAATCCTGTTGGGTACAAGCCCTTTGACCTTCCAGTGTCTGGTGCCACAGTCACAGCTGTACTGCAAAAACTATGGAGTAAACCTTTTTGTCATTTCTTACAAGGCAATTAGATTTTGTTCCCTTGTCCAGCTCACATAGGAGAGAAAGAATGTGAATCTCCCCAGATATTTAACAACAGAGAAACAGAACTCGTGTGAAAAAAAAATAAATTACAACCCCCAAACCCATCACTATTGAAAATCTAGTTATCAGGTGAAGAGTGTGTTGTTTATTTAAAAACTGTCTTTCATTTTTTACTGAATCAGAAGCTGCTTTTTGTGAAGTCCAGGTTCACAGATCTCATCAAAACAGTTCAGATATTATTAAAAAATCTCATTGAGACTTTTGAGTTGATACAGTCTCTTACTGATCCTGGAGGAGGCTGCAGAATCCAGCCCAAATCTGTTTCTAGTAACAATTTCAGTTTGGTTTACCAGAAGAAATTCTAGTACTGCCAAAGATTTTCAGTGCGAGATATTCCCTTTGAGAAAAGTGTCCTCATCCCCACAGTGACTCGGGGGCTTTGTGTGTTACCTTCATAGCTTGTTTCCACTCGAGGCATTCCCCACAAACATGTAGATTTAAAAAATGTGGGTATCTGGTGAATGTTTTCTTCTCTACCAGAGACAAGCAGGAACACAAACACTTTCTTGCCTTTATCTGTTAAAAAAGGAGAAAACATTCTCTATACGAGTTGACGTAAAATAAATGCTTATGACAAACTTTCCTAAATCAGGGTGATGCTTCATTTTCACCAAGAACACTGTGGTTCATTTTCTTAACGTTTTAAGAGTTTAACATTATTTTTTAATATAAATAGCAAAAGGAAAGTATATATTTTAAAAATATTCACTCCTTCTGACACCCACAAGTTTTCCCTGCTCTGTGGGAGACAGGCCGCAGGTGCCTCATGCCAATAAGGAAATGGGCTGTTTTAAAGTTAAGAATAACACTTGAAATACACAACATGTTTTTGTTTTAAATTTTCCTAGTGCAATTCTCATACTGGCTGTTCAGGTGGGTGTCTTGGCCACCAGAGCTGCCCGAGGCTGTGAGACAACCCTGACGGAAGTCCTCCTACAAACCAGAGCTGCTTCCATCACAGTTTGGAGGGACTTCTCACCCATTTGGAAAACTTGTGTTGGAAAACACTGCAAAAACACCTAATAAAACCAGGCAACACGTTATACAGGTGCCTTCTTTCCCCTCGTAGAGGCCCAGACTGGTTTGGGTTGGAGGGAAAAGCTCATCCAGTCCCACCCCCTCAGGTCCCGGGAGGTGGTCTAAGGGCTCCCCTAAGCCTGCTCTCCTCTGGGCTGAACAACCCCAGGCAAGTTTCAACCACCTCAGAAGCAACCGGGTGCCGTGAGGGGACAGCAGGGATCACTCCACAGCCTCACCGCCCTCCCTGAAGGCCCCCGAAGCCTCCAGGGCCGGCCAAACCACCGGGCGAGGCAGTGGGAAGCAGGGAAGCCCTTCCCCGCGGGCAGCCGCGAGGGGAAGCCCTGTCAGGGCAGCCCAGGGCCCCGCCATCCCCCCGGGGGTACCTGCGAGGGGACGCCCTGTCAGGGCAGCCCAGGGCCCCGCCATCCCCCCGGGGGTACCTGCGAGGAGAAGCCCCGTCAGGGCAGCCCTGTCAGGGCAGCCGCGCGCCCCGCCCCTGAGGCGGCGCTGCGGGCGGGAAGCGCGCGGGGCCCGCTCTGCGCAGGCGCGGGGCCCTCTCTGCGCAGGCGCGGGGCCGCGCGGCCGTTGGGCGGGCGGGCTTCAAACGGCGCTGAGGGGAGCGCGGCCGCCATGGACGGGGACGCCTCCCGGATCCCCGTCTACAGCGCGCTGCACCGCTCCGTGCAGCCCGCAGGTGCGTGCGGCCCCGCCGGGACAGCGGGCAGCCCTCCTGCCCCCCCCCCCCCGCGGGGGCAGCGGGCTCCCGGGGGCTGGCGGTGGGGTGAGGCGGGGGCGGCGGCTGTTGGGGGGCGCCAGGCCTGGCCTGGCCTGTGGCGGCCGTTGCGGTGGCTGGTTACAGGCTTGATTCAGCTGTCCTGTCCGACTTCGGTTAACGTTTTATTTGCTAAACGCGCGGTTGTGAGCGGGGTAGCTGGGCCCCTTGGGACCTGCTCCCGTGCTGGGCCTGGTGCCTGTGTATCTGCTGTGCAGCGGCACGCTGAGGGTTAAAGATGCCTTCCTTCAGGGGTTCTTAATTCTGTATGTCTTTTGGTACTGCTTACAGCACCTTAGAAATCTGGGGCACCCAGGCTTAACGTTAAAAACGTAGGCACTGGTCTGTATCAAAAGCTTGAGAGGGGGGAGAAAGCCTTCCTAAATAAACCCTTCATATACTCAAACACCTGTGGTTTAAAGCCAGATAAACTTTATGTAGGAAGCTAGCTCTCTATTGTGTTACTTTAGAAGTGTATCTACTCACAGTGAATTGAAATAAGGAGCTCTCCTAAGTGAGAGTTTCTAGTGGGCTGTGTTTGTTTTGCTTCCAGTGCTGAATAGCTTTGCTTGGAGCCCTGTGGCATGCTGTCTCCTTGATGCTGAGACCACCTTTATTATCACTGTCAAACTTTCCCTAGTGCTGGTAACTTTGTTTTAATGCTGTTCACCATCTGAGTTATCTGTGGCTTGTTCTGGACCCTTAATCCTGGGTGAAGTTTCAGAACTGCCCTTTGTTGTCACTACCTTAAAGACTCCATTCTAGCCAGGTACAGCAGTGATTCACCTCAAAATGAAGGCCTAAGAGATCCCGTAGTTCTGCATATTATGGTCATCTCTCGGAGACTGTAGTGTTTTCATTGTTCTCTTTTTCTTGCAGAAACACAAATGGCTTTACCTTCAAAGAAGCAATGTGTCAGCAAAACAGCAGATCTAGAGTTCAACAAAGATCCCAATTTTAACTTTAGCTCACAGATTCCAGCAGATGGTGTCTTCAAAGCTACGAACCAGGGGTAAATGGAAGTAAAATATTGATGGATCTATTTCTTGGCAAATGTCCTGAGGATGGCTCAGCATTCTGCAGATTTCATCAGGCTAACAAACTTGGTAATCTACAAGAATGCAGTGATCTTCTGGTAATTGTATTTTACCCATCTTTTAAGGTTGCCTAAATCTGCCAAGAAAGTGGAACCGCTTTCAAAGAAGACAGCTACAAGAGGGTATGTTTTCTCACATTTCTATTAGTAATATTCCCTCCTGGAGGGTTATGATGAGCTCTCACCCATGCACAGCTTTCTTACCAAGTTTGCTGATTAAAGGCCTTGGTCAGAAAGAAGAGCAAACACTTCAGAAAAGGACAGGTTCATGGCAGTGAAAGAGAAGGTGTGTAATACTGATATTTTTGTCCCTAAATCTTTGACTCCACAGACCTCTCAACAGATACAAACTAGAAGCAGAGCTGAAGGCCAAGAATCAACTGTTAGAAACAGCCAAACAGCAGCTACACTCCAGACTAACAGGAGCACAGGTAAGGAAAAGGAGGGAATATTTAATAAATAATTGAATATTTCTTATATTCTGATCCCTACAGGGTCAGATCAAAGGTCAGCAGAGTCAGATCAGAAGTCAGTAGAGTTTCTGTGGGCTGGGTTTTGTCCTCTGACAAGCTGGGGCTGTTCAGTGGATTCTGTTTCAGGGAGATTTCACTTTCTTGAATCGAATCATGATTCAGAATTGGCATCTAGTTATTCACCACCTCTTACAGGTCACTCTAGGATACATTTAGCACAACTTCTGTCATGTGCAAGAGGCTGTACTGTTGTCCCCAAAGCAGGGTCTGTCACCAGGTGTGCAAGAAGCCAATCCACACTGAGTGGAGATACTTGCTTCAATATCCAGCTCTGTGCAGAGCAGGGAGCTATTCTGCACACCCAGCTCAGCTTCCCAAAATGCAAGTGCTACTTTTATACCCAGAAATGTGAGAGAGAACTTTATTTCTAACATTATTCTATCACTGGCACATGGTTGGTCGCTAATCCCTTGCTTCCATTTGAAGTGGCAATGCTCAAAAAGGTCACTATCTGCTCCAGGGGCAGGGGACTTGTTAGCAGGGGTCCCTCTAGCCTGTGGGTGTGAATTTTAGGATGCCAATGGCTCATTAATATATTAATATGGCAATTTCAGTTACTCAGTGTGTTTTTCCCCAGTGCTCAAGGCTGTAACCAAGACAAGCTGTGGGTAGGGCTCCTTTCCTTCTCTTCCATCTGTCCTGCAGGTGTCTTGCAGGCCTGTCTCAAGGTCAGGCTGTGACTACTTGGGGAGTGTTTTTATCTAATTGGAATCTGATTTTGTCCAATTATTTCTGTTTCACTGTTATCTAGGTCTTGTTTTTATTCTGGGTGTCCCTTGTGATCTCTTTTGTGTAACTCTACCCCCCTCCCCCAATTGTATTTATTTCTGTTAATAACTGACATCAGTACTGGTAGCCTTCTGCTGTAAAAGCTCCCTTTATTTCCCAGTTCTCAACCAGCTGCTAATCTGTGAGATGATCATTCCTCTTATCTCACAGCTTGATTTCTTTAAGAGCCTTTGAGACCTACTATGAAATGTTCTGAAAGCTTCTGACAGGATCAGCTGGATCATCCTAATCTACATGTTTATTGATTCTCTTGGAGAATTGCCTTCAACTTGGGAGGTTGATGAGCTTATCTGATTGCCTGGTGATATCTGAACTGTGTGGGGAACAATGCTGTGGCTGAAAGAGTCCAAGATGCCCTTTTCTTCCTAATGTTTATGTGCTCTTCAAGCATCAAACTCTAGAATTATTTTTATATATATATATATATATATATATGAGAGGGAGCACAAGAGAAGATATGCTAGGACTGCCTGAATTTATCTCCAGGATCAAATTCTTCTACTAATTGCTGTGATGTATGAATGTGATAAATGTGTTAATCCTGTCAAGATGGAGGAGTAAGGGTCTGCAAGGGTCTAATTCGCTGGGGTGATAAGAGACAGAAGGGCAAGAACTGATTCCTGGTGCTAGTGGAGCACCTCTTAAGCCATTAGCATCACCCAGAACTACTGACTGAAGAGGAGACAATCTCCTTGGAAACATAATTCACTGTCAACCTGTGTTAATGACAGGGCACTATAAAGGAGTTAAAGGAGGAGAACGAAAGCCTGGTGCAAGAAGTTGAGAAGCTCAGGAAGTTCCAGGAGACTTGCATGGTGATTTTAGAGAGCAGAAACATTGATCCTGGTAAGGACTATACTATCTCATGCCATTCTGGTACTCATTCTTCAGACGCTTCCCTGATGTGACTGTACATAAGACATTTGGACTCTGCTTCCTTGCCAAGCTACTGTTGTAACTCCAGGGTTGTTGTGGGTTTTTTCTAGTTTAAGAGAAAAAGCTGCTCCCTGTAGTAGCCTTTGTTCTGGATAAACTGTTAAATTAACATAGTCTTTTTTTCTGTAGAAAGTTACTTAGAAAAAGCCCCTGCCTGAGCACTCACACACTGTTCAAGGAGTCACACACACAGCTTCAGCAAATCCAGCTGCTCTTGCTAAATTACTGACTGAGCAATTCATTCTACTTAAAACTTATTGATTTAAGCTAAACAACTAGTATTTCTCAACACTTACAAGAAAAGTTACCTGTATATTAGAGGTTCTCTAATGCATCTCATGAATTAGTTACAGGCAGCAACATTCTGGAGGAGGAAGAAAAGACACAAGAATGCCAGAAGCAGACAAGGGTAAGGAAATTTTGAAATGGCAATAGGAATCAAATGGGTTTTAAATGGGCTCCTGCCCTTTCCTACTGATGTGGAAACAGCTGCTGAGACTTGCATTTATTGGAATTGTGTTAAACCATTTTCCTTTTGGCTCTTCAGCTGTTAACTGAGAAGCTCATAGAAGAATCCAGGCTATTTAATCAAACAGCTGCAAAAGAAAAGGAGGCACTTCAGGTGAGGCTGTGGCTTTGTTTGACTCAATCAGGTAACGAGCACCTGGTAATGGTGCTGGGTGAGGTTCTGGAGGTTATTTTGCTCTTCCCAGTTCTGCTCTAGTCTCCAAGTGAACTAGACAGAAACCTGCAGTACTCATCTTCTGTTCTCAACACACCAATGTTAAGGGAACCGTGTGGGTTGCTGCCCTTCTAACTAGAGGGCTGAAAGCAAAGTTTCTGGTGGAGCAGCCAATTCTCATCTGTCATTTCAAGTTGAATCATGTACAATTGAACTTGACACAAGGCAGGGGGTGAGAGTGACATTAACATCTGGTAACTTTCATGTTAGACTGAAGCAGTTCCAGGGTAAAGATGGATGTCAGTACTGGAAAGGGACTTCTCAAGGGCTTTTGGAGGCTGTGTCAAGTGGTGGGAACCACCAGTGGCAGAGCTGATCCCCCAGCCTTGGCTTCATGTTGGGATTCAGAACACTTGGGTGAGCTTGGAAAGTGTTGCAGCCCAGTGATGTCAGGTTGTCTTTCTGGGAGCTAGTAAGTGTGCAGGCACAAGCAGCTTCACTGCTGTCTATAGACTGTCATTAAGTCACAGTTCTAAAATTTGTAAAAATATTAAGAGCTAATTAATTAAATTGCTATTGTGTAAGACTTCCTAGACTTTGGTCATGGACAAATTGCCATTTTCCTCAAGGAACAAAGGCAAAAGACATCCCAGTCAGGCCAGGCTGAGCTTAGTTCAGCAAGCAAGACCTTGCTGAATAGTTTCAGATGCTTTAGCTGGAGCTGCTTTTGCACTCAGGTTGCTCCCCAGCGCTTTGGTGTCAGTAAAATGTGTGTGCTGCTTCCTCCTCAGACAGCCATGGCCAAGTGGAGATCAGCTGAGGAGGAGAGGCAGCAGTCCCTGGAGAAGCATGGCTCCTTTCAAGGAGAAATTACGGAATGTTCAGCAATACTTGATGAGTTGGAGCAGCTCCTGGATATGTGAGGCACAAGGACGGACTGTTCTTTTTAGGTGTTTTACTAGTTTTCAAAACAAGCTGTCATGCAGGGTGGTCCAAGCCCAGGCGCAGGGCGCTGCACCCCGGTGGGATGTCACCTCCCGGGGGTGCTGGATGGTCGGGGCAGAGCAGCGAGGCTGGTTACCCTGTGACAAGCCCTGGGGGCTCTTGTTGCTCTTCCCACGCCCGCCGGGGCCTCGCCTGGGCTCCGGCCGTGCCGGTGAACGGCGCCTCGGCTTCAGCCTGCCGGCGGCTTGTAACTGTTAGCGTTTTCCACGCATTAAAATGTCCTAGAATAGAAGGCTGCGGACACTCGCTGATCTTTCCCCTCCAGCCTCCTTCCGGGCGGGGCGGAGCGTCCTCCCGGGGCCGGCCCGCGCCTGCGCACCGGTGCGGCCGCGGGGCAGCCATGGCGGCGGGGCTGGGGCGGGCGGCGGCGTGCGCGGGGCTGCGGCGCCGGGCGGCGGGGCTGCTGCGGCGGGGCTGCGCGGGGCTGGCGGTGGACGACACGGTGAACGGGCTGAGCGAGGAGCAGCGGCAGGTGGGGCCGGGGCGGCGGGGAACCGGGGCGGCCCCGCCCCCGGGGGGTGTGTCCCGGTTGGCGGGCGCTGGTTGGGCCGCGCCGTGCGGGACGGGCCTATGGGCGCGCGCCTGGGGGGGGGCGCGGCGGCGGGAGCGAGCGGGGCCGGGAGAGGCCTCGGGACCGTGGTCAGAAATAGCACCGAGGAGACGAGTCCGTTTGGGCTCGTCAAGTCACAGACTGGTTTGTGTTGGAGGGACCTCAAAAGATCATCCAGTTCCAACCCCCTGCATGGGCAGGGACACCTCCCACCAGCCCAGGCTGCTCCAAGCCCCATCCAACCTGCCCTTCAACACTGCCAGGGATGGGGCAGCCACAGCTTCCCTGGGCAACCTGGGCCAGGGTCTCACCACCCTCACAGGGAAGAATTTCTTCCCAAGATCTCATCCAAACCTCCCCTCTTCCAGTTTTAATCCATCCCCCTCATCCCATCCCTCCCTGCCCTTGTCCCAAGCCCCTCCCCAGCTTTCCTGGAGCCCCTTCAGGCACTGGAAGGTGCTCTAAGGTCTCCCTGGAGCCTTCTCTTCTCCAGGCTGAACACCCCAACTCTCCCAGCCTGTCTCCAGAGCAGAGCTGCTCCAGAAGTCCTCTCAAGAAAAGTGTTGCAGCTCTCCCAGCCTGTTCTCTTGCCCGATGGGGGACCTAAAGCTTTAGGATAATAGTTCTGTGCTTCACTATTTCCTCCTATGCTCAGTAGCAGCGCCATGCAAGCATACAGAGGGACAAAATAAACTCAGTTGCTTTCTTACTACAGAATTATTCTTTACCAGGTTGCAGTTCATGGTTTATAGCCTTATCAGCCCAAATTAACTTGACAGGTTTTTGCACTTCTACATTTGGCAGGAGTAAAAGGACAGAAATACTGTTGTAGTTCTTACCTGTCTGGTGGAAAAGCTGAAAAAAATCAGAAATAAATCTTCAGTAGCACTGAATGTGAATTAACAGCACTGTAACTTATACCCTGGCTTAGAGTATCAGAGATGTCTGTGAGTCTATCCCTCAGTTTCTATTAATATTTTTTTTTTATTATGGTTTTAAGTTTTTTTTAATCTTTCAAGCTTTTTGCTCAAGTTTCCTGCTGTACTTGTTTGGTGGTACTGGACTCCAATGTCTTGGTGGCCATGGAAATCAGGATATCTCTTCAACTGTAAAAAGAGGCTGGTTTGGCTGTGGGCTTGAAAGAAGGGCAGAGAAGGTTGGGCAGATTTTGCTTTGCTGCTTCTGCCCCTTCTACAGATTCTGGTTGTGCAGCAGAGGCTTTTGGTTTCTAGGGCTGTTCCTTCACCAGCATTAAGCTGTAGGAATAAAGAACCAAAAGGAAATACAGAGTTGTTAAGCTCTACCATAATATCTAGGCAAAGTTTTAAAATCTTTATGGTAAAAACACTAGAAGTGATACTGTGTGTATTTTCTTAGGGTGTGTATAGACCTTGCAGAATACCTGCATGTAAGTATTGAAATTTTAAAATTTAGAAAAAGATTTTGAGTCTGTTAACACTTGGCACAACAAGCACACCTGACTTCACCCAGCTTCCTTCTGAAGAAGACAGTAGGACAGCAAAGGTAGTTCTGGGTTGATGCACTGGCACATTTTAATTAGCATGCATGCTTATTCCAGGCATCTGCATGTAATTAAATGAAACAAGCAGGTACTGGATGGGGAGGATGCACCATGAGCTCTATTCATCAGCTCTCAGTTTCCTGACCAGAACCATCCCCTGAGCCCTGCTGCAGGCAGTAAAGTGCTGTTCTCATGCTGGGCTCAGAGTGTCCAGGTTCAATGTTGGGAGGAACTTAAGTCGTCAGTGTCTTCTCCTGAAAAGACTAAAGGGCCTTCCATATGCTCTCCCAGCTATTAACCTGAAACATCCATTTCCTTAGGGACTTGTGCTTCTGCCTTTGGGATCCTGGCAGAGGAATGTTGGCAGTGTCCTGGGGAAGAAGATGAGATATATAACACACGTTTCTCCTCATATCTTTTCCCAGCTCAGACAGACCATGACAAAGTTCTGTCAAGAGCATTTGGCTCCAAAGGCCCAACAGATTGACCAGGAAAATGAATTCAAAGACATGCGAGTAAGTATTTCATGTGTGTGTTTGAAATAGAGGGTAGTGAAAGCCCCTCTGTGCTTTGATCTGTGTATTAGGCCAGACAAAGGATCCCAGCCCACACCACAGGGACACATGCATTAAGTTTTCAAACTTGAAAGTCATAGAGAAAACAGGTTTGTTTTTTTTTCCTGCTTTATCTTTTGTTAACAACTCTCAGCAACCTGGGGCAGAACCCAGCCAGGATGCAATTGGGGGAAAAAAAAGAATTTATTATAGTCTTGTGTGGATTCTTACCATGGTATTTCTGCTTGGCTCTGTTCAGACCCCTGCTCTAACATGTGCTTTGTGTTCTCCTCGCTGAGACCCTTCCTCAGACATCTGAGTTTCCTCTCTATTTGTTGTGAATGCTGAAGTGGAGAGTTGTTTGGCTGGCGAGTTGAAACTTGCATTCCTAATAAAAACAACACATTCTGTGCAACAGGATGGTCTGATTGGTGGAAATGAGAGATCTAACTATTGGTTTTCATAAGCTGCACAAGATTTTAAAAGCTCAGAACATCTGCCAGGATTTCCCGGAGCTCTGATGTTGACATTTTCAGGGATATATGCACAGCTTTGAAGTGAAATATATAAATTAAGTCTGGTGCACCAGATGTCATCCAGAGCTATTGAACAATACTTTTTGAAGTCTCTGGAGGCCATTCACTGATGATTATCTTCTCACTGGACACTGAGGCCAGGTGACAAGCCTTCACTGTGTGCCCAAGCAGTGGGGAAGAGGCTGCAGCAGAGCGATGCCCCCTCCAGCAGGTCTGTTTTCTCTCATCCTTGGCTTCTGCACAATTGCCATGGCTTCCCTCTTACTCTGTGGTGCTGCCAGACGTAGCTGATGTACATCCCAAGTCAGCCAGCAGCTCTCTGCCTCAGGAGTTGTGAAGTGCCAGCTCATAGCAGCTCTCCTACATAATTCCAGAGTTTCAGCCATGGATAACTCCTGGTACCTGCTGTTCACAGCAGCCACTCTCTTTGTGGTGCCCTGTGGGTCTGGACTCACTGCTTGTTCTGTTTGTAGGAGTTTTGGAAGAAACTTGGGGAACTGGGAGTTCTGGGAATCACAGCTCCTGGTAAGTCTGTTTCCACCTTTTACCTTCTGCTGAGTAATTCTTCAAACAAAAGACAGGCTACTTAAACCTACCCTTTCCAGTTGATAACAGCCTTGGCTGTGATGACACATCATTTTTGTCCAGAAGCTCCTACCTTAATGGCTTTTAAAACCTTTTCTGCAACTTTTGTTACTCTTCACTGGCTCAGAATCCTTTTTCCTTGATAGTCTTCTGGATGATTACAAAATGGCTTTTACAGTTTGAAAGTACTGTTCAGAAATGTTTTTCCAGATATATGCAATTCAAACATGTTTGTGCCTCTCTAATATGAGGCATTTGCTGCAAGTCTTGAAGAATGAGAGCTATAGATAAAAGTATCCTAGAACAAACATCCATCTCTAATGGGAGAAGTTAAAGGGTGTAAAACAATGCTCTGAAAAGCGGTGATAGCTAATGGAAAGCTCACCACATCCAACCAGTTAGAAAAAATCAGGGTAAATCTTATTCAGCCTTGTCCAGGTTAGTTGAAAAGTGTTTTGATTAATGTTATAGATTACTGAGGCTGCTGTGGTCATGCTGAATGCACTAACACAGTGTAATGAGGAGAAGCCCTTAGTGCAGAAAAGCAGCCAATGGGGCCTTTATGTGCCCCTCGTAAAGTCTGTGTTTCTGGAGGTGGCTGTGCAAAGGCCTCTGCAGAAGCAAGCTGAATAGCAATGCCTTGGAATAAAGCCTCTGCCTGCCTTTCAGTGGTGCTGGGGCTGCCTGAAAGAGTCTGTATTTCTGCTTTCTTTCTCTTTACTCTTCCCAATTTACTGCTGCTCCTGTTTTTTCTCACTCTTACCTTCTTTCTTCTTTGATGTTGTGCCTGAGGCTTACAGCAGTTTCCCACACTATAAATAAGCCAGCCCCTCATGAGTCCTGTCCTTCTTGATTTCCTCAAAGATTTACCTCTAAAACCCTCCTGTGCCCAGAATTTTTCTGCCTTGTTTTTGATTGTGTAGCTGTGTGCACTTTATTGGCACTGGTTTTGTTGTAGGAGGTGGAGACTGGGATTTAGGATGTGAAGATAATGTGAAATCTTATGAGGGCATGTGTTCAATTAAATGGCATGTTTGGGCACCAGTGGATCGAGTCTATTAAGGCAGCATTTTAAATAACAGTGCTTTTTGTTTTCTTCTTAAGACTAATAAAACTATGTTGGTTTGTAATTTTCCATTTCTTGTATAAAGAGCTAAGTTAAGAAATGCAAATGTGTGACTACCATGGAATGGTAATACAGGCATGTCCTGTAAAAGGAGTAATTTTGAAAGGGCAGCATCATTCCCATTCACACTGTGGTCTGTGTTACATGAGGAGTTGTCTGGGAGGATTATTTTCTTGCACCTCTTGCAGTACAAGGCAATCAGGGGCCAGTCCTGCTTGCAGCAGGCAGTTCCCTTTCCTTTCTTGAGGCAGTAGCCCCCAACCTGTGCCTACTACAGGAGTGAATAGAAAACTCTCTTGTTTTGGCACATATGAGAAATTGTTAAACCCACTTTTTAGGTGGGGTTTTCAGTAAAACCCCAGACTCTGATTTGTGGCAGGGAGGTGATTTTGGAAGAGTCCTGCAGATAAAGCCAGGAGGGAGGAAAGGCTGCACCTGATGCCCCTGGCTGTGGTGTTAATTGGAGGGGTCAAGGGCAGTAGCCCTCTCTGAGCCCAGGGTATGCACTCAGCTTTTGGTCACTTTGAACAAACAAACATTTTTGCCCTTACATTGTTGCTGCTTGCTGAGAGCATTCGTGTTGGTGACAGGTAAGAGCTCCCAGCTCAGCTCCCTGACTGTTCCTCCCTTAGCAGTACAATCACTTGCTTCTTGCCTGTAGAACAAAGCTTTTCATTGGGATGTGGCTGTATTTGTGTGTATATACATGCGTGTAGGTACCTAGGTGTGTATAAGTACGTGGGCTGTCAGCTGCCCAAGGCCATTATGCATTGCTTGGCCTTCTCTTTTTCCCTGCCTTTCCACCCCCTGTTCCACTCCGTGCCTTTAATCCTTGCCTCCAGTTTTAGGTTCAGCTCTGTGTGCCTCACTAGATTCCTGGTTGTGATGGTCGTGCTGCTCTGTCTCACCTCATCCTCTCTGGAGATCCATGTTCTTGCGCTGGTGAATCGCAGCAGTTATATTTATGAGTCATGTTCCTTCTGCCTCAGCCACCCATCAAAGTGCTGCTCTCCTGCACTTTTGTGGGCATAGAGAAGTCTCTAGTGCCCCACTTTCTGAGCAGCTAGAGGATTCCTCACTCCTTTAGAGCTCCTTGTTGTAACAAATGTGTGGGATTTACAAACCTTGCCTGTGTTCCTTTTTCCCCCCAATACAGGTTGCCACTTTGCTTTAATCTCCATGATAATATAGGGTTGTGCTTGAGGATGGTTAACAAGAAGCACCAACTATTGTGCAAGTGCATCCTTATCTATGTGTATAAAAATAAATTATTGATTATGCTGAAGAAGTAACATCACTGTGCCTCTAAGATAAGAAAACTGGAATTCAGAGAGGATGGGGAAAGCCAAAGGAGCCCAGCTCAGGGACAGTGTCAGTCAAAACAGAAGATCTCCTGTAAGTGGCTTGAGTCTCATCTGCTCCATGGGGGTAAACAGGGTTTCTCTTCTCTCTTCAGCGGAATATGGTGGATCTGCTTTGGGATATCTGGACCATGTGCTGGTGATGGAGGAGATTTCTCGTGCATCAGGAGCTGTTGGGCTCAGCTATGGAGCCCACTCAAACCTGTGCATCAATCAGCTGGTGCGTAACGGCAACGAGGCCCAGAAGAAGAAGTACTTGCCCAAGGTACATGGCTGGAAAAGGGAGGAAACTGGAGAGCATTTGGGTTTTGGTTGCATGCAGGATGGAGCATTTTAAGCACTAGCCAATTTCAGTCACCCAGCTTTCAGGAAATATTGTACTTGCCAAACTTGCCTGTCTCTAACTTGTTCATTTTTCTCTTTAAATGCACACTGACCTCTGCCTGTGCTGAGGTCTGTGTCTGGAGGTAGCATAGTCCAGTTCTCTCTGGAGCTGTGTTAGTAAAAAAGGCTTTGAGGTGACACTGGATTATATTCTTCCAGCTTCCCAAATTGTTTTGAGAGTTCTGACTGAAAGCCACTGCTTTCCTGTTCTGTATTTGCCATTTCTCACTTCCCAAATGCTTGGTTTGCCTATGCTAATTATCTGCACATGAAACCTCATCATTTGGGGCATTGATGTTTGTGACTAAAAGCATGTTATACAGATTTCAGTATTTAAATGCATGGAAAAACATAACTAGTACATTGAATCCCAGCTTCTGAAGTGATCAGTGGAATTATCAGTGCAAGAAATTTGATTTAAATCACATGGAAAGCACAGTGTTGCTTCCTGAAAGTACCATGCAGCCTGCTCAGAGGTAATTGTCCTTTTTGCAGCCCAGGTGTGTTTTAATGCCCTCATTCACTGCCTTTCAATATGAGATTTGTGATCACTTCAAGTTCTTACCTGTCTGGTTCATGACAGAGCACTTACTCAAAGAGTTTTGAGCAGATCAACAGGACTTCTGTAGAAATGCATTGATGGATCGACTTGGTGGAACATGCATCTTGGGCACTGAGTCTTTTTTTAAAAAATAAGAGATCAAAAGGAGAAGTAGATGTATAAAAGCACAGAAGGAGAAAAAAAGGCAAGGAGGAAAGGGCAGGATGAAAGAAATAGTGAAGAGGAAGCAGCAGGTCTGCCAGAGCCTGGTATGAGCAGGCACAGAAGGAGGGTGTCCATCTGCTGCTGTAATGGGAGTGTGGGGGGACTGAGCTATGAGAACATTGCTGAGAACTTTGCAATCTCTTTTCATCCCCCTCACTGGCCTTTTGTGTTTCACAGCTCTTGTTTATGTAAAAGGGCAGTCATGAAGTGAAGAGCAAGGGGCTGGTGAAAGGCATATGGCTGCCTGCATGGTTGTTTTGGCACCTTCCTGGAGATGGTGTTTTCTGAGCAGAGCTGTACTGGTCTGGCTCAGCCGGGAGCCGAGTCATCCTCCTCATACCCCTGGGGTTTGGTTCTGTTCCCTCAGCACAGCAGCACCAGGGAGCTCCTTGCTTGGCCTCCACCAGAAGCAGCAGCTCTTGTTTGCAGTTCTTGCAGAGAACAGCTACCCTGGAGATTCCTGCAGGGAAAGAGAAAAAAGGCAGGCAGGCTAACGAGGGAGCAGGAGCAGTGCTGCCTTTTCCACCCTGGTTGTCTTCTGTTCCAGCTAATCAGCGGGGAGCACATTGGAGCCTTAGCAATGAGTGAGCCCAATTCTGGATCTGATGTTGTGTCCATGAAGCTGAGAGCAGATAAGAAAGGTAAAGCCTGTCATGTGCTGCCTGGATAGAGAGCTGGTGTAAATAGTGTCTCCTGTAAGTTCAGACTAACCTCCCCACCACCACCAAGAGAGGGTCCATGGTCCTGGGTGTCCCAGGCCGTGTTTGCAGGCTTGTGCTGCCTCCCAGGGGATTCAGTGGGGGAGAAAGCCAGGCAGTGAAGACACAAGGTCTAAAAGTGGACTTGTGGTTGTGGTGGTGGAGGTTGGTGGAATGATGGAACCAGTGGTAGGTGCCATAGTTTGTCAGGCATTTGTTAAACTGTCTCTGGAAATTCTGTCATTTCCAGAAATGAAGGAAATTAATTTTCTTGACCTTGGGAAGGATTTGTGCATGCTTTTGGGGGTCCTAAAGAACATCCTTGGAAGCCTGTTTTGAAATAAATGGAGTGGGGATATAGGTGTTGCTCTGTTGTGAGCTAACAGGTTGCAGCTCTTTGCTTCTAGGAGACTACTTTGTTTTGAATGGGAACAAATTCTGGATCACCAACGGGCCAGATGCAGATGTTCTCATTGTTTACGCTAAAACTGACATGAATGCAGTTCCAGCCTCCCGAGGTATCACTGCCTTCATTGTGGAGAAGGTGGGTTGAATAATTCTCTTATGGTTCTGTGGTTTTTAAAGCAACTCCTTCCCTTCACTCTAACTGGCTCATTTAGAAGCCAACTAGCCAAGACATTAAAATGGCTATGTTCATTTCTAAGCCTCATTTTCTTGCACTGCTCTCTTGGAATCCTGAAATGACCTAAACATGCAAAGCAGAGGAGGCCAAAGGGAGCAGAAATTGACTGTTCAATGGGGGGCCCTTGGAAAACAGGGTTTCCCTTTCAATTATTTGAACCTATGCTATATACATCTCTGTCCCTGCAAGGAAGACAGGAAGCTGCAATAAAATAAATGGTACTGGAAAATCACAGAGATCTGCAAACCTTCTGATGGACTTAGCCTGACTTAGTGATTATAGTTCAGTTATGGCAAAGCTTGCAGCCCTTACTCCCAGAGTGTCAGTGTTGGCAGCTGTCCACAGCATTTATTTATTTAATGTTTCTGTGCATTAGACAATGGATGCACTCAGGTCCCAGGTGCCCCCCATGTGTGCATGTTTCTCTGTGGATCTGCTCCTCTGCACTTGCACTTACCTCTTCTGTATCCACTCCCACCCCTGCCTGGTACCTTACATGTCTTTGTGTGGCCAAGGAGATTTCCCAGGCATCTAGTGATCTTACTCAGTCTGTCAGAATTGCCACTTGAAATGTATTTTTCCTGTCCTGGCTTTGCAGGGAATGCCAGGTTTCAGCACGGCCCAGAAGCTCAATAAGCTGGGAATGAGAGGGTCTAATACCTGTGAATTGATCTTTGAGAACTGCAAGATCCCTGGTGAGTTGGGTTCAAATGGTGGTGGTTTCCTGTCTTGTTGATCAGATAAATTGGATCACTAATTACATGCATGTTCAGACTGTGACCTAGAGGGTTTGCAGATGGTTATCTGCTCTCTGGCAGCCTCAAGGGAACTGGTGGAACTGGAAAAGTCCAATTTGCTGGTGTGCAGTGAATGAGCACATCCCTCCTTAGCTCACTCCTCTTCCACCCTAATGGACCTAACTCTTAACCCCTGCTTCTGCAAAGCCTGGGTGAGGCTTCCAAAGGAACTTTGTTTCCATTAGTGCTCCCATCTAGCATACTCCGAACTGATTTGCCTTGAAGGGTTTTTTTCTCCCAAATCACTGGAGATTGTCCAACACATTTTTGGTTGGCCTGTAACATTTCTGAGTTATTTGGGGGTCAGGGCCTGAAAATGAACTTCCTTTTCCCCATTAGTACAGCAGGGGCCACTGTAATGGTCATTTTTGTTGTTAGAAAAATCCCAGACTCTCCACAGCAAGTGGAGTAGCTGCCTTATCTGACTGAACTCAGGAAAATCCTGGTTGCTTACCTGCAGAGCAAGTGGCTCCTGCTCCCCATACACCACCAAAAGCTGCTTTGCAGTAAGTGGAAGAGCTTCAGCTGAAGTCTGGCATTTCTAACTTGATTGGATCCCTCCAGTGAACTCAGCAAGGCCAGTGCCCAGGTCTTCAGCTCATCTCCTGAGGAACCACCTGCAGGAGCAGCGTGTTCTCATGGGAGCGGGGTTCCCGCTTGCTGACCGCTTGGGGAAGCCCAGCACTGCAGGCTGGAAGTTAACACACTTGGCACTCTGGCCATTAATGCTGCTTCTGATCTTCTGCCTTGGAAGCAGAACCAGTTTGATGCCATCTCAGGTGTCAGCAGGATGTTTCTGTCAGATCAAGATGTTCCCTAGCACTGCATTTCCTTATGCTGTAGAACACATGGGCTCCCTGCCAGCTGTGCTGCACAGAGTGGCTGGTGTGTTTCTCATGGCAAGTGTGGTCCATGGATTCCTCACTCATGTTGCATTGGTAGAAGTTGGTTCAGAGCCCCAGCATTTGTTGGGTTTGCTGTGATATGCAGCCAGGAGCTCTGCTGCCCTGGTGCAGTCAGCCCATGTCCCTCAGCCCACCACACATTTATCCATCCTCTTTCCCTGGTCCTACAGGGAATTGTTCAGGCTATTCAGTCCTTTTTTAGCTGTGAGATGTCATTACTTATGAACAGCTTTGACATTTTACTGTTACTGATGCTGGCAGTTGTGTTCTGTTCTTCACAGTAGTGTTGGCTATTAGTATTTTTATTTCTTGTCTGTGGGGCTCTTGAGCTTTTTCTCTGAAAGCCAAGCTTCATTCTTCTTCCCCATGGTAGCTCCAATATCATGATGATGGCCCTGCAGAGGCTGCACTTCTTACCCTACATCAACATGCTCTTCAGTAAGCAGGAGACAATGCAGTTCATGAGCTTCTGCCACTGAAAAACAGATTGATTATTTCAGGAGACTATCTGCATGGGTCCAAGTCCTGTCTCATTTTCACTTTGCGTATCACACCTCTCAGATCTCATGTGATCAAAGCTTGAATGATATCTCAGTTCTGCTCTGTGAGGTGGTCAGGATAATCTCTGTCCATCTACAAAACACAGTTGTTAGGCTTTAAGTTCTCTCCTGATTGTAAGAGTAGTACAGCCTTGCTGAGATGAGCCTTTTGTTCCTGCTTCTTTTTTTTGTACTTGCTAACATCAGTGTGTGCTTTAGATTGTCCCAAAGTGAAACTGTTTCTTCAGGTTTTTTTCTCAGCCCGTTATCTAATGTGGCTATTTTCCTGTTCCATTTGCACAGAAATAATACTTGTCTTTTTCAAACGTTTATTTATAACAGCTGCAATGTTCTGTTCAGTCCCCCTCACAGGAGGGGAGATAATGACTGTTCATATTCTCCAGACTCAGAGGACTAATACATATCCCTCCAATGTGTGATAAGTGGTGAGCTTTGACTGCCTGCCTCTGGCAGCTCTGGTTCCTGGATTGGGAATGCTCATGGAGGTGACCCAAGGATATCCAACCAGGATTTGCATTCATTTCAAACACACACTCAGTAGATGGATCAGTTTGGGTCAGGGACATACTCATGGGATGGTGAAGGGGGCTCCTAATTTGTTCTCCCAGGCTACTAAGTCTGCTATTCTTGGTGCAAGTGCTGAGCTGGAAGGTCTCTGGAGAGCACCTCACCCTTCAGAAGACAGACAAGAGAGTAGCAGTGGTTGTAGCTGCCCTTCGTAACCCTCTGCTGCCTTTTCCTTTCTGGCTTTGCTGGGACTGAAAAGGCATCTTGGTGGCAGGGAGTGTGTGTGTCAAATCTCAGTGCCTGTCTGGAAGTTTGTCTCAAACCAAAAGGGAAGGTAAAGGGGAATGAAAGTTTGAATCCTCTCCCCAGTGAACAGGCTGTCTTGGTTCTGCACAGAAGTAAGTAATTTTCCTTTGCTGATTGCAGCTGAAAATGTTTTGGGGACACTGAGCAAAGGAGTCTACATTCTGATGAGTGGATTGGACCTGGAGAGACTCATTCTGTCTGGTGGGCCTTTGGGGTAAGGGTTTGTCAACTTTTATAGACTGCCAGGCCAGAGGATCCTTCACCATCACCTAGCCCAGTGGGATGCAGCTCGAATGGAGACCTGAGATACTGGGACACTTCTTGTGCAGTTTTTTCAGTTTGAAAGCATCTATGTGGAACATGCTCTGAGAGGGAAGGGGTAGAGGAAGCAACACCAGAAAGAAAGCTGGCAAACCTGTCTTCCAGAGTAGCCCGGCCACAGCCCCTCCACTGGACTGGGGAAAGGGTTCATTCTGCATTTATTCAGAATAAATAGGCTCCCCAGTAATTATTTTTACCCTGCAGTCCTTTTGTCCTCCCAGGTGGTCTCTCTGTACTAATCCTCAGGTGGACAGACCATCTTCCACAAAGCAGAAGGAGGATTTTTCACCCTCTTGTTCTTGCTTGTGCTTTTCTGTGGTACTGGCAAGCACTCCAAGAGTTGCTGGTCTCTGGAGATGCCAGGCAGCACAAGCTGTCCTGGCTGCAGTTGTAAGAAACCTCTTCCCTCGTTGTCTCAGTCCCCTGAATTACGCAGGTGAGACCTCACCACAAGGTGTCCCAAATGTGCAGAGCACTGGGGAGAAAAATGGGAACTTTGGATTCTGTTCCTAGTGGTGTTTGAGTGGAGCTGTGGGAATGCAGCAGCATATCATGCTAGGTAGGAGAACCTTTTTTGCCTTAGATTACACTTCCAAAGTTTAATTATTATTAATTAATAGTTCTGTTCTTCCTTTTCCTCTGTATCTGTGCTTGGCTTAGGCTCATGCAAGCTGTCCTTGACCACGCGATCCCATACCTGCATGTAAGAGAAGCATTTGGACAGAAGATTGGCCTCTTCCAGGTGAGGCAGCAAAGAAATTAGGAACTTCTGTTGTCTTGCTTTTCTCTTCAAAAAGAAGAAGACAAAGAGCTCTGTGGTGGAAGGGCTTTGGGTGGGGAAGTTTGTCTGGAGTTTGTGCTGGGGCTGCATGATGTAATGATGTGGTGGGAAGGTGACAGGATCTCTAAGCATGTTTGCCTGAGGCCACTGATGGGCACAGCCAGGGCTGTGGCTGACACTTGGGAGTCACAGAATCACAGAATCTCAGGGGTTGGAAGGGACCTGGAAAGATCATCTAGTCCAACCCCCCTGCCAGGCAGGGTCACCCAGAGCACATCACACAGGAACGTGTCCAGGTGGGTTTGAATGTCTCCAGCCAAGGAGACTCCACAGCCTCTCTGGGCAACCTGTCCCAGGGCTCTGTCACTCTCACAGTAAAGAAGTTTTTACTGATGTTTATGTGGAACCTCCTATGCTCCAGTTTGCACCCATTGCCCCTTGTCCTATCACTGGGCATCACTGAACAAAGCCTGGCTCCATCCTCCTGACGCTCACCCTTAACATATTTGTGAACACTGATGAGGTTGCCCCTCAGTCTCCTCTTCTCCAAGCTAAAAAGACCCAGCTCCCTCAGCCTTTCCTCACCAGGGAGATGTTCCACTCCCTTCAGCATCTTTGTGGCTCTGCACTGGAGTCTTAAGCAGATTCCCTGTCCTTGAACTGAGGAGCCCAGAACTGGACACAATATTCCAGATGGGGCCTCTTGAAGGCAGAATAGAGTGGGAGGAGAACCGAGTCTGAATTGACAGAACCTCCAGCTCCCTCACATGTAGCTGTGAATCCACGTCTTCCCATGTGTCTAGTGAGGTGGGTTGGGGAATGGGTGCTCCCCAGTGCTGATGCAGAAGGTGACCCTCACCCCTGTCTCTGCTGTTGCAGCTGATGCAGGGCAAGATGGCAGACATGTACACGCGGCTGATGGCCTGCCGGCAGTACGTCTACAACGTGGCCAGGGCCTGTGACCGGGGACACTTCAACGCCAAGGTCAGCTGCTCCCACCTGGCCTGTCTGCTGGGGGGAATCCCTGTCATGTGGTCCCCGGGTGGAGGTTCTGTCCTGGGGGCTCAGAATGACCCACTCACAGCCCTAAGTGCTTCCTCCCCCCCAGAAGGAAAAGAAAGCCTCCTTCTGCAAGGCAGCAGATTTAGCAGCATCAGTAGGTGTTTATTGGCAGCCCAAACACAATATCCTGGCTGTGGGGAGGGGCTGTGGGAGTCATTCCGAGGTGTTGTCATCTCCAGGACCCCTGTGAAAGGAGGGGACTGAGTGTTTAACAGTTGGAGCACAGAGCCCTGCATCCCAAATCAAATCACATTGGTCTCCTGTGGCTATGATGGTCGTTCATGAGAGACCAGCTCCCCTGCTGCACTCCTTTTTTTCCCCTTTTTCTGTTTTGTTTTTTTTTTTTCTTTTCTTTTCCCGTCCCCACGTGGCCTTTGCAGACCTGCCACAAGTGTCTGCAGTGACAGACAAGCTGCTGCAGCTTCTCTTGTGCCTTTGTGGTCAGGGCTGCAGGCTCATTAGCAGATGCCTGTAGAGCAGTGGGAGGGTCAGAGCGACGTGGAGGTTGGAGACAGGCAGGTGACACCTTTCCTGACTGTCATCCTCCTGCCTCTCCTGCAGGACTGTGCTGGAGTGATCCTGTACTCAGCAGAGTGTGCGACCCAGGTGGCTCTGGATGGGATTCAGTGCCTGGGTGAGTCACTGACCGCACTGATTCCTCTGAGCAGCTGCTGGAGGGAGCCAAGAGCAGTGCCAGAGCTTTGCCCTCTCCCATCCCACCCTTAAAGCCCCTGCAATCAGGGAGGAGAAATGACCTGTGCCTTCTCTCTGGTGGCAGGTGGGAACGGGTACATCAACGACTACCCGATGGGGCGGTTCCTGCGCGACGCCAAGCTCTACGAGATCGGGGCTGGCACCAGCGAGGTGCGCAGGCTCGTCATCGGCAGGGCCTTCAATGCCACCTTCAAGTAGGGTCTGCCAGCAGGGAGGCAGCACCCCCACCACCACGAGGCCTTTGGCCCCAGAGGCTGGAGCACACAACTCTTCTTCTTCTTTCTGCTTGTCATTCTGGCATCGTCACTTGTGGATGCTCTTCCGCCCACTTCTGGAGGTGCTGCTGGACCGAGCTCTGGCAGCATGAATCAGAAGGTGGCCTGGAAGGAAAAGTGTTTTTTTCTCTTCTCATGATCATCCTGATTCATCCTGTTCATCAGCCAACCTGATCCTCAGCATTAGAGGGCTGTGGTTCATCCAGGGGACATTTCCCCAACCACGCAGGCTGGTGAGCAGTGTGCCTGAACCAGGAGGCAGCCATTGCTGAGCACAGGAAGTCAACCAAAAAAAAGCAAAAAACCAAGGCCAATGAGAGAAGAATTTGGGGTTGTTTTTATTTCTTTTTTTAAAGTGCCATGAAATAGTGTTTAGCCTAGTACCACTGGAAGGTGAAATCTCCCTTCCGGTGGGATTAATAACTTCCATCTTGGAAACTCAAGGCCAATCACATCATGAGGTGGCTGTCGTGAGCACTCAGGCATCATCTCTGCACAAGCAGGGTTTTAGGTGATGGTTCTTCCAACCTCGTTAAAATGCCACATCTGCTCCTTTCCTTACTTCCCTTTCTTCCTGCTGCTTCTCAAGATGTCCCCGAGCAGCTCCAAGTCTGCTGCTCTGCCTGACGGCCCCTCGCTCAGAGATGTCACCAGCCAGCATCCTGGGAGCAGCTCAAGCCTCAGGCCTGTATTGTGACACCCATGAATGAAGCAGGCAGGAGGAGGGTGACTTTTGGGGTTGTTTGTTGGTTGTTGTTTTCTTTCCTGAAGGTTTTTCTTTTGGCCAAAGGAGGTACTCACACTCCACCCTCGGGCTGGCTCGAGAGGGCAGAGCGAGCGCAGCAGCATTTGTGGGTGTCCTCAGTGCATATTATACACAGCAAAGGGAGGTTTATCCAGCTTCATTAAAGAAAATTGCACAGTGTACTGCCAGCCTGAAAGAGTGAATCACAGAGATTTATGGAGTTCTGTAAATATGACAGAACATTTAATTAAAAACAGTTGCCATGTAGGCAACTTCCCAGCAGTTTTAACTGAAAAAAAAGACTAAAGCTTTGTGTATTTTTTCTGGTTGTAGTTGACATCTGTCTGTACCAGGTGACAGGCTAATAGAGAATTTTAAAATACCACAGATTGAAGAAAAATTCGCTGTTCTGAATCACCAAGTGTGTGTTAAAGTTACAAAACTCCATGTCATTCAGAGCTGGAAAGAGCTGCTGAAGTCATGGTGGTAGTGCCTTCTTCCCAAACTTCGTGTTGCTGCAGCTGGGGTGGGTGGCTGTTGCTCTGGGAGTGTCCCTGGGTTTAATTTTCAGCTTGAACCTCTGGATGGAGGTAGCAGAGAGGGGTGAGAGGTGGCCTGTCAAAGGTATCTTGTTGAGCTGCACCGGAGAGTGCTTTGGAAATGAGCCTTGAAGCACAAGTGAGGTGCCTGTGCACACTGAGTTTGTTACTGTACCTGAGTGGAGGTGACCAGGCAGCTCTGTGTTCTCACAGTGATTTCAGATGTTGCCTCCTGGATGTGCAAGGCACAAAATTGCTGCAGTTGCTACACCCCAAGCTAGTGTCCCTTGAAAGCCCGAGGGCAGGAGCTTCCAGATGTACCAAATTATTTGGGAGGCAGGTTCCTGCTGTGATGAGGAAGGGCAGCCCAAAGCCCTGACCCTCCTCCCTGCTGGCATGTTTTCCAGCAGGCTGTGGCCAGGGCGGGTAGGCAGGAAGCCCTGCTGCAGAGCATGTTGCTCTGCTCCAGCTTCTGGGTCCCAGTAGAAGGCAGATCTGACTGGAAAGGAGGTGGGAACACTCACAGGGGGGATGAGAAGCACAGGCACAACATCTCCAGTACCTTGTATTCCACCTGGATGTTCTTCAGCTCTTTAATATGGGAATGAATCACAGCAATTTGCCTTGAAGACTCTCAAAAGAACAGAGGAACTGAGTCACTGTGGTATGATCTGTCTCTGGCCAGAGGAGCTTCTCCAAGAAGCCACTTCAGGATGTGAGATTCAGATTGTTAAAAATAGGTTTTCTGAAGTGAAGGGACCTGAGGATTTTTAAACCTGTCCTCTTAACATTGGAGAGGTCTAATTTTTAATACACATAAGAAATAATCCCTTCACTTTCTCAGCTGATCAGCACCTTGGAGTTGGAGGTAAAATGAATCAATGTCCAACGCATCACAGGGCAGGGGGGAGGGAGAGACTCATCAGTCCTGAGCAGGGGCTGTAAATCAAACCTCACCCACAGCTCTGCAGGGGCTGCCTCTCCTCCCGCCAGGCAGGTCTCACTGTAAAAGGAAGAGTGGGGAGGGCTCTATGAGGGATAAGGGCTTTAATCTTTAAATGATACTAACAAAATAAGCTTTTTCCAGGGGGCCTGTACTCCCAGGGTGTTTCCCAGCAGAGGGGAGGTGCAGGCTGTGCCCGGTCCCTACTGCAGCACACGGGGCTGGCAGCAGTGAGGGTGTAGCTGCTTTCCCTTCCTCTCCCTCCCTCTTCCTTACCAACCACAGCTTTTACCAAAGAAGAATTCTTACAGTGAAGAATTTCTTCCTAATATCTGACCTAAATCTCTCCTCTCTCAGTTTAAAACCATCACCCCTTGTCCGTTCACTATCTTCTCTGATGAAAAGCCCCCCCCCAGTTTTTCTGGAGCCCCTTCAGGCGCTGGAAGGTGCTCTAAGGTCTCCCTGGAGCCTTCTCTAGGCTGAACAGCCCAAATTCTCTCAGCCTGTCTTCATAGCAGAGCTGCTCCAGCCCTTGGATCATCTTGGTGACCCTTCTCTGGACCCTCTCCAACAGGTCTGACCCCTAACAATACTTTTTAAAAAGAATAACTATTATATATAAAGTACAGTGAAACACCCAGGCTGTGCCTCAGGCCTCCTCTGGAGAGCAGCAGAGCAAACAGGGAAAACTGTGCCTATGGAGATGATCTTCATGTGTCTGCTCTGAATTCATCATGGAATTGTCCCAGACTGATCAGCCTTTGGCTGGTGGTCAGGCAGGGCTGGGTGTGCTGCACCTTTCCTGGTTTGAGGGTACCTGTCCTGTTTGCAGCTGGTGACTAGGCAGAGACAAGCGTGGAGAGCAGAGGGAAGTATTCACAAGGGTAAATGCTGGATTTGTTTTAGCAGTGTGTGGAAAACATGAGGATTTGGAATGGGGCAGGTTCCTAAGGACGTTTCTCACAGCTGCTTGGGAAGCCACCAATGCTGCCTGCTGTCAGAGCCTGCACCCAGCAGTGCCCACCAGCTGGGGAAGTTTTGGGTGCTCCCTCAGTTGTTTGGTGTGTATAAAGCATCCATCCTGTAGCAGCTGGGTCAGGCTCACAGGTTACCAGTTATTGATTGCCTGAAAGAACTAAAACCAGCCTGGCAGCCTGGGGCATCCAGCTCAGGTGATTGATTTTTTGCTGTGTGCAACCAGAGCTGCTCTGCAGCTTCTTCCCTAGGCTTGAACATCTAATGGAAGAACAGTCTGAGCATGGTGGCCTGAAGGGACCAAAGCTCTGGCTCAGTGTGATCTCCTACAGGAGAATTTTGCAGCTGAAGACATTCTGCTGCCAGCAGCCATGGGTGGATCCGAGGGTGTGCTGATGGTGGGATCCCAGCTGGCTGCAGCAGCAGGGTAGGGGTGTGAGGCCAGGGAGCAGGTTCTTGCCCTGCCCTGAGCACTGGCAGGGTGGGGAGGTCTGGGTCGTGCCCTCCTGCCAGGGACTCTGCAGCTCTGCTCTCTTCAGCTCCTCCACTGAACTCCTGAGCTGTGCTAAATACTGTTTGCACGGGGAAACTTGTTCTGTGTCCTTAACCCTTTGCTCCACGACTCCTCTCTGGAGCTGACTGCAAGAAAAAGCAGCTTGGCCTGGAAGACCTGGGCTTGTGCTGAGCCCCGGTGCTGCCTGAACAGGTACTAAAATGCATTTGATGTAGAAACTCCTGGAGCACATCCTGTGCCCTGCCCCGTGCATCTGGGCAGGTGGGACCATGGCTTCTCCAAGCTGTGTCCAAAACCAAATCTTCTCTGATCTGATGAGGTCCAACCCTGCTGAGTTCTCCAGGATGAGTCCTTCAGAAGAGGGACCCGTGTTTGAGCAGCATCCCAGGCAGGGTCCTCACTTCCCAGCAGAACCCTGAAGGGGTTAGTTTCCCCCAAAAATTACACTTCCTGAGCTCTGCTGGGGCTGCCCGATGGGATCTCCAGTCTGCTGTGCCTTTGGGACCACCTGCTTGTTCCCAGAGAGCCCCTGTGCCCTCTGCTCTGTCCCCCCAGCCTGCCCTGGGGATGCAGGAGCCGTTCCCTGCCTCGGGGGCCGCGTCCATGTCCGTGTCCGTGCCCATGTCCGTGCCCCTGCGGACGCGGGGCAGAGGACGCGGTTTCTTGCCCGCGGGGAAGGCAGGCTCCGGCAGCCGCGGGGAGGAGGAGGAGGCTGTTTCCCTGCTGTGCCACTTCAGCGCAGGGTGACACATAACGGAAGTGTCATCGCGTCTTATTTACTACACGGGGAGGACGAGACGAGGCCGAGCCCTGCGGTGCTGCTGGAGCAGGGCGATGCTACAGCCTGCCCAGGGATCCCCCCGGCCCCGGGATCCCCCTGCCCCGGGCAGGGAGGGCCCGATCCCCTGGCAGGTGCGGGCAGGGGGGCCCCGATCCCCTGGCAGGTGCGGGCAGGGGGGGCCCGATCCCCTGGCAGGTGCGGGCAGGGGGGGCATCCTCCCGAGTCCTGCCCAGCCCCGCGGCTCCTCCCGCGGCTCCTCCCGCACAGCCGGGCAGGAGCACGTTCCCCCTCGCAGCCGCTTCTTCGGCCGGGGAGGAAGATTAGAAAGATGTTTCTTTTCAATATAGAAAAGAATTCGCAACTGCGAAGGGGGAGACAAAAAAACATTCTTGAGCCGAGGGGACAATATTGTGCGAGGGGGGCCCGGGGGCAGCGGGGATTACAGCAGCCGAGCCCGGGGCCGCTCCTGCACCTGCTGCGCGCTGAAAGGCCGATGCTGAGCAACAAGCAGCTGATCCTGAGGCCCAGTTGTCAGCCTGAAAGGGGGGAAAGGGAAAAAAAGGCTCCGCTCAGGGCGTCCGCCCAAGGCAATGGCAAGAGTCCCACCCTTGGGCCGGGGGGAGCGGCGGGGACAGAGGAGCCGCGGTGCGGGGCTGGGATCCGAAGGGCTTGGGTTGGGAGGGACCTTCAGCATCACCCAATCCCACCTCCTACCACGGGCAGGGACACCTCCCGCTCGACCGGCTCGCTCCAAGCCCCGTCCAGCCTGCCCTTGGACACTTCCTTTGCTCCCCAGTGCCCCTGAGACCCCTGAGCTGCCGCTGGCAGCCCCGAGGGTCCCTCCTCTGTCCCCAGCGCGGGGTCAGGAGCGGAGCATCCCTGGGGGGCTGGCAGGGGCGCCGGAGCGACCCCCAGGCCTGGGGATCCCTCCCCTCCTGCTCTCTGCTTTACCCCGGGACAGGGGTGCGACGGAGGGAGGTTTTGGGGCGCTGCAGATCTCCCTCCCTGGGGAGGCAGAGACAAGGGGAGGATTCAGAAGCCGATTAAAAAAAAAAAGTCACACACACACACACAAAAAGCTGTGAAGCGCAAAAATACCGCCACGAGTTTCACCAGATGCCACCTCCAGGCCGTTACTCGCAAGGGCAGGGGTGGCATCGAGCCCCCCACACGCAGGTTGCCTGGGGGGGCAGGACAGCAGCCTCCCTCAGGGAGACGGGACTCGGAGCGGGAAGCTCTTGGGATCCCGGGGAATAAACTCCATGGCAGCGGCGGGTTTGCCAAGCTACTCTATTTAACCCTGCCAGGTAAACGCCTTCCCCACGGAGCCGTGCTGGAAGGGTGACTTGCCCAGGGTCATCACCGTTGCCTGTAGCAGAGCAACAAAAAGAGGTGGGTTCACCAGTCACAGGCATTTTTTACCCATTCTCGATGTTAAAAAAAGCAGCCAGGTGCTGCTGCGGCTGGATTTGGTGTTGAGCCATCGACTCTTCTTAACGCCTTTCTCTGGGACACTAGAAAGCTCTTTAATGCTCAATATATTCTCCCTGCAGGTGCTTCTGTATCGTAATGAAACCCCCTCCCCACGCCCCAGCGGATAACCCAGCCGGGCTGAGCTCCAGAGCATCTTGTGATGCAGCTTCTTCTCCAGCATCCAATCAGCCCTTCCTGGCTGCTCCCTCACTGCAGCCCCATCCCCAGCAGCCCTTCTGAACCCCGGGCTCCCACTGCACCCACTGCAGGGGCTGTCCTGGGCTGGGATCGAAATCAGCCCCAAATCAGCCCTAAATCAGCCCTGTCTCTTCTCCCTGATGATCGAGGTGGGAGAAAGAGGCAGAAAACCCTCAGAGCTGCCAAAACATAATTTAAGAAAAATCTGAGCAGGGATTGCCGGCGGGAGAGTCACTGTTGTCATTAGACCAGTATCTTTAATGGCTGCATCCCTTGTTCTGCCTGTGCCCAAAGAGCTAATCCCAAGTGATTACAATGGACAATGTCATTTAAATCAATTATCTCTCCATTCAGAGCTAGCCAGCCTCTCCTTCCCTCACTGTACATCCACGAGCTCCATAATTTATTCATCCTGGGCTGCACTTAAACATCTGCTCCGGTGCCATTTGAGTTTGGCAGAGCATTAGCTTTAAAATTTTATGAAACACAGTGCAGGTGGCAAAGTCAGAAATTAAAGATTATAATCACGGCAGGGAAGGGCAGGGAGAGACAGGAGACAAGCTCCTGGGGGTTTCCTGCCCATCAGGTGCACAAATCACACCTTTCCCCCCATTTTTCCATTTCTGAGAGGCCGGGAGGACCTGTACATCCCCGCTGCGCTCGGGTGGGTGCTGGAGGCAGCAGGAGAGCACCCTGAGCTCACTGCTCCGGGGCTTTGGCTGCTTCACCATCACCGCTGCAGGAATCTCCTGGCACGGGGGTTGTTCGTGGTGCGTGATTTGCCCACAGACCCTCTGCCCGCCAGGAAGGCTCCTTTTCCTGTTTTTCTTTCCACAATTTTTTGGTAGGCTTCTCATGCCATCCTCCTGCCCAGCCCTACAAACGGGAGGAAGGGGGCGGCGCTGGAGCCCGTGTCACTGTCACATCTCCAGCCCCAAAAGCAGGGACGTGGGGGCTGCTCGGCTCACGTGTAAAGAGGAAGGTGACGGGGTTATAAAGCTGCTCTTTGGTGGAAATACGAGGGGTGGGGGGTGTGTGTATGTAAATCTATTCAAGCCCACGGAGTATATAACAAGGTGATAAAAAGCAGCCAGGGTGGGTTTGTCAAGAAGAGACCACATCCAACCTCTCTGATTTCCCTCTTTGGTGAGGAAACCTGCACCCGGAGCAGGACAGTGGCCCCAGGTCCAGGTTTTTGGGGACAAGGCAGGTCCAGCAGCTGCTGGGATCAAACAAGGGAGGACTTATCAGCGTTGCTGTTCTCAGGTGGGGTTAGTGTGTCCTGCCTGGGGGGAGGTCACACCACCAGCCCCTCGCACCCAGAGGCATCCTCAGCATCCCAGGGGGTTATTTTCAAGGGGACTTCTGTACCGTAGGAGTCTCTTCTCCACGCAGGTGAAGCGCAGGGTCGGCAGGGAGAGCCAGGGCTGAGTCCTGGGCAAGGAGCCTGCTGGGGACATGGGGACCAGTGGGACCTGGACTGGGACGAGTGGGGCAGGCTGCAAATAGGGCAAATCCAGCAGAATTGTCAGTATCTGAGGACTCTGAAGTACAAAGCTCGGCGCCTGCGGAGCCCTCCAGCAGAGCCGGGCTGGCTCGGAGCTTCATTTCCCGTGCAGGGAACAGCTCCCTCCAGCCTGGCGCCTCCGTGCACCCAGTGATTTGCAACTTCCCCGGTTAATTGCCGATTCCTGTAAGTTCCCCGGGTTAATTGTGGTGTGCAATCCAAGGGCAGCCTTCCCTTCGGGAAGGGTCTTCTCCTACCTGTGCTGGCAGGAGCAGCAGGGCTGGCCCGGGGCCATCGCATCATCCCCATAGCAACAACCAGGGAGGCTGCAAAGGGAGAATTATGACTTTGTTCCCCGTTCTGGCACGAGGAGAAGCTGGGCTTTACAGGATTAGGCAGATCCCAGCTCAAACATCCAGGGTAACACTGAGGGGAATCATGAATAGTAATAGCAGAATAAATGGCTTTTGATATAAGGCTCTGTCCAAACAGTGCTAAGAACCCACCTTATTGGAACGTGGTGGATACTGACATGGTTCCCATGCTAAGTATGGAGCCTTTGGGGTTATTTGAGCTTGTCAAGACCTGTGTCCACACAAACCTGGACTTGGCAGAGCCTCCTGAAAGCAATTCTTGAGCACTCTGGTCCAGCAATTCCACTAGCCTGCACCATCCAACCCAAAACGTTTTGCACATCATGGATTGTTTTGCCCAAACCAGAGGATTCGTGGTGAGGTTTTGAGGTGGGTCTTCTCCAACACCATCACCCCATCCATGTCCAGCACAGGGTCTCCACCAGCACCTTGGCTTGCCCACCTCTGCCGAAAAAACCACCCTGCCCCTCTTGCTTTCCACGTTCTCCATTTTCCCCTCCTCTCCCCTCTCTCTTTCCCTCTCCCTCTCCTTCCCCTGCTCAAGCCCTCCTCTTTTGCCATTTTTCTCCCCTGTTTCTCAAATAAAGCTCCTTCCCCTCATTTTTACCTTTTCCCCTCTCTTTTCTCTCCCTTCCAGGCCATGCTCATCCCCTGCCCACCCTCTCTCATCCCCCTGGGCACGGGGGGCTGCTGCTGCCCACCCAGGGCACATCATTAGCCCAGCTAATTGCAAACCCTCTACACCCACCACCAGAACAAACGAAAACAACCCTCCACAGCAGCCCCAAATCCCCGAGTGCTCGTGATTTACTTCCTACGGGAGCCGCCATCCCTGGACAAACCTCCCTCTGCTCCCGACTCTTCCCTTCTGAGTTGGTGTTCGTTTAAGCCGCCCCTTGGGGACCCTGGCTCTGTGCAGACTGCAGGGATTTAGCCCCAGGGCGGATGTTAATGCTGACAGGATTTGTCCAGCTCAGCTCCAAACCTCCCTGGAAAACTTACTCCTCTTAACTCCTCCACTGCTCTCCAGGTACCTGAGCTACAGCCACCAAAGGATGGAGAGGCAGATGCTCCACAGCATCCACACGAGCTTCAAAATGTGGATGCTGAGCCCGTACTCACCCCTGCCACCCTCGGGGCTGAGCAGAGGTTGATAGGTGATGTGTGGGTTTTCCTTCTCCACTGAGACTCTGTGATTGTCCCCACGAGGCTTTGGGAGCTGCCTCGGACCCTTCCACCCAGGGAGGTGATGCTCCCTCCTCCTGCTGCTCTGACCGCCAGGAAATAAGGAGTGAAAAAAACAACCCTTAGGCCTGAAAACATCTCCAGGTGGGACAGACGTCGTGGAGCCAGCATCCTTGGGACCTCGGGGAAAGGTGAGGATAAAACGTCCAGGAATTACATTTTATTCACATTAAAGAAAAATAAGTAAGTGAACAAATGGTTACAAGGTTGAACCAAACCTTCAGATTTGGAGACTGGGGGATCGACAATGAGCCTGCGGTGGGTGCCCACCTTCACTACAGCCCAAGCAGACGGGCTGGATGGTTGTCAGGTGCTGACCAGCTCTTGATCCCACCTCCCCCTGAGCGGCTGCCTCAGGAAAACCAGCGGGATCCCATGACAGCCGCCGGGAAAAGCCCCCCGAGGGCCCTGCCCGGCTCTGCCAGCGCTGCGGACACGGAGCTGCTGGGTGCTGGTGGGCGCAAGGCAGGAACCCCCCTCAGAGCCCACCCGGAGCTTCTCTGCTCTGGCCTCTGCGTCTGAGTCCGGGCTCACTGTCCCTGCCCCGGGAGATTTCCCCCTCTCAAAAGAAAAAAAAAAGAAAAAAAAAAAAGGGAAGATCTTTAGAAGAGAAACTTTGTTCGCCCGAGACGTTGGGGTAACAGAAGCCACCCTGGCCCCACCTCCCAGCCCCGGGGGGCAGCGCAGCCCCCGCTCCCGGCCCCGCTCCCGGCCCCGGACCGTCCCCGCCGGATCCGGTTCCGCCCCTTCCCCTCTTTGTCCCGGCTCTCCCCGCCCCGGGCTCCGACACCTCCCCGGGGCCCTTCCCGGCGGCCGCGGGACCCACCGCCCCGGTCCGTTCCTGCCCGGAGCATCCTCTGCCCGTTCCTGCCCAACATCCTCTCCCCGCCCCCTTCCCGAGCATCCTCTCCCCGTCCTTGCCCAACATCCTCTCCCCATCCCTGCCCAGCACCCGGGCTGCCGTGGCCCCCTCGCAGCAGGGAGAGGGTCAAAGAAGGGCCCCAGCCCCTCGGGGCCGAGGGGAGCAGGGAAACCTTGGCTGGGCTCCATCATTGCAGCTCCTGCATCAGGATTTGGTTTGTTTACAATTGTTCTGGAGATACACACCTGAAATGGTGCAGATGCTGTATTATTGGCACTGAGACAGAGAGAGATGATAGATAGATAGATAGATAGATAGATAGATAGATAGATAGATAGATAGATAGATAGATAGATAGATAGACAGATAGACAGATAAACACCCTGCACTCCTGGCATGCCACACTGGCCAGCTGAGCTCAGAGCCCCCAGGTGAAGCTGGACTCACCCATTTGCACTGACAAATCTTCTCCCTGCCAGATGTCATTGCAGCAGCCCAGAGCATGAACCAGCCCAGGAGCCAGGGCTGTCCTGGGGCCCCGTTGGCTTCATGTCACTGACACCAGCAGCTTCTGGGCAGGGGTAAAGAGATGGCAGTCGTGCCATTTGTGAGGGGAATTGGCAGCTGTGACTCTGACGTGACATTTGCCTTTGGAAACGTGACAGACCTGCTCACAACAGGCATTCAGATTTCCATATCACTCCATATTTAAACTGCACTGACTTCACTTGCCTTTTGTGTTCATTTTATAATGTTTTGGGTGTTGTTTTTTTTTTAAATCACCTCAGCAGTGGCCTGCAAATGCTCTCTTTAGCATTTTCCTCCCTGGTTACATATAAAACCATTTCAGAAGGGCTCCAACCTCAGCGTTTCACTTTTTCCCGCCATGTTTAAAAGAAAAAGGAGGAAAGTGAGTTTCCCAGCTCATCCCAGACTTGATCAGGATGTCTGGTGAGTATATTCCTGCTGGATGATCTGCAGAAAGGCTCCTCTTTGCAGAGGTGAGTGAGGAAGGAGGTTAAACATCTGCTAATTGGAACACCTGAAAGGGGTGGGTAACAAACGAGCCCAGGAACGGCTCATGCTGCGCGTCTGGGAGTTGGGGTGTGTGCCCAGGAAGGAGTCGTTTCTGATGGAAACACAAACCCCCAGCAAACCCCCCTCAAATAAAAAATAAAAAAAGACCTCTGAGTGTCTTTATGGGCTACCAGCTGATATTCTTCATAGAGCAGGGAGTGGCAGGCAGAGCCCCAAAAGCCTGGGATGTGCCTGGCATAGCTGGGTTTGCCCCATCTTGGCCTTTGCTGGTGGTATGTTATATATTTCATGTCAGGTATCCCATTCCTCCATAACAGGACAAGCAGAGCCTTGGAAGATTCAGGGCAGAAGTTCCTCAATAAAGCAGAAATGTGCCCAGAAATGTGCCAGATCCCTTCAGGCTCACCAAGATGCAGGTGAGTGTCCTCCAGGATTTCTCTCACCCAAACCAGGGAGCTGGCTACCTTGGTACTGGAAAACTGGGACAAATTGTCTGGAAGCAGCTTCACAAGCCTGGCCAGCAAGAGGTGCCATGCCTTGGGAGCTGGAACACTCTTCTAACCAAAAAAAGAGACGCTACTGGTGCTGTCATGGGACAGGCTGCAGTGCCCATGCCTGCGGGAAGGTTCGGTGCAGCACCACTCCCCTGGACAAGGGGGCTTGCCCCTCGCCCCGCTGAGCAGCAGTGGGTGCTTTGCTGATGCTCCCAGCCCCAGAGGCAATACAAAATCCAGAATCCACCTTGGGGTGAGTTTTCCAGTGGTGAGGAGAGAGTTTCAGCCCCTTCCAGTAGCCCAGATGTGCTCCCCCGGGGCAGCACCCGCTGCTGCCTCAGAGGCTGCCCAAGGGCTGCTGCTTCACACCCTGTTTTATTGCTGAGCAAAGAGCTGCTGCCCTCCCTTCCCCCAGGATCTCAGCCTGGGAGTGGTATGGATCAAGGTCCAGAGGGAACCAGCTCTCTGGAGTCTCTCCAGCAAGCAGCCTCCAACAGGCTGGCCAGCCTGCGAGCATCTCCTTGGAGAAGAACTCCAAACACCTTCAAAATGCCCCTTGGCCAACTTTTCCCTGACTCTTTGGTGCCAAGGGGGTGTTTGGGCTTCAGATTCTCATGGTAGGAACCTCACAAGCTCCAACACCAACTCTGGACCCCTGAAGTGGTGTTTGTTCTGGCTGATTTTGTTCGTGGTGTTGTTTAGTGGATCTGGCTCTGCTGCTCCGTGAAGATCCTCACACCCTGCATCAGGTGGGGCCTCCACAGGTCACTGGAGGTGATGGGGGAGTTAATTTTTCCCATGCCAAGGCACCCCCAGGTGCTTTTCCATGTGCCTTTAGCCTCAAAGCTTCAGCACTGAGGACCCTCCAGAGTGAGGGGCTGAATGCAGCTCCATGGTGGAGGCACAGGGGGTTGTGTGCTGAAAAAACTGATCTCCAGGACCACCAGCCCCACATTTGCTCAGTTTCCAACCAGACTGTGGTACAACTGCTCACATTAAACCAACATCCCCCCCACCAACGAGGGGGAAGAGCTGGGTGAGCTCCTTTTTAAATCTCTGCACGTGTCTGGAGCTTGGTGTGGAGTGAAGAGTGGCAGGGAATCTGTCGAGCAAGAGAGCCCTGGGGTCACTATAAAACACTTCTGGGGCTGAATTGCTTCATAAAGACTGAGTCTTTGCTCAGAAAGCCCGAAGAACTAATCCCTGAGTGAGAGTGATCTAGAGATAAACACTCCCCCGGTGTGCTCAGCAGGGGAAACTCGGCAGAATAAGGAAGGTGGGGAAATATGGTCCCCAGTCTCCATCAAGGCACCAGGATTTCTGAGGACACAACGTGCAAAGCCCCTGAATGGGTTTTCTTGGAGGCTGAATAAACACCCCCAGCCGCAGGCTCTTGATGTAGCTGCTCTTTTAATTCTGTGAGTGCACCCTGGAGGAGCTGCACTGCCTGGGCTTGGACCTGGAGGGAGAATCAGCTTTTGTGCAGACACCAGCTGAGCAATGCCCCATTCCAGAGGGTTTCTATTTCACATGGTCATGGTGCAACAAATGCAGATGGATGCAGACTGGGCTGGAAACTAGAAACTCCAGGGAACCTCCTAACTACCCTCCCTGCTGCACTTCCAGGGCACAAATCCTGGCAGGCTCTCCTCACCTTTCTGAGGAGATTTAATAGACCAGAGTCTCATGTGGATTGGATTTCATTATTTCCACAACATACACTACAGATGCCACCACGAAGTATTATCATAAATAATTCAGAAAAAGCTACAAATGATAAAATAAACGAGCAAAGTCCATTCTGAGAAGCATGATGATCCTTTTTTGTCTGTGCTTCTTTTGCTCGGGCACTAATTCACAACTCCAGTCACCTGCAGCTGGATTCACCACAGCCTGATGAGGTTCTGCACAACAGCATCTTGCAAGGACTCTGAAAGCTTGGGTAGCAAAAGGGGCTTTTTCTCCAGAGGTCACAAAATTCTTGGCCAGCTCGTAATATTTGAGACAGCTTTTGTGGGCACTAGCCTTGAGGGTGATGACACTTGTGTCAGGTTGGAGAATGCAGCCCAGTTTGATACTGGTGTGAGTCAGAGCAGAAAGAGGAAGGGGGATTTGCCTCAGCAGCTCAAACCACTTGGTTATTAAACCAAGAGTCCTGAGGGCTGAAGGCAAAGTGCTCCTCAGTGCCCTGGAGCTCACACAGGAGTGCCTGTGGGGAGGGCAGGGATGCTCTGGAGCACCACATGATCCCACTGTGTTCCTTTGGCTCCTGACCCCATGGTTTTGGGATGTGGGTGCTGGGGCTGGTGCACACAGGGGTCTGACTCCCTGTTCAGCTTCTCCTGCTGTTTCTGCTCTGCCCTGAGGCTCCCTCACCTGCCCCAAGGTCGTGCCTGGCCGAGGTGGTGGCATAAGCAGAGTAGGTGGCTGTTGAGCTGCTGGTGCAACACCTGGAGTAAGCAGAACAATCGAGATCTTCTCTGTTTTCAGCAGGAGGAGCCAGAGCCAGGGTGCAGAGGAGCCAGCTGCAGGGCTTTGAAGAGCTGCCACCCCTGCCCTCCCTCTTCCCCCGAGATGTCACCTCCCTGGTGGCCCAGCCAGCAGAACAGGTTGGTTAAAGCAGCCACCCCGGGGGAGCAGAGACACGTCCCTTCTGCTGGGGAATGTCACCAGCAGGCCCTGTGCTGCCACGGGCTCCCACCCACCTGAGGGACATGCAGAGAAGGGGGCTGAAGTTTTTTTCCTAGTGATGCAGCTGCTTCCTATGGAAATCCAGATCGGCCGAGCTGGTGCCCTCGGGATTTCTCCTTCGGTTTCCTGGATCAGCAAGGAAAGCAGCCCCTGCTTTGAGCTGCAAAAGCAGCCATGGGTTTGCTGCCAGCTCCCCCCTGCCCTGAGCCCAGTGCCCAGCCGGGGGGTGCAGGGGGGCTGTGGGGGGCTGCAGCCCCCCGGGTGCGGCAGCAGAGGCAGCTGCTCCCAGCCCAGCCCCAGCCCTCGGCGCAGATGGCCACGTAATTACTGTTTGCTTTCCCATCCTGTCTTTTTTTGGGACATGTGTTTTGCGTTCGGGCTGCTCCAGCCTCCCTGTTTTTGTGAATCACACTTCATAAAATAATGGCTGCCCCGGGAACTCCAGGCAAAACATTTCGCTCTTCCCCTGCTTATGAATTTTTCGCTGCCACGATCCAGCTCATTAAGCCGAGTCCTCGGGTTTAATCCTGTTGCAATGCACTCCAGCACACACCTACCTTCACCTCTGCCCGTGACAACACTTAGGTATGTTCTTAACTCTTACTCCTGTGATCTTCAGCTTTAATTTAATCCAGGTCTCATTTCCTGGCTGTGCTGGTCCCCACCAAACTCATCTCAAGCAGAACTCATTTTCCCTCTGTTTTTTTTTTACTTCCCATCCATACATTGGGCTACTGGTGCTTATATATCCCTCACTGAGGTCTTAAGATGGAAGATGAAATAAGAAATAGAAATCCCCTTCCTTTTGCAGTGCACGTGGGCTGAACTTTGCTGGCACTGCTGCTTGGTAGACAACAGCATCTGATAGAGGCAGCAGCACCTTTTCTCAAACCAAAATAAAGCATAAATTAAACCTTAACAGCAGTTAAACAAAAGCTAAAAAACATGCAGACGATTCCCTGAGCCACACAGATCCAGTGCTCTTTATTGGCTGTTTTTCCAGGTAGGCAATGAGGCCACGTGTGGTACCTCAGCTCTCCCCCAGCCCACATCCCTCCCGGCCTCTTTGGGTGGGAAAGGGGAAATATTTCACCCGACGACGAAGGAGGAAAAGCTGATGTTTAACCTGAAATCTTAAAGGAAGCACCCGATGTGACCACAGCTGGGGTGCTGTGTCCCTAACGCTGACAGCCCCTGGGCTTTTTTGGTGGGATGTAGTTCCAAGGCAGTCACCAGAGCTCCCCCAGGGATTGATGTGACCTTCTGTATCGGCCCCCGGAGCAGGGAGGGAGAGGAGTGGAACCACTGCAAACCATCCCCTTTGCCACCGGAGCCAGCTCAGCACCAGCACTTCTTGTGCTGAGCCGCGGGGTGGGATAACTCTGTGCTGAGCCGCGGGGTGGGATAACTCTGTGCTGAGCAGTGGGGTGGGATAACTCTGCTGCTGTGGGTTTGGGGACGTTTTCCTGCTGCCGGCCCGTCTGGGGACCCGCCTGGGGCAGGAGGGAAGCGCAGGGGATGCAGCTGACACCTGCCCGAAGCACGGGAGGCTTCTGCAGCCGGTCGTGGCACCGCCAGCAGCCCCGGGACGGCGGGACGGGGATCCTGAGCAGCGGGATGTGTCTGAGCCCCGGCCGCGCGCCCGCGCTCCCGGACGGGGCGGCCGCAGCTCCTGCCCTCGCGTTTGCTCCCTGCTCTTTCGCGCAGCCGAGGCCTTCCCGGGGCCCGGCCGAGGAACCAGTCGGTGCGGGATCCTCCGGGCTGCTGCAGATTGCTGTTTGCAGCCCGTGAGCCTGCTCGGGTTAAGCCTGCTGCCCAAGTTTGCCGTGGCTGCGTGCGGGCTGCTGCGGGCCGGGAGGCTCAGCCCGCGGGTGCCGAGGCGTGCGGGAACCTTCGGGCTGCCCTTCCCGGGGTGCCCGCAGCCCCTCGCGAGCACGGGCACCCTGCAGCTCAAGGCTTCCCTTCCCTGTCCTTGCAGCATTGCTGGGGAATTTTGGTTTTATGTATTTATTTCCTCTTCTTCGATTTTTTTCCTGAGACTCCTTAGATCTCCCCACAGCTGTTCCCGGAGGTGGGAAGAGCCCCGAGTCGCCCGGGGGGGCGGGCACGATGCAAACACCCCTTCTCTCCCAGCCTGGGCTGCTTGGTCTGCGGGGGGCTGGGTGGTCCTGGGGCTCCTCCCCAGCCTCTCCACTGTGACACTCCCGTGGGACCAATCAAGCTTTTATTGCTGAAATGAAGAGTCAAGAAACGCAGAGCTCCTTTTCCCCCGGCAGCCCAGGGTTTACTGGTGAAATCCTCTTTTCCCTCCCTCACCTTTCAGCACTGGATCGGTTTTGCATCTTTCCCCTCCCGATAGCTGGTAAGATGAGGGGGTGCAGTGAGAGAAATTCTGCTGCTACCCGGACCGTGCTGGGGCTGCCCCAGCTCCTCCTGCAGTTGTGGGGCTTCACAACCTCTTCTGAAAACGGGGGCGACCTCAGCAAGTCACTGCCATAGCCCAGACAAGGAGATGGGGAGCGTGGTCACAGCAGATCACTGCTCTGCTGCCCTTCAGTTCAGCAGAGCAGCCCTGGATGTTGTCCTTTTCCCAAGAGAGAGGCCAGAAGTTGGGGTAGGAACATCTCCTGTTGGGGCTTTGGTGGCTTGTTCTTCCCAGCTAAGGAGGAAGAACACGTCTCTGTGTCTCTATGCTGACAGGTTGAAGAACAGCAGACACAAAGCCATATTGTTCTGTGACCAGCAATTAGCTGGATTTTTTTTTTCCCCCTGATCCCTTTGAGAAAGGGACAAGGAAAGGCCCCACTTCAGAATAAATCAATTTCTCCAAAGGGAAGGAGCTCTGCAGATTATTTTGTTGTGCTTTCCACCTTTGCACAGCTCTAGAGCACACAGCCCTCCATCCTCAACCCATCCGTGTACTCCTGTCCCCAACACCTGGGAGCAGGGAGGTGGCCTCACCTCCACCTTCACCAAAAAGCAGCCGTGAAATGCCTGATATTTATCCTTAAAGTCCAGCATTCTTTCTGCCCTGAGGATTTGCCTCCTGGGTGCTGGGAAGCTGAAGGTTTCTTGCTGGTTTGCTGGGGTGGCAGGATGGCTTCAGCTACGTCTAACCTGCCCCAGACACAGGGGTAGGAATGGGTTGGGGGCTAATGAAGAGCCGATAATTAAAGTGTGGGGTTCCTTCATGTGCCCTGGTTCCTCATCAAGTGCATGAGCTCACTGTGTGAGGTATTTGGCACCTATTCTGTCATCCCACAAGAGCAGGGAGGATTTTAGAAACAGCTTCAGCAGGCAGCAAAGATCAAGGCTTCAGGATCGAGGTCTCCATGTCCCTGCCTGGACAGCTTCTCCTCCTCTGGGGAGAGAAAACCTCCACCCTGCTGCAGCCACTGGCAGGCCTTTCCTGGGGGTGTTTATCTGAGCCTTGGTGCAAATGCTTTATCTCCAAGCAGCTCATTTCAGTCACTCTTGGTTTTCTTCTTGCAGCCTGGTCAGGAGGAGCTCCAGGCAGGAGGTTTTTGGCAGCCTCTTTGCAGCAGAGCCTTGAGGGGCTCTGAGCCACTTCCCATGCAAAAAATCATTGTATCTACACAGTGAACATCACAGCAGCAACGTACATGTCCTGAAACTTTACAGTTTACTGTCACTTCGTTTTCCTGCTCCAAAATCAGTCCCAGTTATGTCAGTTAGTCGGGGTGGTTGATTTCTAAAGTCTAAGGGGTTTGCTCTGTGCTGCCCTGGAGTGTAAGTCACCCTGGTGCTCAGCAGTGTGCTAGTTACCTCCTCGTGGTTGGGGCTCACAGAAGAGTGGAGGGCTCTGCTGAAAATGTCATTTTTAGGGAGCACCTTGTGGCACTTCTTGAGCACCTGGTGGTGCTTGGCTGTGTTCAACAGAGACTCTGAAAGCCTCACCCAAAAGCAGAATTTCTACATGGCAGCCCCTGAGGGAAGCAGTGAAATGGTGTAACAGTTTTTAAGGAGAATTGCTGATGCCTCTGACAGACTGCACTGTAAAGCATGGGCACAGTCCCCAGGGACAGTCTCATTAGTGACATCCAGGAGGCATGCCTACTTTTCCACCTCTCCTGGGCACGTAATGTGTTTCCTAACTTCTCACTTGAGAACGATCTGGTGGTGGTCTCATGAACACTCCCCTGCATGAGTGGTTTCCCATTTGAATCCTGCCTGAACAGCCAGGAAAGCTGATTGTTCAGTCCCGTCTGAGCTCAGAGGATTATATTCCAAGCATGCTGAAGCAGGGGAGCTGCTGCCATGGGAAGGTGCAGAGGCTGCTGCACGTTGCCCTTGTGGGCTTCCCGGGCTGTAGCTGTTCAGGTTATTTAGCTCAGTTGTTTTCTGCTGCATCACCAATGGTTGGGATTTGTTTCAGGCAGGCTGCTGGTTTGCTGGTGTGTCACACTCAGATGCAGTGCTCCTGCTGGGATGGCTGTGCCAAGCTCTGACCCTCCAGACAGGCCTCCTCTTGGCCCAGGGTGCTCCAGAAACACGATGGAGAGCACAGTTTATCTGCCCATGCACCATGAGGTGCAGTTCAACTGGGCAAGAAGGAAGCACTGACCCCTTTTCCTCCGTGTGCTGCCCAGCCTGTGGTGTCCATGGTGAGACCTGGTCACTGTGTGGGAGCAGCAGCTGCTCAGACCTCACAAATCCTGACTTGGATTGATCACTCGCCTTGCAGACAGAGGAAAGAAGAGAAACTTCAGCTTTGAACTTCAGATATAAAGGAAACCACCCATTTTTTTGGAGTAAGCATCTCCACATACCTGAATTTTCCCTTGATCTTTGCCCATGTAGGATCTGGGTCCTGCAAAGCTCATACCAGTGGCTGCTCTTGCTCTTGCTTGTGAGGTCCTCATGGACCAAGGACCACAGGAGCAAGGCAGGGAAGTACTTCAGCCCCCCAGGTTTCCAGCAGTTCAGTTGTATTTCAGGCAGACCCTCGAGGCTTGAGGGGTTTAACTCATTGTGTGTATTTTTCTCTCCTGCTGCACTTGGGGTTGTTCATCCCCTGCTTCTCAGAAGCTTGCTAGGTTAAAAGGAAACAGGACAAACAAAACACTCTGCTCTGCAAGGGACGGACTTCAGAGGTAGGGGACCGTGGTCCTGCCAAAGATAGCACATCGGTGACCAAAGAGCTGCCGAGGCTCGCTGTTAAACCCGTTTTTCAGGAGAACAGGGCGAGCTACAGATGCTCTCCGGGTCGGGAAGGAGCCGCAGTCGCTGCCCCCACCTCGGGCCTGGTGGCGGAGCCCGTGTGGGCACGGCACGGCCCGGGGGGAACGGGCGAGACGGGGAAGGCACCCGGGAATTCCCTGCCGGCACTTCCCTCCTCCCCGAGGAGCGGGGCACTTCACCGATGCCGCGTTACGGGGCTTCTCGGGGGGGGAGAGCAACCACCTGAGGAGGGTCTTTGCCCTTTCCCGTGCGCGCCCACGGGCCCCCCGAACCCCTGCGCCTTCCCCTCCCGCCCGGCTGCCCCCCCCCGGGCGCTGCCCCCCCCCTCTCACCCCTTGTCTGCCTAAACCCCTGCGCGACTTCCAACTCCCGCACAGTTTGGAGGCGGGGGCTCGGTTTACCGGGACACACACCCAGACCACGGGGGAGCCCCGCGGGGCCGGGGCGGGGGGGGGGGGGCCCCAGCTGGGGTCACCCCTCTGGGCCGGTAAAACCGGCTGTGGGGTCTGCAGGCGTCCCGGGGAGCTGGGGCTGAGCCGCTGGAACCCGCCGGTGGTCGCCGCTCCCCTCGGGGGGGGGGGGGGGCAGCTCGGCGCTGACAGGAGAGCGAGGGGGCCGCGCCTCACGTGTGTGTGTGTGTGTGTGTCCCCTCTCCCAAACCCCGTCCGGTGAGGAAACCGCCAGGCTGGGGGGCTCCCCCCGCACCCCCGGCCGGGCCCGGTGCCCCCCGGGGGGATGCGGGGAGGGGGGGGGGGGGGCGCGGCGCGGGGCAAGCGGGGCGTGGGGGGGGGGGCGGCGGGGGGCGGGGCCGCGCGCGGCCATTGGCCGGTGGCGGCGGGCAGGGGCGCTGGCGATTGGGCGCGGCGGGCGGGGGAGCGGGCGGCGATTGGCTGCGGACGAGGAAGCAGGAAGGAGGACGGAGGGGCGAGCGGCTTGCGGGGAGTTCGCGGCGGCGGCGGCTCCTCCACCGCCCCCCCCCACCCCCCCCCACCCCACACCGCCCCTTCCCTCCCTCCCCCCCCTGCCCCCCCGCCCCGACCCCCGCCCCCTTCGCGCCGCCCGCCCGGGCCGCGCCGGATCCCCACGGCCTGAGGCGAGGGCGGGCGGCGGCGGCAGCAGCGGGGGCCGCCTCATCCCCATCCCGCAGCCGGGCGGTTGCCGAAGGGAGGAGGAGGAGGAGGAGGAGGAGGAGGAGGCGGCGCTGACGCAGCAGCGTGGAGCCCGGGACTCGGGCGCCCCGGGAGGAGGGCTCCCGGTCGTTGGATCTCTCCCCCCAGACCGGGGCCTGCGGCAGCCCCGCGCCGCGGGAGCGCGCCCCGGTGAGTCCCCACGCGGTCGTGCCGATCGCCGCTTCGTTCCCCTCCGTCCTTTCCCCCCCCCTCCCCGGTAACTCCGGCGGGCCGGGAGCAGGTGCCGTCGCCCCTGGGGGGGGGGGGGGGGGCGTGGGGCCACCGGGAACTTTCCCCGGCGGGGCGGCGGCGGGCGGCTCCGGTGCCGGGAGGGCAGGGCGGGCGAGGCAGCGGGGCCTGGGCGGCAGGTGGGCCGGGCCGGGCCGGGCCGCCCTCAGGTGCGGGCGGCGGTTGGGCGCGTGCGGCGGCCGTTAACTTGCCGGGTCCCGGCGGTTCCAGCCCGAACCCCCCCCCGGGCACGGCGGGTACCCCCCCCCCCGGGGCCAGCCCGTCCGGTCCCGGCGGCTCGGCAGGACAAAGGCGGCGCGGCCGGCGGGTGCCTGACAGGCTGGGGGGTCGGGGGGGGGACGGCAGGCCGCTGGGCCGGGGAAGTTGCGGGGGCCGGAACCGGTGAGGGCCTGGCGGGGGGGCGGGGGGGGTGGGTGGGGGGAAGAGGCCGGTTGCCCCGGGGAAGGTGGAGGGTTCGTCTGAGCATCGCCGGGTTGGGGAGAAACCGCCCGGAGCGTGGGCTGGCGGAGCCGCTCCCCTCCGGTCCCTCGGTGCCCGGGGCCGGGGGAGGGGGCTGGGGTGGCGGCAGCACAGCCGGCTCTGCTCGGGGACAAGTTAGCACGGGTGGGGGGAGATGGAGCTTTGCGGGGGGCGGGGTCCATCAGCCCCTCGCCCGGCCGGCCGTTCAGGGAGCGGGCAAGTTGCGCGCGGGCTGCGGGAGGTGCCGGCGGGGCCGCCCGGGGCGAGCGGGGCTGGGCGGGAGCGCAGGTGCCATCCAGCCTCCCGGGCCGGCGGGGTTCGCCTTCCCAGCACGTCCTACCCCTCTCGCTTGCACTTGCCGCACGTTTGCTTAGCCCTGGCCATCCCTCTTTTCCTGTCGGTAGCCCCGGTGGCCGAGAGCTCGTTTCCTCTTCTCCTTTTGTGTAGCGGTAGCTCCTAATGGAGGCAGCTCCGCTCGCTCCCTCTTTTCCAGCTGCTTCTACAAGGCGCAGGAGCCAGCACATGTGACTGGGCAGATCTCGGCAGACGAGCAAGAGCTGCCCGGGCTCGGTAGCCGGGGATGCCCGGCCCTCTGCCCACCCCGGCCCGGGGCTCCGCGGGGACCCCCTCTCTTTCAAAAGAGCACCCAGAAAAAACTTGAGGGGAATAATAAAAAAAAAAAACCACCCAACACAGAAGCGTTTGGGATCTGTTCTGTTTGGCTTCTCCCCCCTCCTCCCCTCCTTCCACGAGTGCTTATCTGAAAGAGGTTCTGGTTTTGTTTTCAAGAATACAGCTGCCCCTCGTGCTCGCTCTCCATCTGAAGTCAGCATTGTCAGGAGCAGGCGAACCTCAAAGCGAAAAGGCTTTGCTGGGCTTGTGCTTGCCTGCTTAATTGATCTGTCCATCAGTTTGCCACAATTAGAGAGCTCCTGCTCCAGCCTGGTGGGCTCGGTGTGCTCTGTGGTGCTGCGGTTGCCGGGCGGTGTGGGGGGGTCTCGGGTTTTTGTGTTCATGTTTCCAGTCCTGAGGGCTGTGAGAGGTAGGGTGACAGGAGCTGCGTGATGGACTGATGCTTTTGAAATCTTAATGTGATTTAAATACCAGCACACTGCTGGTCGCTTTAACAGAAATATCCTGCTAACATATTCATCCCAAACCATCCTTCACGTTTGTCATGTCCTGGCTACCTGGATGGCTGTCGAGCTTCAGCTGGAGCTGTCTAAATATTTGCTTCCGATGGGAAACTGTGTGCTAGTCTGATTTAACAGGACATTTTGGATTTAAACATTGATTTCTGTTTGTTTTCCTAATGAATTCAGTGCAGCCTTTTAAATGGAGCAGCAGCACAGGCTTCCTGACTGCTGTTCTCCAGCAGAACAGAATTGGCAGCGTGGTGAAGTGTAGCATTGCTTATAGGTGTAAAATTACCTGGAAAATGCCAAACCTGTGGGTGAAAAGAATTCCCTCAACTTTGCGAGAGTGGATCCTTTCTGGATGCTCTGTTTGCTGTGTGTTGATGGTGACAGTTGCACAAAACAGTATAATGCTGCTGAGAGATGTAGCGTTTGGGGAGGAAAACCAGTCACAACCTTGGTCCTGTTTTTTTGGGAACCAGTGAGGTTTTCTGATCCAACTATATCAATTATCTAACATTGGTGCTCTGACCTTCTCGCCAGTCATCTTCATCCCTGTTCTGTCTCTGATCTGAAAGCCTTATTATTTATTTGGGTGGGTTTTTTTTAACCTCTCTGGGCAGGATATGTGAGCTCGTTTTGTTTGCTGTGATGGTGTTAATTGCTGCTGTGTGATTTGGGACTGCACAGACCACGGGACGTGTGTGCTGGGACAGTCTGTGGATATCTGATGTAGATTGTGCTTGGCGATTATTTTGGGGAAATACACCCTTCAGCAAATGCTTTTCTAATGCTACTGCAGCACTGAAAGCAAGCCCTTAGCAGCAAATCTATCCAAAGTAAACAACTGAAAAATAATTAGAATGGTAGGCAGAGGCAGGCTCGCTGTTTGGCATTAAGTTCAGATCACAAGAAGGTGAATGAATGATTGTACCTGGTGCTGCAAAAATGGGAAGATATGCTCAGATATGCAAATATTGCATCCAGAAGGAGCCTTGTGGGGCTCTTTTTGCCCCATCTAATACTCAGTTAACCGTGGCAATACACCCCATGGAAGTAGCCATGGGAACAGCCCCTGTTTTGTGCCCAACCAGCCGAACTAATTAAGTCACAACTATCATATTGTTAATAATACATGAAACAGCAGTTTAGATAACTGGGAAAATACAAAAACTGAAAAATAAACTCCCCAAAGAAGTAGTAAAACTAAAACCAGCTTCAGGCACAAGCTGTGGGCTTTGTGCCATAGGCGGCCGTGGGCCAGGGTGATGGGCAGGGATGTTGAATATTCCCCGGGGTTTTTCTCCCAATCCCAAGGGCTTTCTGACCTCCCAGTTTGGTCTCCTGCTGCACCTCAGGGTGGATTTGCCTGTTCACAGGCAGGTTGTATGTGAGCTGCAGGTAAATGGTTGCATTTGTACCAGATCTGTCTCTGACATCAGGTATTTCCTCCAAGTGCAGAGGCTGGGGAGTGTTTGTACCTGCTGGATGCTAACTGCGTGTAAGGGAAATAAAGAGGGTGTTTTTAGATGGTGCTCAGGTGGGATTGTGCCCTTTACAATTTAACCCTCTAAGCGCTCCTGCTTGCAACCCCCAGACTGGCAACTGGTGTTCTCTAAATGGGGAAAATGCACTTAAAAAGAATACAACTGGTTTCATTTCTTAATACAGAAAGAAATGTGGTTGTATGGGGCAATGTAATAGACCTTTATCCAGTTACTGCCCAGCCTTGGTGTTCTAGCATGAAGCTTTATTGTACAAAAAGCAGAATAGAGTCACAGTGATGATTCAAGTGAGAGTAAAAATCTGTTGGAATAGTAGGACGACAGAAATCTTTGTCTTGCTGTAAAGCAAAATAAGGGACTGCTGTTGTTATTAAAAAGTTAAACTAAAGGATGTCATTAAGAAGAATAAATGGAAATCTGATTTTAAATAATTTTTTTTTCACCTGTTCTATCCCTGCCAGTATTTGTGGCTTTGGAATTTCATTTGTCCATTCCATGTTATTTCTTGTCCTTCAGCGTGGGTGCAAACCCATACGAAGTAGGAAATAGTCTGGAGAGCTGGTGGGGCCAGCTGAGTGAAGTGAGCGACCTGAGCCCTCTTTTAAATTCCCTGCACTATCAACATTGCAGTAATCCAATTTCCAAAGAATATTTCAAGTTAACTGGCAGCGGGAGCTGCTCAGCCAGGGACAGCGGCGCTGCTCTCCGGCCTGGCTAGACCCAACTGAAAAGGAGGGTATCTCCTCTGGAGAAGCAGTTATCTCCCCCACATCCAGCTGACATACATCAAATTGAATGAAATCTTGCAGAGAAGGTGTGTGGTTATTAACTCTGTGCCAGTCACAACCAGGATGAGGGTGGCTGCTGGTTCTTGACAGCCCGCTGAGGCAGCAGCCCCTGGGCTGTGGGGACAGCCCGTCTCTTTCCTCAGCCCCCTAAAACATGTGGGAGTACCTGAGTGATGCTCCCTGTGTCCGGTGGTGTCCCAGCTGTGCCGACACAGACGGGCAAGGTGTGAAGGGCCGTGTGTCAGCTCCCCTGGAGCACAGAGTGTTCAGCACCTCCCAGCTGCGCTTTCCACACCTGGCGCTCTGGGAATGCTGCTTTTAGCACCTTTTTAAACAGCTCTGGCTGAGACTGTAGGCACAGCCTCACTAGTGCTCGGGTGAGCTCCTGCCGAGGACAACTTCCAGCCCTTGGTTTGGCACTTCCTCCGTGGCCGTTGGAATTCCCCAGCATGTTCAGAGCCCGGCATTGGAGAGGTGGTGGCCAAGCTCCGGGACAGGAGCGTGTCCCGTGGCACCAGCCAGGTGTCAGCTTGTCCAGGGGGAGCAGGGAGGCTTGGGGACAGATGCATGTCACGGCCAGCTCCTTCCCCCACCCGAGGGGGAGCTGGATGCAGCCTGGGTGGGCTTGTTTTCCCGCTGCCGTTCCGGGTGCCGTCGTGCAGGGCTGGATGCAGGCGTTTCCACGCCAAGCAGGTGGGCTCCTGCCTGGCTTGGGCATTGAGGAGCGTGGGGATGTGTGTTAAATGTGTTTTGTTCAGGAATAAGATGGTGTTTCAATACGGAGCTGCCAGTTGGTGTATTCCTCGTGTCCCAGTTCTCTGGAACAAAGGTGTGACTAAACAAGAAAATGATGGGTTTTATATTTACTTCCCCCCCCTGCTTTGTAAGCCACATCACAGGAGTGCTTGCTGGCACCCATTGTTCTTCAAGCAGATTTTGGAAGGGCTTTCTCATGCTCAGCTTTGAAACCAGACAGCTTGCCCAGCTCAGCAGGCTTGATTCTTTTTTTTAATAAAAGATCTTGGCTTTTATTAACTGCATGTGTATCAATATTTCAAATTATTTACGATGCTCTTAGAAATAAAAAGGAGGCATTTTCCTAGCACTGATTTGAATAAAGCCGCTTTGCTGGCAGCTGATTTTATTATTTTATTTTTTTTTCCCCCCCAGCATCTGAATTATCACCCTTTAAATAAAATTGCAGTGCTGGAGAAGCATCGAGATCCGTGGGCATCGCTGAACCGCTCCATCCGTGCACCAGGCATGGCCTTCTATTGTTCCTGGCCGTGGCCTGTGGGAAGCACTGAGCACAGCAAGCTTGAGCCTGCTGCAGGCAGCACAGCTTATCCTCTGCTCAGCTGCTTTCTGCCTTGGAGTGCCTGCAGAATACCTGGAAGAGGCTTAAATTGACGGGGAAGGGAAGAAACGACGAGTTGCAGGCGTGTGAGGGAGGGGATGGTTGGGTTGAGTTGTGTCAGGAGCCGGCTGGGGGGAGACCCCCCAGACCCCACATCCCCAGCCCCTGCACCCCCAGACCCCTCTGCTAACTTCTCTGAACTAAAAGAGCTTTTAACGAGCCCCTGACAGGATGGGGTCGGGGCTTTGCAAGGGCAGCGGGGTCCTGGGGTGGCTTGTTGTGTGTGCTGGGATGGCTGGCAGCTGGAGTGCATTCTTGCTGCTTTAGGTTTGGGGAATGCTGTAAAAAATGAAAAGGATTTGGGGGGGGGGGGGAGGAAAGGGGGCATGGAGGCATCTTGCTTTGCAGAGGAGGATGGAGCCACCAGGGGAATGCAGGCAGTGAGGAATAAGCAGCAATAATCACATATTGATAAGCATGGAAGATTTGGAAGGAGGGAGGAAAGTGCAGCTTGTGGAGGAAACTAGCGGGCAGCAGGAGGGTGTGTTTATTGGTTTTGTTTTGGGTTTTTTTTTTAATTTAAAAAAAATCCTGCAAAAAACAGATGCAAGAGGCATGTTTGGTTTTGTTTCTTTGTTTGTCTGTCTCAGTCAAAATCGGTTCAAGAAAGCCAGGTTGGAGGTGGTTCAGAGATAGGAGACACAGCAGATCTCCCTGAGGTGGGCAAGGTAGCAAAGGAAAAGGGTTTGGCAGCTGTAATCACGTGTGGACAGGGAAGAAGAGATTTTCTTAAAGTCCTGCCTGAATGCCTGGTGGCAGGACAGATATGAGAAACCTGACTGGGACAGGTATATCCCAAACTGGGAATTCCTTTGGTTGCAGCAAATTGCACGAGCAACAGGGGTGAGCCAGGCATTTTGGGGATTTGTGTCCTAAAGAATTGGGTAGTAACCCCAACTGTGCACGTCCCTGGTCATCTGGAGGTGGTACATGCAGGAGCTGAGCACGTGCTGGGAGAGTGTCTGGTGAGGTGGAATGTGCCTTGGCTGCTGCCTGCTCCCCTTTTCTCTTGTGTCTTGGCTTTCCCTTTCTTAGATGCTGGATTTCATGAAAGATCTCTAGGAATTTAGTTATTTGAGATTTCTACTGTCCTTCTTGCATTCTGGGTGAATCCTTTCAAATCCTGTTAGAGAAGACAGGGTGATTGGGAAAGCTCTGTTTAGCCAGCCTTTTTAAAAAAAAAAAAAAAAAAAAAAGCCATTTTCATTTCTTGCCATTTCCATTTCTTCCCATATAGTGGAAGAAGAGCAAGGGAATAATTCCCACTTCAGAATAAATTACCAGCTTTGCTGAAATTGCAGTCCTGACACCTCTGGGGGCTATAAAGGTGTGATAAAACCCTGCTTCTCAGGGAAGGGGGGCTGCAGCTCTGCGGGGGTGCGGGTCAGCCTTGGTCATCAGGAATCTCTTCAGCCCAAAAACACCCAAGTTTTTGATGCAAGCAGCATAATTGCAGTGTGGGTAGTGCCTTCCTACCTGCCAAAGGCTCTTGTCTGTGCTGGGCATATGTGTGATTTGCATCAGTTGTCCTGCCTGAAACCACTAATGAGCTTAAGAACTCTCCTGTTTTCTCTGTACTTAACAAAAATTAAATCCTTCCTTCCAAACAAAACTGTTGTCGCGTGCTTGGCCCGAAGCTTTCATGGGAGCACAATGGGTAATCGCTGACCCTGCCTGAGATGCAACCTTGAAGCTCATTACTGAATAATTAGGTGATCCTTAACCTTTCCACAAGGTTTGGGGGTTTGGGGAGCCGGGAAGGGAGGTGTTTTTGTACTGGTAACATGACTTATCCCAAGACTCAGCCTTGAATTTCAGGCACTGGGCTGTTCCAAACTCCATCTGTCCACTAAGTGAATGTCAATCCAATTTAAGCTTGCATATGTTTCCAAGGAAACCATTGGAGGCAATGGTGGGAAATGGACCATGGAGGGGCAGGGAAGCAAGCTCAACAGCAGCATTTTTACTTTTCAGGACTTAAACATGATTAAAACCTGGTTAGTTGTAATAACCCCATACAGAGCAGCATTTAGAGTACTTGAAGGTCAGATAGTTCCTCCTGGAGGAGTCTGTGTTGTGTGTAAATGAAGCATAATCATTTAAAAATTAAAACAAAAGAGGAATGTGGCTTCAGGTGCTGCCCCCGAGGTCTTATTCCAGTTCTTGGAGCTTTACACTCTCCCATACAGATGATGGTTTTGGATGGTGTGGTCCTAATTTTCTTTCCTTTCCAGCAGGCTGGAAAACTCATGCCGTCCCTCAGCTGAACAAAGCAAGCTGGGAGTGCTGCCTCCCTGCTCTGCCCAGGGGAGGCTGTGTGTGAATGCTTAGACACACGCTCCAAAAAATACATGGAAATTGTTTAGATAAATTTAAGATCAGTGTCGTGGTCACGATAAAAGAGCAACAAAGGCTGGCAGTGCTGCCTGCTGGTGTGTTTGTGTGGAGGGCAGGGGCAGTGATCACATTGCCCGGGGAGCAGATGGATATTGGGATGTTGGCCTCTGATCCCACAGAGCAAGGGGAGGTGCCCTGGTGCCCTCAGGGCTCATCTCTGCCCAAGGCATGAGAATTCCCAGACACTTCACACTTAGCCTTTCCCAGAGGTGAGAGGAAACCCGTGAGCCAGGGAGGTTTGCTGCTCTTACCTTTCCAGCCCCTGCCCACGGGTCAGCCTCAGCAGAGACCCGGCAGGACTCGTGACATGCTCGGTGCCCACGGGGCTCCAAGGAGCCTCTCAGCACTGCTCGTGTTCCCACAGGCTGGGGAGCCCCAGAGCAGGCTGGAAAGCAGAACTGGTGCTTGCTTTCTGTTTAGAAGAAATGAGGATTATTTTTTTCCCCTTATTTAAAACAATTTTTCTTTAATTGGGAATTTAAATTCAGCAGAAGCCAGAATTCTAGGCCTGCTTTCCAGAGAAGTGTGTGTTTCTGCCTGTGATACAGCTGTTACATGTTTATCATGGTTATGGAAAGGAGTAGCAAGGTTCTCGCTTTGGAGCCCTAACATGGGACATTATCTGAGGTTTTAAGGAATGCTGCTGGCAGGCTGGGCTCAGCGTGTTCCTGGGACAAACAGGAGCCCAGGTTGTGGTGTCCAGGGCTGGGGATGCAGTGTCCTTGTGCACTGTAACTGCAGCATGAGGCAGAGCTCCTCAGCTCACAGCTCCCTGCAGCTGTTGTCCAGCATCCGATCCTCTTTGGATTACATCTCGGGAGGCTGGGACTGGCTCCCGGGAGGTGGGCACTGGGATATGGGGGCGGGGAATCGACCTTGGTTCTGGCCAGAACCTTGGTTCTTCTGGCCAGCGGAGGGGGTTTTGCAGCACATCCCTCCTCCTTATCAGCTGTTTACCCTTGGGCTCCTGGGCACAGCCTGGGAAAGCTGCCCTTGCTGCAGCTTCCTGGTCTCTTCCAGCAGCTCCTGGAAACTTTGTACCAGTTCTTCCAGGGCTGGGATGGTAGCTGTGAGCATCTCTTGCTGCTGCTTTGGCTCTGCTTCAGCTGGCAGCCCCACAGCTGCAGGCATCCCTTTCTGATGGCCTCTTGGGTCAGATGTGTGGGGTTTAGCTTTGGATTTTGCCTGCTTGTACCCCAGCCTGCTGGAGTCTGTAGCTCTGAGCTGTTTGCATCCCTTGCCCTGGTGCTCTTGTGCCTGTGACTTGGCTGCAGGAAGGCGTTTCTCTCTTCCCCATCATCTGCCCCAGGTGTTGAGTAATTCAGTGTTCCCAAATCCTGTAGCTGACAACCAAGGGCTAATTTTGATTATTTTTGCTTGTCCATTTGTCGGTGGTAGGAGTTCCTCAAAAGTTTTGCTCTTTTCTTCCCCGTTATGAATATATTCTCCTTGAAGCCAGAGTTGGAGGAAGCACAGGGAGTGTCTTTGAAGTAGCAGAGCACTCATTTGTGAAGAAGTGCTTGTGTAGCACTTGTAGGACTCTTATCCCCAGTACTCAACACACTTAGATGTTTTGAAAGCCACAGTCTGACTTCAAGGCACCTTCCTGAAAATCCAGTTGGAGGCATTCATGACTTTTCTGTAAAACTAGGCTGAACTGCTTAAAAGCTTTGTGGCTTCTAAGAGAAAGTCGTAATTATGTTCCTTTGCCAGAGATCTGATGTTGGTTTATCTTCTGCAGTTCACACTGGCTTCATGGTGGTCTGCATTGATGTGAAAATGGAGGTTTTCAATGTCTTGATGTTGCTGGGTTCCACTTGGGATGAGTCGGTGCCTCTGCCTAGGGAGCCAGTGCCTGCATGGGCCCCTCTTGTTTGCATGGGAAGTACCCAGGTATGAAGAAGGTCAGAGTACCTGTGGGTGAGATTTGCATGGAAGCTGTGTGTTGGAACTCTTTTAGTCTCAAAGCAAATGGCAGCTCTTGGTGCTCAGGAGTTTATCTGCACCAGAAAATGCCCATCCTGAACCTCTTCTGGTGGTTGTGTGGCCTCATGCTGTGGAGTGACTGCAGCATGTGTTTGGGTTGGCTGGCCTCTTCTTTTGGTGCAGTGCTGCAAAGAGCTGTTGGTCTGACATTGGGGGGCTAGATGGTGTGAAGTTGAGGAGTGGTGTGATACTGAACGTGTGTGCTCTTCGAAATGAATGGTGCCAGTTGCACTCCACTTCCAAGCAGCTTTCCAGCTCTATGTCCCCTGCTTGTCTGTGCCTGTGGTGGTGGTAGTGGGTATGGAGAGGGAGCTTGGAGTGGTGGGTCAGCCCTGCTCGGGCAGGGGATGAATTGTACCAAAATGTTGCTGGCAGATGTTCTTCTGGTTTGTTTTTTTAACCTCAGCTTCTTCTAAGCAATCTCAAGCATTTTCTAGCCCAGCAGGAAGGAAAGGTACAGGAAAAGACTTCTAAATCTCTCTGAGTGCAGTTCAAGTTTCTTCCCCTCTCATTCTCTATAGAAAGCCATATCACCATCTTCTTACATGTTAGGAGCTTTTTTCTTGGCCCTTTTCATCTCCTAACATAAGCCCCTCCACCCTCTCCTTGCTGGTCACCTCCAAGTCCTTTGCTGCTCCCTGGCTTGCCCAGCACTAGCCCAGCCAGCTGGACCCTGCTCCCCTGGGCTCCTTCCCTCTGCCTGGTGGGTCTGACACCAGCCCAGCCCTCCTGGTGGGGCTGACACCAGCCCTCCCAGGCACCTGCCCCAGCATGAGGTTGGTGTTTGACTACAGTGGGATGTTGTTGACTCATCCAGCCTGTGTTCTGCAATAACCCTCAGCTGCTTTCTGAGGGTCCCACCTTGGTGGCTGCTGCCTCCTTGTCTTTGTGGGACTGATGACTCCTGTCTGGTCTGCAAGGTCTTTGTCCCCATTTGTGAACTGTTTACAATTATTTTTCTTAATGCTTCCATGGTCCCCCAAGGTTGTATGTGGACCCATAGCTTGTCTGCTGACTTGCTTGCTCTCTCCCCAAGTGTAACCTGCATGGGAGTCTGTGACTTGCTAATAAAGTCTTGAGCAGTCCCAGGCCTACCCCAGGGAACCTGCAGTGGCTGTTGTTCATAGAGTCACAGAACACTTTGGGTTGGGAGGGACCTTAAAGCCCATCCAGTCCCACCCCTGCATGGGCAGGGACACCTCCCACCAGCCCAGGTTGCTCCAAGCCCCATCCAACCTGCCCTTCAACACTGCCAGGGATGGGGCAGCCACAGCTTCCCTGGGCCAGTGTCTCACCACCCCCACAGGGAAGAATCTCTTCCTAATGTCTCACCTAAATCTCCTTCTTCCAGCCATTAAACCCCACTTAGATCAATCCAGAGCTCTCGGGTCTGAGTGTGTAACTTACTTATTGTTCTTAATGGTTCCTGATTTATTTGTCTGTTTGTCCTTCCAGCTGTGCAAGATGCAACAAAATCTGAGTAGCCCTTTGGTGTGATGTAGTTTAAATGGCTCACCTGGTTGAAAATGTCTTGCCATACCCACTGCTTTGAAAGCCAAGTGTGTTTAATCGCTCCCTCTCTGAATGGCCAAGTCATGTCACGCTTGTGTAGGTAGATAAATGCAAGTTAATGAGTGGATCTAAAGCAAATCACTCCCAGCACAGGCCTGCAAATGCTGTCCAGCCCATTTAAAGGTGATGTTTGTTGCCATGACTGATCAAACCTGGGGCATAAGCAAATGTGTGTCTTTAATATACCTCTAATGATACAAGTAAAGGCTGAAAGAGCTGGGCCAGCTTCTAATGGGGATTAAATGGGCTCTCATGGAAGTGGTGTTCCAGTGATTGGGCTTCTAGGTGCTGGAAGTGGCTGAATTGCCTGTGCTTGGCTTGTGGGTTTTGTCATTTCAATACCACTTCACAGTTCCTGTGTGGAGCCATGTAGCAGCATCCAGCTTTCTTGCTTGAGAGTTTTTTCTCATCCAATTTCTGATGAGAACATCCTGCCAGCTGGTCACTAGAAATGCTCTCCTGGCTGTGCTTGGGACCTGCGAGTGTTGATTCCCTCTGCTTTCCTGGGCTTAAATCATCAGGATCATCAGCTGGGGGTCCCTCTGCCTCGGCCAGGAGCCCTGTGCCAGCCCTGGTGTTTGATGGGGTGGATGCTGTGGGTGTTTGATGTGGTCCACACGTGGTGCTTGGGCTCCCCCAGCGCAGCCCAGGCCCCCCATCATTCTGGAAGGAGGCAGTGCTGGGCACTTAAAACCTTCAAGTGCTAATTGCTTAGTAATGAAAAGTGTAATTGCCAGGCAATTAATTTTAAGCACTTAGTGGCTGATGGAGGTTCAGGCTGGTTTGATGAGGACATTAATAACTTCAGGTCGCAGACTGAAATCTCCTGTTTCCTGTACAAGTGCAACTGCTGTGGGATGTCCTGCATGTTCCACGTTGGCTTTGAGCCTGTCACCATCTTCCACCTTTCTACCTGCTGCCTCAGCAGTGTGTGTATCCTGTGTGCCCGTTCCCTTAATGGAGAATCAATTAATTAACTGCTCTTTAACAAAACAAAGCAACCCTTGTCTAAGTTCAGTCACACAGGTGTGTTAACACCAACCTAGGAATTAAGAACCTTGTCCTCCTTTGAGGAATGAGGTGTTGCAGCACCATTCTCTTGTGCTGAGGTTTTTTTAGTGACCTAATAGTTAAACCTGTCGAGCTGAGAAATTTTAAGAGGAGCTTTTTGACTTACCCTGTACTCAGGTGTAAACAGTGTGCCCTTGCATGAAGGAGGAAGGGCTTTACAGTAGGTTGAGTTAGGCTTGGCAGTTTTGCCTTGGTCAGAGCTGTGCTGCTGACACTGTGTGACCGTGCACCTGTGTGTGGTGGTGGAGAGCACTGTTTGGTGAAGGAAGAAAAAGAATTGTCTTTTGTGGAGATGTTTTCAGGTGAGCTTGCTTACTGAAACTGGTGTGGACTCCTGGTAATTTTTAGGTACTGGGATGGCAACGGGTGTCCTGTAACTTGACTCTTCCCTGCTCAGAACTCCACATTTCTAGATCAGACATTCTACCCAATTTGATGAGAGTATCTTCAGTTTCAGCCACATCTGAGCTCTTCTTCCTGAAGTTCAGACACAGCAAACTCAGCTTCAAATTTAAGCTCTGCTTAGTGTTCAGTGCAGCACTGGAGTAAGTAAGGCACACAGGGAAGGAGAGTGGCTGTAGGGATTCCAGTGGGAATGCAGGAGTTTTGTAAGGTCTTTCTGTGACTGGAATTCTGGAGTGGGATTGAAGCTCTCCAATGGAAAACTGCTCAGCATCTCCTGTCAGCTGTGGGAGATGCTGGTGTTTCAAGTGGTGGCAGGAAAGTGAGAATAAAGAAATGGAAAGTTCATTTTCTTTTCAAATGTCTGTTGCACTTTGAATATAAAGAGGGATCGAAACCTGAGATGGAAATGTGAAATCCCAGGAAGCTGTTCTGCTTTGTGGACAGCTTGCTTTGTGTAGACTGAGCTGAGGCTGAAGGCATGTGCTACTGCTTTTAAAACTGCAGAGAGATCATAGGTATTTCCAAATGGAAGGTGATCCTGTCTAAAGTGCTTATTCCAGAACTGAAAATACATGGAGGTTGCAGTTTCAGTCTTAAGAGGTAGTTCTGGTCAATGTATTTCAGCTGGGGCTGAGTCAGGACACAGGAGCCCTCAGATCTCAGAAATGCTACGTGAACTTGCTGTTTAACACAGCCTTTGTTTTGCCTGCCTACAGACTCATGTAAATTTAAATTGTTTTTATAAACGTGTCTCTGTTACATTTAAAGATCCAGTTTCTCTTCTGCACAAGTCTGGGAGATGATAACCAACAGAGTCAGCACCTGGAGCTGCAGTGCCCAGGATTCAGACACTGGGGTGTGGGAGCTGTGTTGCCAGGCAGTTTGGAAGGATGCTCTGGGGTGAGGAATTGTAAGATGAAAATTATTTAAAGGAAAAAAAATATTCTTGAAGTTGCATTTTGTGTTGGATTTTAGGGTGGTTAATTAATTGTTATATTGAAGGAAAGCCTTGCCCTTCCCTGAATTTCCTTTGTTATTTTTTTTTCTCCCCTAAAGCAACTTCTGAGCTTGTTGAGTAGAAACATGTTGTCTTTGGATCTCAGGGGTGCTGTGCTGACAGTTTGTAGTCGAAAGAATTGAGTGTGAATGGAGACCTTTGTGGAGGAAAATGTACCAGAGAGAGGAGAAGGGGATTCCAGATCCCAAGATAGGATGGCAGCAGTGGCTTTGTGCAGTGGAGAGAGCTGGCAGGGATGCACCTGCCCTTGAAATTCCCGAGGCAGCAGCATTCTGCAGATGCACATGTAGTACATGGAATCACAGTGCATCTTGAATTATTTAAAGGGAGCAGCTTGGAGGAACTTCCTCAAGTGGCTGTGGAAGAGACTGATTATAATGTATGGAAGGGCTTTAATAGTTCCTGCAGAAAAATCTTGCACCTTGTTCTTCAAAATAATGTCTTGGAACTAATTAGCTATTCTATTCCATTTTGTCCATATGACCAGGAGTGGTGCCAGAGCTATCTGAGCACACTGACATATGATTGATATTTTACCAGACTCAGCCTTCTGCCATAGGGGAATTTCGTTTGCATTTTGCATATATGGAAAATCAGATGAGCAGGGCTTGGGTTTCTTTTAAAAAACCTTGATTAACTTGATTGGCAAAGCTTGTGCTCCTTCTAGAAACACCATTGCCAAAGCTGTCCTGAAATATTTTTGACTTGGTTTTTCAAACTACTTTATAGCCATCACACAGTGTTGCTAGCCCAGCTGTCACCCAGGCAGCTTTCTGCAGAGCCTGTTAAAAGCTCTAAAAGGCAATTCATTGTAAACATGTGATGTTAAATATATCTAGTGTTTCATGTGTAGTTGCAGTTGCTGCTGATGTTCTCTGGGATATTTTGGAATAATTGCGAAAGTCCATGTAAATTTCAGCCTTCCTGATTCTCAGGTGGTCCAGTCCATGCACCTCCTGTCCTTTCCAGTGTCTAATCTCTGCCCTATGTCTGCCTTTGTCACAAGGAAACCTTAATGACTGATTCCCTGGGGAGTGACAGAGCAGAAGCCCAGTCCCAGTGCCTCTGAAGCCCGAGCGCTTTCCTTCAGAGTTGTCAACCTGCAGACAAGTCCAGCCTGATTCTCACCCCTCCACAAACTCATCTGCTGTCCTTGCAGGTTCCAGGGTTTTCCGCTGTTCTTCTTTTTTATATTTTTTTTTTCCATAGATCTTGCAGATTCCCAGACTTGCAGAGGCAGGAAGCTGGTGGGGGGCTTTGCACTGTGGGAATCATTACACTGTTAGTGCAGGCACAGAGGTGGTTTCTGCTCGGGGAGGGGTTGGCTTTGTGCACACTTGTTTGCTTGTGTCTTTAATGACATGGTTGCCTGTTATTTTTCCCCAGAGCCCCTGAACTGCTCAGTGCACAAACAGGGTTTAGAGAATAACATCGCAAGGCCGATGTCCCAAATTCTGGTGTGGCCCTGTGTTCCTGCTGCTGCAGCTGAGGGGCTCTCCTGTAGGAAGCGTGAGTGATGGATGCAGGATTAAAACGCTGTTCAGGAATTGCTGTGCACTTTATCACCCTCAGGACACCTTAATTCAGTGTTTCCTTCTCATCCTGGTTCCTCCCTCTCTAACCTGAAGAGAGGCAGAAGAACTGCCTTTCCTCCTTTCCCTTACCCTCAGCGGGTAATTTTATCCCTCTCCGGGCAAACTAAGGGGTCAGACTGATATCTAGTTGCTCCCAGTTTTTCCTGGTTGCCTAGTGAGTTTGGAGTTTTGGGAAGATGAGAGTGGCTTTGCTTGTGGCCAAGCTCAGCTCTTGCATCTCTCCTGCAGAGAGTGCCTGTGAAGCCCTGGCTGTGCTGCTGCCTCTGGAGCTCGGGACTGACCGGGCAGATTCAGGGAGCGGTTCGGTGAGGCTGCAGCAAACACATCCCACCGTCCCCAGACCCGCAGGATGCTGCTGCATGTTCAGGTCACAAGCAGAAGGCTTGTGGCAACTCAGGAGGGTGGAAATGAGTAGTTGTTACATGTGTGGGAAGTGGTTTTTGCAAGTGTTGGCCGTGGCTGTACAGAGAGGTGCTCAGTGAAGGGTTTGTGTTCAGAAACATCGGGTTTACTTTAATACAAATGCGGATACAGACTGTGGCTAAAAGGCTTGATCTGGTTTTGGTGACTGATGTTTGTGTTGCTGAGGTCACATAACTTCCCACATTCATTTTTTTTTTAATTTTTTTTTTTTTTACTGTAGCATTTACTAAATATTCAACCTAAGTGCAGCCTTTCACTGAATGGAATACAGCAGCAGCAGTGGGGAAAGGAGAGCTGATGCCTTTCCTAAAAGGAACATGCTTTTTCCAGGTGTTGCATTAGTCCCCCAAACAGCGTGCCTGGTCATTTGAGGAAACGTCTTGCCACTCTCCCCTAGCCTTGTACATCATCCTCTCCCCCGGGTGCTGAAGGAGCAGCCTTTCCTCAGCCAGGTGGGCGTCGAATTGCACAGCGAGGGCAGGGCAGGCTCAGCAGGTGTGCAAAGTCCTTCCTGCCTGGGCACTGGGCCTCCTTGGGCTCTCCATGTTGCTTTGGCCGGGGAATTCTGAATTCCACTTTCTGCATTTGAGACTTAAAGGGCCACTTTCCCCAGGGCTGGCAAGCTGTGGCATGCTGGTCATAAATGCTGCCTGCAGAGAGGGAGATGGGAGCTTGGCATTCGGGGAGCGCTTTGCCCAGGACTCTGTGCCTGCTCCAGAGGTCAGGTAGCTCCTGTTTGTTTGGCTCTCGTGTGCTGGGACTGGGCTTCAGTGGTGCAACAGGGATTTCTTCTTTTTTTTTTTTTTTTCCTTTTTCATTTTTATTCCTTGTGAGCACTGCTTGCTGGGGCTGTGGAGAGTGAGAACAGCTGGAGAAATTCAATTGTGGCTTCCCTGCAAAGCACTTGAGAGCAGTGGCTCCAGGTGAGATCAGAGCCCAGACAGGGCGACGACAGACCCTCTGCAGGAACCAGCTGGGGACCTGCCTGCTGGGTGTTCACAGGGCTGCTTCGTGTCCATGCAGGGGGTCAGGCTGCACCCCAGCATGGGTCATCCTCACCTTGCCATTGCTGTCAGCCAGGTCTGGCACTCCTGTTTCAGAAGGATCCTCTTACAGTTGTGGTTGGTGAAGCTCTGTCATTTGTCACAGCCACATGTGTGCTGCTGCACTCCCAGCTCTGGGGCTGGAGCATGCAGGAGGCTGTGATTACTGGTGTTGCAGCAGGGAGTGGAACAGAGTGTAGTCTCATACAGCTTCCAGAGATCCTCTCCTGGCTGTGCCAGAGTTGCACTCGATCCCTGTTTGCAAAGCTTTTTGGAAGCTCCTGAGGCACGGGCTGCGTCCTGCGGTGCAGGATTTGTGTGGCTTTTGGGAGGTGCTGGCAAATGGCTGGGGCTGTGCTGATGAGAGAGAGAAACAAGCCTCTTTTGCAGCCTGATCAGCTCCGTGTAAAGAGTTTTCTCTGGAGCGTGTGGATGGTGGACCTCTGGAGGAAAGTCAGGGCTGGACCACAGGAAGAAAAAATGCAGGCAGCCACAGTTAGAGTTTTACTGAATGTTTGGGGCTGAAACGCTGCTTCTGCTCGCAGGACTCGCGCAGCATTTGGAGAATTCAGCCTGGGATACCTGATGCCTTGGGGATTTATCCCGATTTCTGAGAGCTCCTGGGAGGCTTCCTTCACGCAACATGTTCCTCATAACACGGTGAATTATTCAACTGTAAAAGCAGCAGGGAGAAGGGAGCCAATCCTCCAGGTGCTTGCAGTGACAGGGCTGTTGTCAGAGCAGAAGCTGCACCAGTTGAGATGGATGTAACTTGCTCGTGTGGATGGGCTGAACGTGGAGCAGACAGAGCTGTGCCCAGAGGCACTTGTGTTGTCCTAACCCCTGGTATGTTACTGAAGCTCCAAATGGATTAAGAGCTTTAAGAGCTTCAAATTTCCGTGCTCTTGGCATCATCTCCTTGGAACGAGGGCACCTCTGTAGCAAAGCTCTGGAAAGGAAATGGTCCTTGAGTGGGGAGTCCCAGACTGGTTCCTTCTAATTTCACTTGCAATCAAGAGAATAGAGAGGGAGAGACAGATGCTGCAGCTGCATGATTACAGAAAATGCAGCTGTTAACACACTTGCTTATTTTCCTACTAATGAGGCATCAGCTCTCTTCTGATTTTGCTGTTTGGGTAGTGGTTTTATTCTAGCAGAAAGTTGAACTAGTGTTGGGGTTTTTAAAAATCTTTCTTCATTCGGATATGGTTTGGGTTCAACAGCTGTCAAGTGGATATTTTAGAACAAGGAAGGAGGCAGTGATTCCAACTAGCCTGAAAGTGCTTGTTGGGCTCTGGCTGAAGCTGGTTAGACCAACCTGCTTCAATGAGCTCGTTTCGTTTCCGATAGTTGTACCTAAACTTCTCCTCACTGTGAATCCCATTCCTCAGCTGCAAGAAGTAAATGGGTGATTCTGGCTTAAGTATCTTCGCTTTCAGTTCTTCAGATTGTTTTGTGATTTCCTGGAAACTTCTGAGCACAGTTGGTTTTTCTTTTGCTTTGGGAAGCAGTGCAAAGGTGGAAAGAGGATGAAGAGCCCTGACACTCCCTTCCCAGCTGAAGCTGTAAGCAAGCTTTCTGTGCCTCTGATTTGGGGGCATCATACACTTGACTGTCAGATGGTTTGGTTCTGAGCAGTGTTCAAAAGCTCTGCTTCTGGTTATGCTGGAAGAAGAAAAGGGATCACTAGATAAGAGGTAAGCCAGTAGCTTTAGCTGCTCTGTGCTGTTTGCCAAGAAAAATGAGCAGGAACATCCCTCCAGCAAAGCAATCCATGCACTGCAGGTGGTTGTGTGGGCGTGGAGAGACTTCTCGGTAGCCTGTGCTAAAGGTGACTTTTGATCAATAGAGCATGCTAGCAAGGTGATTTGATGCCTGCTTGCTGTGGGGATGGTAGTTTGGTTGGGATTTTTCTTCACGCTGGTCACAATAGAGCTCCAAAGCTGGCAGTGGTGTCCCTAGAGCTGTCCTGCAGCCAGGCCTCCTCAGCACAGCACTCAGGGTGGCTCTTTCTGCACCTTTGTGTCACAAACCATGGAGAACACACAAATGCACAAGATTCCCCAGGCTGAGAGTGACTTCTGCTGAGAGGTGAGAGAGTTTCTGTGAGGGAGATGGCAAAGAATGGAGCTAAAACATTTCACGTGGCTTCTGTGGGACACAGAGCCAACTGCTCCCTCACTGGTCATGCTGGTTTGTAATGAATTCACAGTGTGTGTGGCTCTGGAATAACAAGGTTCATTACAGATGCTAAACTGGCTGTTCCCACCTCCAGAGTATTGTGTCAGAGAAAGGACTTGAGAGGACAAACAGTTGTGTGGCTCATGGCAGGTGTTTTATAGTGGTGATATCATGGGGAAGTTCCCTGAGTAGAAACTGAACCTTTTTACCCTCGTTTTAACTGATCCACTCAAAATTGGTTTCTTTCTGCTGAGGATGTGCTGCCACCATTGAGCCAACACAAAGCCAGAGGGACTGGGTCGTGTGTTTGGAGACAAACAGAATTCACCTGACTTGGGGCTTCATGCTTTTAGTGGTGTGTGATCTGAAAGAATGAGCTTCTCATGGTCTCCAAACTGAGTAGATCAGGGAAAAACTTGGCTGATTGGTTTTGTTTCCACTTAGCCAAGAAATCCATCGTGGCAATTTTTGAGAATGAGGTCAATGTCTGCATTTGCTTAAGTCCCTTTGGTTGTATTTCTGCACGTTGTGCTGTGTTTCTGCTGTGAAGCTGGGTTTCAGAGGGCTTGCAGCCATGTGGAAGTGGTGTTGGATGGCACTGGTGTTTCCCGTCCGGCGTTTGAAGGATTGGCTTGGCTCTGAGGCCAGAGTGTGTGGGGTTGGCTTGTGCTGTCTTTCCACAAATTTCCAGATATTTAATTGTTCATCTGTAGATAAGTGCTGTGCAGTGTTAGAGCAGCTGACCTCTGAGTGTGGGAGAGAGAACGTAGAGAGCAGATGCCAGGAAGGAGATCTGTGCAGACATCACCTCCTTTTATTAAAAAATAATAAACAACCCCCCCTCTGCCTGTGGTTGTGTGATCACTGTTGTGCATGGGAACTTGTGTCCAAGGGCTTGTGTGACTGAGGCTCTTAAAACAGGTGGTGTTTAATGGTGGGGCTTTTCCTGCTTTGGTGAGTTTCTGGCTCCATGTCTCGTCATCTTGGCATGTTCAGCTGGAGTGTTTCTCCTGAGGATTCTGGCTGCAGCCTGTTGGGGATGAGAGCTGGGTTGGAGCAGTAGCTGTAGTTGTGTCACAGCACAGCAAGATGCTGATTTGATACCTCTTTACACTGCAAGTTTAGCTTTGGAGAGACGAAGGTTTCTCACACATACAGGAAATGTATGCAGAAAAAAGGAAAAATCCATCGGTTTTCATTTTGGGTACTGCTGCTGAAAGCATTCCTGTGCTTAGGTTCCAGACAAAGTATTTTATTTAAGCTGTTGTTTGTCTTGGCATTCCTAATGGTTTCAGTCAGGGAAGATGGTCACTGCTGCTACTGACTCTGGACTTTACTGCTGGAAAAATCCTCTTCCTTCAGTTTCTGCTGGACTCTGTAACTTTGGAGCGGGTGTGGAATGAACAGACATGTCTGCAGAGCTCAAGTTTTGGTGGATGCTCTGACTCATGGTATTGGGCTGCTAAGCCCCAGCAAGGGGGTTGGGTGGGGAGAGGGCAGGTGAGAGCTGGAGGACACAGAGGTGGCAGGTGCTGGTCTGAGGGCAAGACAGAGCTGTTGGTCTGGGGTTTGTCTGTGCTGAGCACCTCTGCCACAGACCTGGGCTCTCACGAGGGACAACAGAAACAGGATGAGAGCTGCAAGGAAGCAATTGGGAAAAATTATCCTCCCCAGGGCATGGCTCTGTAGGTTGCCTAGTCCACCACTCCAAACCCTGCTCTGCCTGATTTATTTTTTTATATTAACAGTTTTCTTGCAATCTGCAGAGGTTGTGTGTGCCCAGTTTGGCCTCTTGTGCAAGAAGAATTCTAATTTTGGAGGAAACAGCCTGTCTCATTTGATATTGATCCTCCCAATTTCCAGATTCTGTTTTCCTTACCAAGAAAAAACATGGATATGCATAAGTGTTTGCTTCTCACAGAGCCCCCACTGCCCTGTTTGGGCACTGGCCGTGGGTAGTACCCTGTGTGTGAAGGAATGAAAGGCGCCAGTTACCCTAGAACAGGTCAGGAGGAGTCTGAGATGGATAAAAGCCACGTGCAAACCACAGTGGTTTTCAATTCCTAGATTTCTTTTAGTTAATGCATATATAAGCAAGTCAATTAAAACACACTGGGCTTATTTCAAATAGATAATCTAATTATCAGCTTGATTAAACCATATCAAATGAACAGTTCTTGTAATTCAGTAGCTTTGTTCTAATCACTGCAAAAGCAGTAGTAGCTTTAATTAAGAGGCTCAGAAGTGGCAGAGCAGTGTCAGTGGAGAGCTGGCCCAGCCAAGCCCCTGCCTGCAGGGGAGGTCAAGCCACCCCTGGGCTGGTGCTGATATGGAGACTGAGTCTTTGATGCCAACAAAGGGAACCTGACTGTGCCTACCATTCAGTGTGAGCAGTTGTCCTTGTCTGCTGTTGCCAATGCTCAGGTACAGACTTAATTAAATCTATTCCAATATCACTCAATTAGACTGATTTTTTTTTTTTTAAATGTTTATATCACCCACCTGTATTATCTTCTCTTAGCATTAGACATACAGCTTCTCCTGTGAATGTGTGCTTCTTCAGACCCCAAAATTCCTCAGATACCTGACACAAGCCTGCTGCAGGTCACCTGCTCAACCTGAAATGGAGGAGTGCAAAGGCACAGTAAAAAAAATCTGCTAAAAATGACACGGGAAAGCTAAGTCAGGTTCAGTTTGCAGCATAACTCGTGAAGGCAGCACATGGCTGGAGGGGCTCTCTGCTCAGTGCTCGTCTCCTGTCACTTGTAGAAGGTTCCTCCTCGTGTGTTCCCAAGCCCTGGGCTGTGCTGGCTGTGTGACGCCATCAGCAGTTGTTGTCCCCAGCTCTTCTGGGTTTGATGCTTCCACCCCACCTTTCCACGGACACCTCTTGGGACGCAGTGCATGGAGGCAGCCTTCCTCCTCCTCAGGCTGGGCTGCTTTCTGCCATGGCAGGAGAAGTTCCCTCAGGGGGTGAATCGGAGCCAGAGCACTTGGATGATGTTCTGCCTGGCTGGGAAAGTCCAGATGTGCAGAAGCTGGTTTGCTCAGCCGTGCCTTCAGCGAGGCAGCTCCTGTTGCCAGTGCAGATTCTTATCTCTTGCTTGTTACATTTTAGTAATTTGTGTTGGTTTTTAGCAGTGCCTTGGCATAGCATCTGGATGAAAAGTCAGGAATGACATACAGATGAGTAATTCTTTTTCCTCCTAAAAAGGTATTTTTAGGGCTTCTCTGCCAAATGTGAAGATTTGGTTGTTTCATGTCCACAACATTTACAAGGTGCAGCTGTAGGGACCGACAGCAGCAGCAAGCAGCCAGGTTCTAACCTGCATGGGGATTTGCATGTCTTTAATTTATTAATGTTGGCAGGTCTTTGCTTAATAGACCAAGTGCACTTTTCACAGGAGTAGGTGGACGCTTTGCTTTTCTTTTGTCTAATTGTTTCAGAAAACGACAGCGGAGCAGCCTGCCTGTATCAACACGCAAGCAGGCAGATACCTGGGCTTTATTTCTGCTGGGTGCCCTGGTCCAGCACTCACGTCAGCTCTGGGAGAGTCACAAGCACTTGTTAGGAGCAGTGTTGGAGTGACAGGGCAGGTACTCGGGTGGGGAGCATCTCTTGGGCCGTGCCCTGGGTTTTCCAGCTCCTGGGGTATTTTTAATTACCGTCGTGTTCTACGGCTTAATATTAAACCACATCTCATTACATCCTGTCTCTTAATTGGCTTTACTGGCCTTCACCCAAAAGGACTGTACTGTGTATGGAAACAAGCTTCCCCGAATATTTCCTAATTGGTGCTTTGTGAGGAGATGGGCCCCTCTCGGTGGTATTAATAGTTGTTTTCTTCTGTTTGGTCTCAGGATTGGACATTGATCCTATGACGCATGCCCGAAAGAAACAGCTTTTCCTTCTGAAACACCCGGCCGGTTCTGCTGGCCAGGCTTCCTCACCAGCAGGCAGCAGGAGGATGGACAGGACCGAGGCAGAGTGTGGCAAGCAGAGAGATGGAGATGGCCCCGGGGCTCCCAAGTGTCCCAGTGCATTTATGGGGGCAAACAAAAGCAAGACTTTGCATGAGGTGCGAAAGACGTACCCGCTGCGCAGGCGCCTGCTCCCCTCGGTGAGCAAAAAGACCTGCAAAGTGCTCCTCACCAGGCTGGAGGACGTGGCCGGGTCTCTGTCGAAACAGAGCCAGAGCTGTCAAAAAAAGGACCTTCCCAGTTGGATGGAAGGTTTGGGACCTGCTTTGTTCTCTGAAAAAGTTCAGCCTGTGGGAGGAGGGAAGAGTGACTCAGCTGGGGAAAAGTGCACAATAACTTATCCAGGGACAGAGGCAGAGCTGGACGCTGCTCGCGCGGAGCCGCGGAAGCGCCGGCTGGCCTCGCTGAACGCCGAGGCCGTCAACAACCTGCTGTTCGAGCGGGATGACGGCTGCGTGTCCGGCCGGCGCCTCCGCAGGGACCCGGGCAAGGCCGGGGCAGACTGCTCCATCAAGGGCTTGCATTGCAAAGCTGGGGACAGCTGGTCGGCCCTGGAAAAAACGGCTGTGAAGACAGGTAAAGGAAAGAGCCGGCACGAGCCCAGTCAGAAATGCAATAGCTGCGACCATTCGCTGGATGAGGTCTTTGAGGATGGGACGAAGAGGGAGGATGGTGCCATCTCCTATCATCCCACCCCAAAGAGACTGGCCAGCCTGAATGCTGTGGCCTTTCTGAAGCTGACCCATGAGAAGGACCAACCCCTGAAGCAGAGGAGTAAATCGGACGGAGAGGGCAAGTCTGAGAACCACTGTTCAAAATCTACACTCAAATGGGCCAAAGCCGGTAGGAAGAACTGTGTCAAATCCAAGAAGGAAATGGCTAGCTTAAAAATGGAAGGTCAGCACGGCTGGCGAGGACTTCACCTGGGGGCTGTGGGGAAAGGGGAGCAGAGGGACTCCTCCAGGCTCTACGGGACGGCAGAGCCCGTCCCTTACGAGTCGGTGTCGAGCTCCTACGCCAGCACGGAGGGGTTCTACCACAGACTGCCTTTGCTTATGGGTGGACAAGCTTCCATGAAGCCAGAGTATGGAAGACCCGGAGAGAAATCCCCAACCCCCAAACAGGAATTTCATCAGCCTTCCTTTCCCGTGCAGCAGTTCCCTCCCTTGCCTGTGCCGGGCAATCACTCGGGTTGTGGGTGTCTCTATGAATCCTCGGATCTGACGCCCTTCAACGGGTTTTATGTTTATTATGGCCAAAGTGGGTACAGTGGCTACTCTCCCTGCTCCGTTTACCCCAAGGACGAGCTTTCGCAGCCTGCCACCTGCGAGGGGCTCTTGGTCTCGCCCGGTTCCTTGCCATCAGGTGCTCATTTCCAGCCACTCCACTGGTGTAACTCTCCGTACTGCTGCGGAGAGGGAGCAGCCGTGAACAGCTACAGCGTCTGCGGGGTCGTGCACGTGCCAGAGGGCAGGATCAGCAGCGTGCACGCCGGGCGGAACAGCTACCCCTACAAAATGCCTTTTGCAGCAGGTAAGGTGCCAAGTGTGAGCAAACCTGAGGGCTGGTTGGGCACGGTGGCTAATGGAGGGCTCTGGTTGCCAGGAGGCCACCTCCCTCTGTGCCCGCTGCGCCTCCGCTTCGCAGCCAAACTGCGGCTCAGAAGGGATCCACGTTTCACCTCCCCCTGTTTGTAGCCCTGAGAGCTTTTCCACTGAAAGTCTTACTGGTATGGACACCATAGAATGGGTGAAAGGGTTTGGGCAGTGAGGAGGTGAGCCAGGGGGTTTGAGCTCCTGTGTGCTCAGTGTGGCTTCTCACTGGCTGAAGCCCCTGTGGCTGGGGCACTGCTTTTTTTCCCAGAACCTCACGCTCTGGACTGAGTGTCCTGGCAGAGAGCAGAGCGTTGTGGAGAAGCAGGCACTGCCTGAGTGGTGAGACTCCTACGGGTGCAAGCTCTGGGGAATGCCATTTCAGGTTTTATGGATGTGCTCTGGCAAGGCTGTGTAAGGACTGGGCTCGAGGCTGCTTTGTGGGCAGGTGTTTGAATTTCACTGCAGTGCTGGAAGGGCACACTGGGTTGGGTGAGCCTGTCTTGGCTCCTCTTGATGCCTGACAAAGAGACATTGAAGTGAGAACAGGTAGGAGGTGACACAGCTTGCCTGGCTCTCTTCTGTCCCCATCTGCTTTCCAGACTCGGTCCTCCAGTGTGCTTTACCTTGGAGCTTTGCCTTTGCTATTGAAAATTATCTTTTGAAATATTTAAAGCTGGATTGTTGTGTGGGGGTTACCAAACACCAGCACTTTGTATAAAAGCCACCAAGCCAGACAGTGCTGCCGTCCGCGCGGCCTGTGGCTGCTTCAGCCCCTGCCTCTGTCCCCACATGTTGGAGTCAAGAGGAGGCAGGACTTGCCCACTTTAACCCCCTGTTCAGGTAGGTGGATGAAGTCTTGGTTCAGCACTTGGTGGGGGCGAGGTTTTGTCATCTTCCCGTGTAGGAAGGTGCTGAAACTCAGGTGTGTTTGGTCAAGGGATTGTCTTTTTCCCAAAAATCCCATCTGTCGTGGTGCCACTTCCTTGGGTAGCAATAGACAGGGTTGGCTGGTGGCTTTGGGGCTCTTGAAAGCTCATGAGACACCCAGCTCAGCAGCATCTGGCGTCTGACAGCTTGCTGTGCAGTGCCCTGAGGTCATGTCAGTCCACTTTGTTCCTGGAGTTCTGCATTCTGCTTCCTCTGCTGTCCTGCAAGCAGGGGGATGCAGGTGGTGTAAACCAAGTGGGTTTGGATTCAGCCCTCCCTGCCAGCTCAGTGATGATTCCTCATGTCAGGGCAGCGGTGGTTCCAGGGACACATTTACAGGCTGCTAAGATCTTCCTTGGTGTGACTTCCCTCCCTGTGAGAAAATGATTGAAAAGCCTGTGACACCGGAATAATTTATACTTGGTTTTGTTGAAGTGAATCCGGTCTGCTAGAACATTAACACAGATTTGCACTTAGGAGTTGACTTTTACATGTGTGTGCCCCTCTGAAGTCACTTCCTTCCCCAGAATGGGTGAGTGCAGTGGATTAAAGGAGCTGCAGGCAGCAGGCTCAGGCGGGGAGCCCTTCTCTGAGGGATGCGGCTTGGCGTGTCGCGTGTGACATCTGTCTTACCTGGTGTGTTTGGGATGGTCCTGTGGAAATCCCAGCATCTCTTTGGTACAACCAGGCTGTGACTGTGGCACTTGTGGGCTGCTCTGCTTTCCCTGTCCTGCTGGGGTTTGCAGGAGGGAGTTTGGGAGCAGGGCAGAGGGGCTGGAAGCGTCCCGGGCTGCCGGCAGAGCCAGCTCTGCTCTGCCTTCCTGGAGTTCAGTGGGTACTTTGGTGAAGCCTCATCCTGGTTTAGTTCAAGCTTGGAAACTGCTTTTGGCAGCAAAATATTCCAGAGGTGATGGAGTGCGGTGTGGGTGCTGTGCCTGCTGAGGCCAGACAGGATAGCTGAGCTCTCATCCCCCATGCCAGGGCTCACTGGGGCAGTGGCTACTCAGGATCAGCAGAGCCCAGGGACAGTTCGTAGCAGCCCCACCTTTGCAGGTTGGGGTGGTTTGGTTGTAACCCTCTTTGGGGGGTCAGGTGGGAGACAGGAGGCAAGAATGTCTTGTTTTTGCGTGGGGATCTCGGCAGTTAATCAACTGGCACTTGGTGACTTCAGGTGGTTTTGCACTTGGAGGCTTTTTAGCAGCTCTGCAGCAGTGCAGTCCCACAGATCTGCTAGAACATGCTCCAGTCTGGAGGCATCTCCTGGAGGTTGCCTGAAGCTGTCTTTTTGGTCACCCTGAAAAGCACACTCCCCAGTTTAGGGAGCAGGGGCATGCCCGGTGTTGGCCTGGGAGCTTTCCCTGCTCTTGGTGGGTCATTCCAACCAACTTGCTTTTCTATTGGACATGTTGGCCGGGGTTTAGAGCTTGTTCTGTGGCTGCTGAAGCAGTGAGAGCTGTTCTGGGATGCTTTGGAGAGGCAGCGTCAGCCAGCTTACTCACCTGTTGTGGTTAATAATTTGCTCTAAGGACACAGTTCTGCTGAGGGCAGCAGCGTGCATCATCTTACACAGTTGTGTTCCACCTTGTTTCATATTTCTGGAGTTACTTTGGAGAACCTTCTCAATTTTCCCTGATTACTAGAATTCGGCTTGTTGAAAGAACCTGGCTGCCACTGCTAGTGTGGTTTAATCCTTCCCATCGTTTTGATAAGCCTTTTATTTCTTTTATACATATTGACAGGCTGGAGCTGCTTTGGACACTGGCCAGCCTTATGTCTCTTGCTGGCTGGCATCACTCGGGGGGATTTCAGAGGGGTTTGTTGTGGTGCAGTGTCAGCAGCAGCAACATATTGGAGTGTTGCAGGCTTGGAAGTGTCTTGGCTTTTAGAATCCAGTGACAGTGCAAAAGGAAGTGGCAGCGCAGAGAGTCTTTGCTGCTGTAGCGCAGCGAGGGGAGTTTCAGGGGGAAGCGGAGGTGGTTGGGACAGTCTGGGTTGTGTAGTCGTGTTCTGCTTTAAATGAGATCCGTGCCTCTTCTCTTTCCCCTCTGCTAGAAGGCTGCAAGTCTCTGGACCAGCTGAACCTCACAATCCCCGTGGCAGGGCACCCCGCGTCTCCTGCCCACCCGCTCTCAGGATGTCCTGTACCCAGCGTGCCACCGGCTGCAGAACCCGTTCCTCATCTGCAGACCCCCAACTCTGACCCTCAGACCATGGCCCGAGAATGTCCGCAGAGCTCCAAGCCTCCCAGCGGCTCCAAGTCCGGCCTCAGGAACACCCCGGGCTGTCTCCACGCCTCGGACAGCAAGGCCGTGGGGGGCCACGGCCACCCCAAGCAGCAGCGCATCAGCCGGCGCAAAGCCACCAACGGCTGGATGCCCGTGGGCACGGCCTGCGAGAAGGCCGTCTACGTGGTGGTAGGTGTCTGTGCAGCCTTCTTCCCTGCCCCTCTTCCCCCTCCGTTGCAGCTGCAAGGGGCTGAGGGCCAAGCTTGCGAGCCCTCTGGGCGCAGCCGCGAGGTGGAGGTGGTCGCTAGACGCCGTCGGCAGCCTGCTCGGCGAGCGCGCTGAGCCTGCGCGCCTGGCGTTGCCTGCGCGGCGTGACAGGCTGCCTGGGGAGGAGGAGAACCTGCTGCTCCTGTGCTAGCGTCAGCTGGAATGCCACCGTGATGAGTACCTCTGGCTTGGGCGTTTGCAAGGGTGGCATCCGTGAGTCCTTCCTACAGAGAGAGTGTCCTCCAGCTTCTTCCTCCTGGGTCAGGGCAAAACTGTCTGAGGAAACTGGGGAGGGTTTAGCCTGGTTACAAGGAGCCTGAAGGTAGCTCTCCTAAGGCGATGGTTCTCACCAGGGTGTCTGTAGCCCTACAGGGATCTCCCAGAGAGCACAGACCACCAAGACAGTTTCCTGGCTCCCAGATGGAATTCTTTTGGCACATGATGTCCCCTTTTTGTCACTTACCTGGTGCAAGGGCCAGTCACTCCTTCAAGGATGTCTTGTCTGTGCTTTCCTGTTCGTTTGTGTTGTGGAGGGGCAGACACTGGCTCTGCAAGATGGGGAGGTTCCCTGCTGGAGTATGTCATGAGCTGCAGTAAAGTGCACTTCAAGTGAGGGAGAAGGCAACATCCTTCTGTTGTTAGAACACGAGAGCTGTGGGCTGGAAATCTGGACCCACAGGCTGCCTGGGGAGGTGGGACAAGGTGCTGAAGGGTGAGCAGTAACTGAGCACAGGAGCTGGTCCTGGCAGAGCCTCTGTGCCACTGCTTGGAGTGGTGGTGGAGCCTGGAGCTGCTGAGAGCATCATCCAGGACAGGTTTTGCAGCCTCAGCCTTTGGCTGCGCACAGGACCAAGGCTGTGTCAGGATGAAGCCCGTGAAGGCCAGAGACGGGCCCCTTGCACCCACCCCTCAGGCTTTGGCACTGGGAGAGGAGCAGCATGCCAGGCATCTCCTTCAGACCTGGCACAGAGCACTGCTGGCTGAGCCTGGGGGGCTGGCAGGAGGTGGAACCCATCCTGCTCAGGCCTTCTGCAAGGAATTTTCAGGGCAAAAATAAAAGAAAAACCCTCCCAGTTCTTAGTCCAAAAAAATCCTAATTTTATATTGTTAGAGCTAGAAAGGAAATGTTAATAATCTCATGAATGCCATTGTGGCCTTATGGCACAGCCTCCCTGCCACTCCCTGCCCTCTTCATGTGACATGTGTCATGGTTTGTTTTCTTCCCATGTTTGTGGCAGAGAATTGTCCAGCATTCCAGATAAGCCTGCTTTCCCATGCCTTTGCACGTGAAGGAAACACACACCTGCAGGCAGATAAAATGAGGATTTTTTTGCAGGTTGCTTTTTTTGCATGCAGAATTGAAGGAACTACTGGTTTTTAATTTGAAAGAAGAGTATTAATTTCAGGAATAGGTGCTTTGGAGACCTGCTGTCCTGCTGGTGAGCTGCTCCTCCTGACACCACTACCTAAGGGAGATAGTTGTTCTGCTTCCTTGGGAAACAACAGCCATGGGACCTCAGCACTGATGCTCTTCCCAGTCAGCTTTTCTTACCTCAGAGGGCCCTGCCCACAGGAGTCACTCATTTGACCTGAGCTTTGTTGTCATAATCCAACCTGGTGGGAACAGAGATGCCAGGGGTGGTTTTATGCTGTGTGAGTTGAAGCTCTGAGCAGGCTGAGGGAAGGGTTGAGTTTGCAGCAGGATCTTGGATCAAACAGCAAACGAACCCCCCCAAACCCTGGGGTTGCTTAATTCGGTGTGTCTGACTGTGCAGAACGAACCCGAGCCGGCCGTTCGCAAGAGCTACCAGGCTGTGGAGAGGGATGGGGAGATCATCCGGGTGCGGGACACCGTCCTCCTCAAGTCCGGGCCGCGCAAGAAATCCATGCCCTACGTCGCCAAGATATCGGCGCTGTGGGAAGACCCCAAAACAGGTACCGTGCCTGAAGGGGGGGTGCTGCAGGGGAACTGGGAAGTGATGGGTCTCGGGAGAGCTGCTGGCTGGGTAGGGTGATGGAGAGGAACAGATCAGCTCCGTGGCTTTCGTTCAGATTGTTCCAGGAGCTGAGAGGTTCTTGAATCACCGGCTTGGGGCTGGTAATTGGAATCTTCCTGGTTGTGAAAGCACCTAATATCTGCCAAATGTCCATCTTAGCAACAACCTCCTTTGTTGTTTCGTCATGGCAGACATCTCAGGAGCTGCTGCTCACCTGCTCGGTCCAGCCCGTGGGCTGGGAGTTGCTGTGAGCACAGGCTGATCTGCAGAAGCTCTTGGGACTGGAGCAGAGGTGGTGGTTGGAGTAGTGTGGCTTTGATGTTAAGGTCCCATGTCTGACCAGTGACACCTGTGCCAAAGATGTTGCAGAGTACAGGCCTTGCTTAAAAGTAAAAAAAAACCAAAAAATCAGGTGTAAAATAACTGATAAAAGTGTGGTGAGGCCCATCCTGGTCATGTCATCCCAGGACAGCAGTTCTGGCATAAACCTGGGAGTTAATGCTGCAAGTACTGGCCTTTGGATGAGCAGCTTTCCCAGCTTTCCATCTGAGTGGACACTTTTTTTCAGATGGGAATGTTCCATTTCTGTATTCTTATTTTGTGCCTAACTGATCTCTTTGACGATGTGGCACAAGTAGAGGGGGGTGAAGGTGTAATGGGAGAGCCCTGTTGGCTTCTTGCTGTGACAAAAGGACACCTGGTTCAGCATGAAATATTGATCCCAGCGCGGCTGGCCCTGCCGGGGCGCTCGGGGAGGGACAGGGCTGAGGCCGGAGAAGGAAGCTGGATGTTGGTGGGAAAACACGACCAGAAAACTGAGGCTTGATGTATTTCAATGACTCTTCTTGCAGGGGAGCTGATGATGAGCCTCCTGTGGTATTACAGACCGGAGCACACTCAGGGAGGCCGCAATCCCAGTATGCACCAGGTGAGCCCCCCGGTGCCAGACTGGTGTCCCAGTGTGTGTGTATCCCCGCGGGAGGAGGGGATGAGCCCGAGCATCCCCCTGCATTCCTGGGTGGCCTCAAGCTGTGAGGCAGCTGTTGCCAGCTGTGCTGGGCAGTGGTGTCCAACAGATGGGCCTTCCCCAGGTTTATTGTGGTGTGAGGAAGCTCTGGGCTGTGGCAGAAACTGCTGGGTTCTTGACCTGGTCTCCTCTACTACATTTCAAGGTTTCTTCCTTTAATCTGAGAAAATCCTGTGCGTAAAGTGAAGAGCTGCTCTGCCTGCTGCCTCAGGAGTGGGGAAGAGTGAGTTCATATGGACCCAGGGGTCAGAGTCCTTCCCAAAACGTGGGTTCTGGGTCACCCAGGAGGGCAGAGCTCAGTGCAGCAGCTCCTGCTGCCACTGAAGGCTCTGGAGCACCAGCCTCTGGGGCAGAAACCCCTCCAGCTGCTGCTGCAACCCCAGAAACTTGTTTGCTTTGTGCAGAAACGGGGATGCATCCTCCTCCCTGTGTGGATTTATGGTGAGAACTGGCTCGAGGAGGTTGTGCCAGTGTAACAGGGGTTGCCTTGTAGAAGGAACAAAGTGTGACTCATCCTCACTCCACACCACGCTCTGCTTTGCACGGGCTCATGTTGGTGACTGAACAACCTGGTTTTAAACCAAGGATGGAGAATTTACTGCTGTTTTCAAACCACCAAAATACTTGGTGCCCTTTTCCTTTCCCCCCCCCCCATTTTTTAAATAAAAGGGGAGGGAGGGCTGGGGAGTTGTGCCTGCCTGACCTGCAGGGCACAGGTGAGTTCCTGCACTACCATGTGGCACCTCCCAGTGTCCTGGTCCCTAAAGGAAGTGTCTGTATCCAGTTGTGTTTTAGTGTAGTCTGGTCTGGAGGAATGAAGCCAGTTTTTTTTGCACAGCAGCTTAATTGCACAACACCTAAATGAGAGAGTGTGTTTGGGCTGAGCGGCTGGGCTGGGCTTGCCAAGCATGACTCAGATGGTTTTGATGCAAGGAGCAGAGCAAAAGCCCAGCCAGGTGTGGCAGTTCAGTGCTCTGATGGAGCCTGTCCCCCATCGTGACCCTTTGTCAGCCTTCCCTTCCAGCCTCCTTCCCTGGAGCTGTGAGCAGAAACAGAGCCTGGGGTAACACTTCCAGGCTTGGGCAGAGCATCCTTATTCCCAGAGATCATCTTTGCTGATCTAACCACACCTGGAATGCTTTCAGATGGCTCTGTCTGGGTTGCCCCACATCTAACCCATCCTGCCAAGTTTCCTCGGTTACCCTGGGAAAAAAGACTGTTGCTGCTTCCCTCACCAAGGCAGCCTTTTAAATGGAATTGGGGTGAGGAAAGGGTTGGAAATGAAGGGATTCTTTTAGCTTTGATACAGAGATGGATTAGAAAGACTGGTCGTGTGTCAGAGGGTCATGTGTCTATAAAGACAGCAAAGTGCTGTTCAGCCTGCATTCCAGTTCTTAGCTGTACAGATGAACTGGAAGGGTTTCCAGCACAGGGAAGGAAAAATGGAGGAAGAACATCCCTAGGAGCTGGGAGGGATGTGTGGGTGGGGAATGCTCTGACCTCCTGCCTGCAGGAGCATGGCTCACTGGGTGTTCTGGCTGTGGTGTGAGGGCTCCTTCCATGTGGAGTCTGTGCTTAAAGTCAGGTTTTGGACAAGCTGGAGCAAAGGCACCTGCAAGAGCAGGGATTTTTCTGAGCCTCTGCAGTACCTGCCCTGAAGGACTCTGCCGTCTTCCCTCTTCCCTGTCTCCTTGTCATTCCCAGGTGTTGCAATAGCACTTTCAAAATGCTGCTTTTATTTTTTCCAGCTCAGCTTTGCAAAAGCTCATCTCCTGGGATGCTTCTCAGTGGGGGCCACAAGCAGCCTGTCACCCCCAGGAGGAAAGAGGAGGTTGAGTGGTGCAGCTGGTGGTGGCCTTGCTGCTCAAGGGCTTTTGTAACGTTGGCAGTAGGTGTGGGGTGTGGACACTTGGCCTCACAAAGTGTTAAATGATGGGAGAGCTTCAAATGCTTTGCTCACATGTTGCTGGATAGACGTCTGGTGCATGCTCTAGGTCCCAAAACACGTGGAAGGTGCCTGGATGATGTGAAATACTTCCTCTAGGGAGAATCTGCTGTGAGCTTGCTTTGTTAGACTCCCCTTTAAGGGGATGGGTGAAGGTGTGGAGCTGACCCTGCCTCCCTGGGCTCCTGCCAGCTGGGTGACCTCTTCCTTCCTTCTCTTGCAGAACGAGATCTTTGCGTCCAGGCATCAGGACGAAAACAGTGTTGCCTGCATAGAAGAGAAGTGCTACGTGCTGACCTTTGCAGAGTACTGCAGGTAGGTGGTGCTCTGAACCTGCTGCTCCCCAGACCTTCCTCTGTCTCCAGCTCCTGCCACCCTCTGAGTTTCCAGTCCTCACCCAGAACTGGCTCTGGCTGAGCTGGATGAGCTGTGCTCTACAAGTGCTGCTTCCCCTCTGCAGTTGTTACGTCTCTGTTTTGTGCAACATCTGTGCTTTGAGAGGCTCACAAATGTGTGACCTTATACCACAGCAGTGGAGGACAGGGCAGGAAAACCTTCCTCACGTGGAGCTGAACCCTGAGCAAGGCAGGAGATCATCCTGTCCATCCTGCCCGTCCATCCCGCTTGGCAGCAGCAGTGCTTGGAGCAGGGATGGAGCCTTTTGCTGTTGAGCTCTTGCTGATTGAATGGAAACTGTCAGTGAGAACTTCCCAGCATCCATATCCACCACTGCCAGGCTTGGGTGGATGGCTGTGCAGGGCAGAATGGAAATGGGGCTTGGGTGGACACACAATCCATCATGCAGAACAGGGCTGTAAATAAATCTCTTTGGTTTCGCTGGGCTCCTCTGCTGAAATGTGCAGGCTGACCATGCAGGGGGTGTTCAGCATCTCTGGGAACTGAGTGTTGCTCTGCCTTTGGAGAACTCTAAAAAAAAAAAACCCAAAAAACAACCAACCAAACACAACAAACAAAAGCAAAACACCCAGCTCCTGTAGCTTTGGATCCAGACAGCTCCCTCCCTTTCTAACAGCCCAGTCCCCTGCAATAGCTGTTGGCAGGAATTTGTGTGTTGCTGTGGGCAAGGTTGCCTGTGAGAGATGTTCCCTGAAGGCATCTTGAATCCTTCTGTGCCTCAACCACGAGCCTGATGCATGAGCCTTTCCTGGGGCTAATGAACAAAAAGGAGGCCAAAGCAGTAAAAGCGAGGTGGGTTACTGCAGTTTCCTAACTGCAGCTCCCACCCGTACAGACACAGGAACCCTTGTGCTGCTGCCCGCATCCCAGGCCAACAGCAGCAGCTGGTCCCTCCTCTCCAGCAGAGCTCTGCTTCCCTCCTTCCCAGCCCCTTCCCAGCAAGACGGGTGGACACAAGCAGTGGGGGCTGAGCTGGTGCTGACTCTTCCCATTGCCTTCCAGATTTTGTGCCTTGGCAAAGCGTCGCGTCGAAGGGATCCCGGGCAGGAAAACCATGATGGTTCCTCCCTCGGAAGAATATTCCACCCCTCTGCACCGCAAGGTGCCCGAGGACACTGACCCCGAGCTGGTTTTCCTCTGTCGTCACGTCTACGACTTCAGGCACGGGCGCATCCTGAAGAACCCCCAGTAGCCCCGTTCCCCGTCCCGGCGGCACCGGCACATCCCGGCGCTCCAGGGAGCCCGGAGCGCTTTGCCCTGGGGCTGCAGGAGCAGCTCCCGGGGAGCCAGGCAGCAGTGGAAAGCACAGCACTTCATGAAAAGCATAAATGAGAATATATGCGTATAAAATAAATATATGTATATAGATATAGGTACCTGCATATGTAAATCTATATCTATATATGTATCTAGAGATGCATTTATCGGGAGGGGTTTGCGAGGGATAAAAGCCAGTCAGCTGAAGCCAGAGCCATGGCTGCTGGGAGTGCTGGGAAGGTGCAGGAGGGGTGCTTGGGTGCAGTGTGCCAGTCAAGCTGTGACAGTTCCGTGGTTTTCATGCCCTGGTGAGAAGTGTGAGGACCCAGAGCAGTTCCTGGCAGAGCACAGGAGTCTCCGTTGTCCCACGGGACAGACTGAGGATTCCCAGTGGGAGCTGCTTCAAAATACAGCCGTTGCTTGGGAAGCTCCTGGGATGCAGAGTGGCCTTGTGTCGTGCTTGGGTTGGTTTTGCTCCGCTGGGGGAAGAAATTATTCCTTTTCCCTCTCCTTTTTCTCTTCCCCTCACCTCGCTGTTCCATGATTCCCCCCCTGGGCTGGGGCTTGGCAGGCAGGTGTGGAGCCCGGCTCCAGGGAAGGGGCAGGGGGAGCAGGGTGGCCTCCATCTTGTCTCCTCTGAGGATCATCCCAGGGATAGCAGTGGCTTTGCTCTCTTCCCAGCTTGTTTCCCTGTGACAATTCCCAGTTCCTGTGTGACCCTACATACCTGCAGTGTGAAGCAGCCAGAGGCCTGAGGGGGAAAAGGCAAAACCTTCTCTTGGGTGTTTTCTTGTGGGTTTTTTTGGCTTTTTAAACAATTCCCTCCCTTAGGTGAGGTCCTGAGCCCGGCTGTGCTCTCAGAGCCATCAGCTTCTCCCCCTCCAGCTCCCAGAGCAGCCTGGTGGCTCCGGGAGGGAACGGAGCCCTGGGAAAGGTTCACATGGACAAATGTGCCCCACAAGTATCGACCGCCTCTTGCCTTAGCCTGTAGGTCCTGGAGAGACCTTAGCTGATCAGAACACAAACTGCTCAGTTAATTCATTCTAAAGCAAACCAAGGGGCAGCGTCACTGCCCCTCAAGCTGCCCACACCAGGCTGGGAGCCCAGCTCCAGCTTGCACTGCTGGGGAAGTCAGCAGCATCATCCCACCTTCCTGCTGGTTGGAATCACTGACAGTGGGGATCTGCGTTTTTCTGGGTCTTTTGGGGCTTCTGAGCCCACGTTCAGTGGTGGAGGTGTTCATCCTGCTCTAGTGGTGTCCTGTCAGTGGAAGTAGCTCTGCCTGTCCGTGACTGCAGCAGGGTGGGATCTGAGGGCTTGTGGCCTCACGCCTGGAGAGAGAACTGGAGAGGAGACCCCACAGCATCACATCCCTCACGTGGAAATGGCCTGTTAGTGCAGGAGCTCTCCAGAGGTTTGCTCTACATACCAAAGAGGGGAACGTGTCCAGGAGACTGTGACTGGAGAGGAGCTGATGAGACCTGGGTGAGCAGGGACGATTCCTGCTCCGTGTTGTGGAGGATGCTGGAAAGCCCAAAGTGTTCTGGCCTGTGGAGCCCAGGGAAAAACACCTGACAAAAACCACCAGGGACAAAGCCAGGAGGTTTGCTCCTGGGTGTGCAAGCGAGAGAACTGGTGGGTGAAGCAGCTTCTCATTTATACCTCGAGGTACTTGTTGGTGTCAAAGCAGTTGCTCGGATTTCTCCTCCATTACCATGGGCAGGGGTGGGCTCTTGGGGGGGTGCTGGGGCAGGGTGGGAGTTGGGAGCATTCCTGGGGCTCCTGGGGGACAGTGCAAGGAGAAGGGGCTTGCGTGATGCTGGGAGCAGGTGCTGGGTGGCTCCTCAGCAGGGAGAAGCAGAGCTGCTGCTGCCTGGTGCACAGGGGAGTGGTGGCACAGAAGGTGATGGGAAGCCCTCAATGCACGTGTTGGATGGGGAGGGCCTCCTGGGACACCCAGCCTGCAGCCAGCCAAGCCTTCCCCTGGGAAAAGTGCCCTCAGACATGGGATGTTTCCCAACCCCTTGCAAAGTCTGAGCACGGCTGCACAGCTGGGGCAGGGCTGGAGACCAGCCTTGGGAACCACAGGAACCCCCTGAGACCCCTTCTGGCCCCTCTCCCACCTCTGTCCTGGCTCCTCTCCAGGTGGAACAGAAATCCCACTCTCCCTGGGTCGGGAACAGGCTTTGCCCCATGTCTGGGGAGGACAAATCCTGACTCTTTGTTGTGTTAGATTCTGCTTGAGGCCAAGAATATTGTTGGAGATTCACGTGGTTGCTTATGCTGTTGAGCAAACAGCATGTAAATGAACTGAAATGTCTTATCCATAATGAAAATATTTCATGCTTTTTTAATCTATTAGATATGGAAATATTTTTTGAAACTGAAAATGCAGTCGGTAGAATTTAAATTGAAACGTAATACATGTAAAATATATTTTAGTTGATAATTTTGTAAAATGCACTTTTTTTGTGTCTCTTCCCTGGTTTCCCAGATCTGTATTTCAGTGTTTACAGATGGAATGAGAGCATTCCCTATACCCTCCTTCTGTGAGAAAGATATATTAGAAGTAATTCTTAAAAAATAAATTTGAAAAATCGTATTGATTTAGAAAACAAAGCAGTGCTGCTCTTCTCTGCCCTGCCTGGACGTCCCTGCGGGGCAGGAGTGGGAAGTGCTTGGAAGTGCCAGGGTGAGAACGGGCTTGGGTGCTGGGGTGAGGGATCTGGATGCAGCCAGGACCAACTGCTCTTGGCTTTTCCAGTGAAAATGGAGTTGCTGGAAGGAGGATCCATCAGGGTTGACTTACTTTTTTTTTCCCATGTGTTCTTGGCAGTGACCATCATAGGAGTATTTCAGCTTCTGGGGCAGGCAGGGTGGTGGTGGCCAGAGGTGTCTCTGCAGGGCTTGGTGCACCAGCCCCTGCTTCAGCAGCCCCAGGAGGACACAGCTTGAGATGTTCCTTCTGGAAAAGCCTCCAGAGTCGCTGTCTCTGGAAGGGCAGCTTGGTGGCATCACCATCAGGGTGTCTGCACCTGCCCCAGAAAACGGCAAGAGGGGGAAAAAGTGGGAGCAAGAGAGGAGAGGAATAACGTGACCTGCTGGGAATGGTGCAGAGGGGTTGGCCCCTCAGGAATGGGATCAGGCTGCCCGATGGAAGCATCACCGTGTGAAGGCAGTGAGAGGTGAGATCTGGGGGTGTCAGCAGCAGGTCTGGGGGTGCCAGGCAGTGCCCGAAGGGTGCAGGAGGATGGAGGGGCAGGCAGCCCCCCGGCTGTCCCTGCTCCTCACCCCTGGGATGGAGCAGACACCTGTGCCCTGTGCGTGCCCCACTCCTCTGGCTGGCTGGCTGGGAATGGTCCCTCACTGGGGACAATTAAAACTGAGAAGCAGCTTTTCCATCCCAGCTCTCCCCACCTCGTCAAAGGGATAATCTGTGGCGGGCTGAGAAGTTGGGATTAATGTCAAAGAAAATTGGATTTACTGTAGAAATCTGCTACCGAGGGAGCTGTGCTGAGCTGCATCCAGCTCTGCATCCGACCTGCAGCAAACTCCTCTTGTGCTGCGTCTGGTTCCAGGGGCTTCCTGCTGCTACCCTGGGGCTGTCCTGCCCGCAGGGTCATCCTTGGAGGTGACACCAGGTGTCAGCAGAGGTGGGCTCACCTGGAGGGGTGTGTTACCGCTGGAATCCCACGCTGCCTTGGCCAGCTGAGAGTCTCCTGGTTGCTCCATGTCTGGTTTTGATAACCTGAGGGTGGTGGAGGTGAGCAGCAGAGCCAGCCTGTGCTGGAGGTGGTGTCAGGAGGTGATGGAGCACGGGGGGAATTGCGGGGGGGAAGGTGGCACTTGGGGGGCTGGGGAGGAGCAGTTGGGGCTGCAGGCACCTGCAGAGGCTTTGGGTGAGGTTTGGGTGCTGGGACAAGCACGCAGGATGGGTGGGAGCAGCTCCTGGTGCCAGGAAGGTGCCAGCTGGGCTCCTGGCACACACCACTGCTGGGGCTTTCCCGGGGGGCTTTCCCACCACGGGCCTGGCTCCCTGCAGCTCCCAGAGGGAGACCCAAAGCGGCGCTCAGGACCTGCTCTGGTTCCCCGTGTGTCTTCCCCACGCGAGCTCCTGGTGACTCCCCCAAAAGCCACCAGCTCCTGGTTACGTTGAACTGCTGCTTTGATGCTGCTAATGAGAAGTGACTGTAATTGTGCCAAGAGCCATCCCAGCCAGCAGGCAGCAGCAATTTGGACTGTCACGTTCCCGTGACGGAGCGCGGTCTCTCCCGGCTTGTGCCCTTGGAAGCAGCAGCTGATGGACCAGCTGTGCCCAGCAGCAGCTCCTGTGTCTGCCTGAGGAGCAGCCTCTGGCAATGCTGCTGCCACCCGGGGAGATGGGACATGCCCCCATACTGCCCTGCTGGCCCCAGGGAGCTGAAGTGTGGGTGATTCCCTGCTCCATGGTGCCTGTTTCACCCTGTTGCTACAGGGAAAATGTTCAGCCCACGGAGCTGGGGGTCAGGGCAGGAAACAGCAGATGCTCCTGACCCCTCCGTGCTGCTGTTAGCTCCAAGCTTCCATAATTCCCCCCCAGTCCTGGGGAAGAGGGAGCTGTGCAGGGAGCCCAGCCAGGACCACCCTGCTCCAAACCCCAGAAATCCATTGCAATCAGCCCTTTATCCACTGATCCGCCCTGTGACACGCCCCCCCCCACCCCGAGGGTGTTTATTGCAGGGCTGAAGGTTTGTTCTTCCCAACACCTGCCTGGAATGGGGGTCAGGAGCTCTGCAGGGCCCCTCACCTAAACCTCCCCAGGGCACAGCTTTGGGGACAGCCACCAAGAGTGGCTCCTTCCAGGGCCACCACACTCCAGCACCAGGAGAGGCAGGAGAGTTGTCAAGAAGAAGGAAATGAGCCCAAAATCAGGGATGGAAGAGAAACCAGGTTCCCACTGCTGGCCTCCCTGGGACACGTGGGCACCCAATATCCATAGGGCCAGCACAGGACCCGCACACCCTGCCAGAGGAGCCATGAAGTCATGGTGTGGCCTTGGAACCAGCTGCAAGGGGGTAATTAATAACTGGGAATGCTGTAATGGTGGCACTGGAAATGGGACTGTGTCGGGAGCCAAGGGAGTGGGGTGGAGGCCAGGGGGGAGTCGTTGCTATAGGGATGAGATGGCTTTTCCATCAGAGCCTCCAGTGAGAGCACTTAATCCATTTTTAAGAGGGAAGGATATTTAATAAAGGAAACCTTTTAAACTGGATTTACAAGCCACGCTGAGTGGAAGCACCATTTATTCTGCAGCTTCGTATTTAATTTTAATATCTCCATAAACCTCTCCAGAGTGCTCTGCAAAAACAAGCCGGAGCCCGAGCGGGTTCAGCCGCCCCGTGGTTCTTAAAAGCAAATTAATTTAACGATGCTGGGGGGGGAGGGGGGAAGAAAAGCCTGCATCTTGATGAAGGCAGGAGCACAAACGTGTGTTAGAAGACAAACTGTTCAAAGGGAGAGGTGGCTGGGGAAGGGGGTCGGGCAGAAGCTGAGGAGCACAGGCTGGGAGTGCCCGGCTTGGCGGCAGCTGCTGCTTCTGTCCCTGCAGGCTTCACCCTCTGTTCCTTGGGCCAGATTCTGAGGGAGGTTTATGATGAAGCAAGAGATGATGCTTCTCATGCAGGGTGGGGTGGCTGCAGTCCTGGGCTGTCCATGAGGGCTCTGTACCCCCCACCCCCAGGGGCTGCATCCCCCACCAAGGGCAGCCAGCAGCTCCATTTGTGCTTTAATAAGTCGCCTGGGATCCCCAGGGTGAACCCGCTGGGTCCCCACCAGCTCTGGTGTAAAATCATCTTCTTCTTTGGGATGTCTGAGACGTGTGTCCCAAGCAGAGGTGACACTGGGCTCTCCTGCACAGACCTGGCTGGCAGAGCTGAGCAGGAATCCCTGGGAGCCCTGAGCAGCCACCGGTCACCCACTCGACTCCCGAGGAGGAGGTTTCCTCCTTGCTCTGTTTCCTCTGAAGAATATGGATCATAATCCAATAATTTAATCAGTAATCAGTTGGAGCAGGGCTGCAGTGACCACGCTGGGTCTCTGCTGGGAGGAGGGCAGGCACCTGCATAGGCAATCCCATGGGAAGCTGAGACAGGGAGGCTGATCTGGGCACTGCGGCGCCTGGCAGCATTTGGTGCTTCATCAGTGAGGAGGTTCCAGCAGCTCTGCAGGGTTTCCCACTGGAAAGTGGGTTTGTGGCTCTTCCCAGATCATTACTGCTCCACATGCTGGGAATGTTGTGGTTTCAGAAGCATCAAGTGCTCTGGGAAGAGCTGGTAGGAAAACTTTCCTCCTTCCCTGTCCAGCAGGTAAACTCTCCCTCCTCCCGAATGCTGTGGCTCAGCCCTCCAGACCAGATCTCCTGAATTTCCCTTGATTTTGATTTGTTTTTCAGCAGGTGGGGATGGAACCTCACGATGGAACCTCCCGTGTTCCTGATTTAAGGAGCAGCACGTGATGCCCCCTCCAGTCCCATCCTGGCCAGCAGGAGCGGCAGGGAGGGAGCAGCACGTTGTGCCTCTGGATGTCCCCTTGCCTTCACTGAAGACATTTTTCCCTCTTTTCCCCCCATATGCACAGGTAAGACCCCCCAGGTGGGGGAGCCCACCAGCCTCTGCTCTCACGGGGGTGAGGAGATGAATTCCTCGAGCAGGGGACTCTTCAGTTGCAATTGCTAAATTGCTGTAGCAATCAGCCCTGTTCCCCCTGTCCCAGGCTGGGGGCTGTTCCTCTGTGTCCAAGCCCAGCCCCCATCTGTATTCCAGCCGAGTGCAGCGAGTGACTAGGGCTGGATTCACACCACAGACTATAATTGCAGCCTATAAAAAAGGAATAATATGCTGTGTTAGTGCCATTTATTTTACCATATTAGCTGTTTTCATGCACACAAACAAGCCAGGTTGGGTGTTGTTCTCGCCTCCCTGTGAGATGAAAGCTGGGGTACTCCGTGGGAATTGGTTTCCCAAAGGGATCTCCCTGTCTTGGGAACAGGGAGAAATATTGGAAAAAAATTTTAACAATATTTGAGAAATTTTACTTGTGATTTGACCTTGCTGCTTTGCAAGGGGTTTCCTTAGAAGCTGTGATCAAAATAGGGGGGTTGTGGCCTGGCTGGGGGTCCTGGGGGGACCGTGACCCCTGGGATGTGGGTAGAATCACATAATGAACCTGGGGGGAAAAGGATTTATTGGTGAAAGAGCCAAAAACACAGTCCTTGATCATGCAGTGCAAGGATTGCAACACCTGGGTCAGCTCCCTAACTAGCATTCTTCTGAAATCTGGGAAGAATGCAACGTTATTTATAGATGGGGGAATCCCTTTCCTATGCCTTTCTGCAGCAAGACTCATTCTTCCAAGGTGAGGAAGCACGAGGGGGCAGGTTTGCTTACTCATTTTCTTCCTCTTGATGTGTATTTTACATTCATCCTGTTGGGACAGATGTCAGGCTGGAATTCTTGCTCAGTCCATCTGATTAACGATGGTGCACGTGTTATAAGAGCTCCCTTTTCATGAGGGGTGGAATTTGCTCTTTTCTGTTTCCCTTTACCTAAATCTTAAGTTTCCTCCCTCATTTTCTTCTCTTGGGTGCTCGTTTTCAAAGCCACCTTTATGCTGATGCATTTAAGGCTTGAAAACTCTGGAACCATCTTTCCACATCTGCTGCATCGATAGGAGCGTTAAGATCAACGATGAGTGTTTATTCATTGGAAAACAAAAGCCACCAAAAAATCAACCTGTGCTTGCAGCCTCTTGGTTTTTTGGGCCCGGATTTGGACCCCATTCCCTCTCCTTCCTTTCAGGGCAGCCACCTGGGTGCTGCAGGAGCAGCTCAGCCAGCCTCCGGGGCAGGATGTCCTGGCTGCCTGGGGAGAGGCACCTCCATCCCTGCCACCCCCTGAATGCTCCTGAGGTGCCACAGGGAAAGGACACCTTTATTCCCTCACCCAAACCCAACCCTTTCCCTCGTGTCCAAAAAGAAACAGGTCTGAAAACACTGATTTTTGCTTTGAGGGAGATGGACTGAGCTGATCATAACAATCTCCTCTGAATTATTTAGCATTTTTATCCAGCATGTTTGCATTTTTTTTACCCTAGAGATAAGGAACTCTGCCTTACACAGAGAGCTGATTGTGAGGTGGCTTCTGTGCTTATCCACTTGGTTAAGAGGCTTTATTAGTCTAAATGACTGGATAATCTCTGGACATGCAGCCACAGCCTCAGATCTCATCTTCTTTTGCTTGTTTCACTTCTTCATCTGGAGCTGCTCTGTCCGAGGGGTCTGACTTGCCCACTCTGGGAGTCACTGTCCCCGTTGCTTGTTTGGAAAGTTGGCATCAGCTCAACTGTTGCTATTCAAAGAAACCTCCTTTTGTTGCTGAGCTTTTCCAGGAGCCTCGGGTGTTCTTCCTTTCTGCAGTCCTTCTTCTCACAGACCAAAATAAAGGTCTGTTCTTACTCAGATGGCCAGCAGAGCCTTGGTAGGGCACGTGGCAGTGCTTGTGGTGGCCGTCAGTGCCCAGCCTCACTCTGTGCTGGAAGGACAGGGGTGTCCCCCAACCTTTCTTTCCACCTGCTCTAGGAATTGGCACTTCCCTTGACAAACCAGCATTCCTGAAAGCCAGGGCTGAGCTCTGCTGCCTGCCCCAAACCCGAGCGTGCCCCACACAGGCGATGCTGGGAGATGAGCCCAGTGTAATGCATATCATGTCATAATGCATCAAACAGGAATTGTGCTTTCATGTTCTGCTCACGGGAGGAGAAGGCCTAGAGAATTATTCAGTGCCACCTGAGGGGGCAGGTCTGCTGCTGCCATGGAGCTCCTAGGGGAAAGGCAAACGTTGGGGGTTGAGAGCATCTTGAAAATCACAGCGAGTTACAAAAACACCTGTAGGAAGTCACTGGGGGGAGGAGGCTGCTGCTGCCCCCCAGGTAGATAGGGAGCACTCTGAGGTCTGGCAAAGCACCTCCCAGGCAGGGCTGTGCAGGTTTCCTCCCTCCCACAGAGCTGCTTGTGCCCACGGGATGCAAAGATTGAGTGACTTGGGGCTGGTGATTGGGGCTCTTGCTTCTGCACCGTTTCTAGGCACTTTAGGCTCCGTGTGGATGGAACAGGCTCTTGAAGTGCAGGCCAGGATGCACCCAGGTACAGAGCTGAGGGCTGGTTTGGTTCACCTGTTGGGCAGGCTGCAAAGCCAGCCAGTTTTCCCAGGCAGTGGGATGGCCCGGGAAGGCTGCTCGGGGCCGAGCTACAGGTGTGGGGACAAACAGGGATGTGCCCGAGTTCCCCAGGTGGGGATTCCTACAGCTGCTGTGGGTGTCTGTCCAGGCGGAAGAGCAAAGGGACAGACTCTGGAACGTGGGTTTCAGCACTTTATTTCAGCCCATGTGGGGGAGGCAGCTTCTTGACACCACGCTCTGCACGCCCTGGCAAGCTGCAGCCATAACATCAGTCTGGAGAAACGAGCAGCAGAGCTTGAGCAGAGGGCACCAGCACCCAGTCAGCAGGTCCCTCAGAGGAAGGAGGATGTCTGCCAGCCTCCTGCTTCCCAGGCTGGCGGTTTCACACTTGGATCAGCCAGGCCTTCTGTTCCACCTGTTCCTGGAACTGGGACACGGCCAGGGTATTTATTCCCTCAGCCAAAGCCAGGGGGGTTGCCTTTAGCTATCTGGAATAAAGTGGCAAAGGTAAATGGAAGGGTTTGAAAGCGCCTTGAAAAGGGCTGGGAGTGGTAAAAATCCTCCTCTTGTTTCTGTAAGAAGGAACTAAACGTTTCCATCCCTTGTGGTTTGAAGTATAAACCTGCAGGCAAACCTCAGTGGCCTGAAGTTGGGTTTCTTAGGTGGCATTTTATTTGCTAAACTTACCTTTTCTGAAGAAATGAGTCTGTGAAACATACTTCTGTAGTTTTTTCTGCTCTGAGCATGAGGCTTCTTTTAGCTGCTTTGAGAATCAAATTAATTGGCATCCGCAGTGAACAATAGGCACGTTCAGTATGAGCACAGTGATTTTCTCCAGTGACAGGGGGTTCAGCCTTGCAAAGGAACAAAACACCCCCCCTGAACTGTGTATTTGCTTGGCTGTGCTGTTTCTGTGGAGACTTTGCATCCTACCAGATACCTGTGTTATTCAGACCAGACCTTAAATCCAGGTTGTCTTGCACACTGGGAGAAAAATAAACCCACTGTCATCGTGGGCAGCCTTCTGTTCCTAGCAGTCTGGAACATATTTTCAGAACACCTCTGTTATCATCTATTACTACTCCAGACCTACAGGTATTCGGGGTGAATAGAAACAGGAGAATTGGTGCCAGGCTAAGATGCCTTCTAAGAAGTAAAAACTTCCCCTGGCTGCTTTGGCACTAGTGTTAGTGCCTGTACTGGAGCTGACTGTGATCAGAGTCTTCTCCTCTAAGGTGAGGGCTTTCCAAGGAAGCCTGTTGCTCCTCTCGGCGCCAGGGATGTGTGTGCTGCTGCAGCTTCAGCTCCTGCTGGCGTTGAGAGGCGGGTCCCTCTGCGATCCGAGCAGCAGGACCCGGCGATGCCGCGGAGGGGGCAGCGCTCCCGCGGCGCTGCGGGGCAGGACGCAGCCTCCTTTCCTGCAGCCGCTGCTGTGCTTACACCAAAACGAACCTGGAAAATCATCTCGCCCCAGGCCCTCACTCGCGCTCCGCTCCGCGTGCTCGCTCTGCCCGGGCTGACAAAGCGATCCCGGCTTTCGATCAAAGGCAGCTCAGCGGGGGCTGCTTTCCTCGGGGCGTTACGGCAGCCCCCGGCAGGGGCCGGGGCTCGGCAGCCCGCTGCTGCGCTCGGAGGGACGAGGCAGAAAACGCCTTTCGGGGGCTGGCAGGGCCGTGCTCTGCTCCCCAGGGAGCTGTCGGAACCGGGCTGCGACCGAGCCCGCCGCAAGGACCCAGCGGGGCCGGCGCTGCAGCCACCAGCGCGGCCGCTCGGCTGGAGCCCGCGTGGCCGGGACAGCCCGGCCGGGCTGAATTCCAGCCGGGAAGCGCCGGGCTGCGTCCCAGCCTGCCGAGCAGCGCTCCCAGCCCCCGGCACCGCCTGCCGGGGCTCGTTGCAAACCACGTCCTGACTGTATTTCGGGGGAGCCGCGGTGCCACCCGGGCCCCTGCTCGAGGCAGCGGGTGGTTCAACACCCGCCGGGTGGGGCAGCGGCGGCTTCGGGCGAGGCGGGAAGAACCTTCCCTGACCCTTGTCCCGCGGCGGCCGAAGCAGCTTCAGCTGCCCAGCCCGAGGCGGGGGAGCCTCCCTGGCCCTCCCTGCCCCTGCCCTGCCCTGTCCCGGCGGGCAGGCGAGCGCTGAGGCGGGACCGGGGCGAAATGGCCGCCGCCTCCCCCGGCCCGCCCCTCGCGGCCGTCACTGCCGGCCGGAGCCCCGCCTGCCCGCGGGCGCGGGGCCGACCCCGCATCCCGGCCTCCCTGCGCCCTGCTCCCCTTCCATCCCGCTCCCCTTCCGTCCCGGCCTCCTGCATCCCTGCCCCCCTGCATCCCTGCCCCCCTGCATCCCTGCCCCCCTGCATCCCTGCCCCCCTGCATCCCGCTCCCCTGCATCCCGCTCCCCTGCATCCCGCCCCCCTCCCGTCCCGCTCCCCTCCCGTCCCGCTCCCCTCCCGTCCCCATGCGGCGCGGCTGAGGCGGGCGGCGGCCCGAGCCCCCCCCGGCCATGCTGCCCCGTCCCGCCGTCCCCGGGGAGGCGAGGCGGGCGGCTGCCTCGGGCCGCAGCCGCTCCCGGCCGCGGGGCGCTGGCGGCGGCCCCGTCCTGCTGCCCTCCATGCTGATGTTCGGCGTCATCCTGGCCTCCAGCGGGCTGCTCCTCATGATCGAGAGAGGCATCCTGGCCGAGGTGAAGCCGCCGCACCCGGCGGCGGGGGAGCCGTCCCGCCGAGGCGGAGGTGCGGGTGCCGGGGAGTCCCCCGGCGATTTGGACTCGGAGGTGCTGCGGGACATCCGCAACCGGACCATCGGCGCGGTGTGCGGGCAGCGGGCCATGCCCCGCAGCGTCTGGGAGCTGCCGGCCGGGCAGCGGCGCACGGTGCTCCGGCACCTCCTGGTCAGCGACAAGTACCGCTTCCTGTACTGCTACGTGCCCAAGGTGGCCTGCTCCAACTGGAAGCGCATCCTGAAGGTGCTGGACGGGGCGCTGGAGAGCGTCGACGTCAAGCTGAAGATGGACCACAAGAGCGACCTGGTGTTCCTGGGGGACATGAAGCCGGACGAGATCAGCTACCGCCTGAAGAACTACTACAAGTTCGTCTTCGTGCGGAACCCCATGGAGCGGCTGCTGTCGGCCTACAGGAATAAATTTGGGGAGATCAAGGAGTACCAGCAGAAGTACGGGGTGGAGATCATCCGGCGGTACCGGAAGAACGGGGGCAACTCGGCGGGCGACGACGTGACCTTCTCGGAGTTCCTGCGGTACCTGCTGGACGAGGAGGTGGAGAGGATGAACGAGCACTGGATGCCCATCTACAACCTGTGCCAGCCCTGCGCCGTGCGCTACGACTTCATCGGCTCCTACGAGCGGCTCCACGCCGACGCCAACCGCGTCCTGGAGCGGGTGCAGTCGCCCTCCTTCATCCGCTTCCCCGAGCGCCAGCCCTGGTACAAGCCCGTGACGGCGGAAACGCTCCAGTACTACCTGTGCAGCACCCAGCGCTGGCTGATCAGAGAGCTGCTGCCAAAATACATCCTGGATTTCTCCCTCTTCGCCTACCCCCTTCCCAACGTGACCAGCGAGTTTTGCAGGCAGTGAGCGGCTCCGCGCGGGGCCTGGTGTGGATTCTGCCTTCCCAGCAGGGATTTGCTGGTGCAGCCACCCCTGCGAGTGACCCGTTGCTGCAGGGCCTGTGGAACACCCTCTTCTATGCATCGTTTCCTATTTTTTTTATACGTTCCAAACGCTGTTTATATATAAAATGTTGTATATTGCCTTTGCTACTAGGATGCTTTTTTGTATTGTCCTGATTTCAGCGTGTACATAGGCCGCTGAGTGGAGCACAGCAGCTTTTGTATATCTTATTTTGCTTTAAATTCTTTTTTTATGCCAAGACGGGGAAAACACCTGTAGGGAAATCGAGAAACGGATCTATTTTAAAGTATTTTCCCCCACTCTTTTGTGTTTTGTAATAGTAACGTGGCTGAATTGCAGTCATAACGTAGAGGCTGTTGTGCTAGAACTTGGCACTGTTAAACCTGGTCCTGGGTTAGACAGGAGGTGATCTTGAGATACGAGTAGAAGAAATCGTTTTTATGAATTAGGCCTTATTTTTACGTTGTTTTCTCATTTGTAGATGGTGGTTGATTGAGGCTGGTCTCTTTTTTTTTCCCCCGTGACAGGGGTACCTCTGAGTGTTGTTGTTATCACTATTATTTACCATGGAAATGAAACCAGCGAGAGGATAACACCCACTTTTGTGTGATTCTAAGCTTTGAAAGTACCAGCTGTTTGCCTGGCGTAACAAATCGGATGCAATATCAAGCCATAGCAATTTGCTCGCTCTCTCTCTCTCTCTCTCTCTCTCTCGGAATTAAAGCAATACAGACTCTTCTGATAAGACCAAAAAAGATTCTGAGGACAGAAAGCAACAAGCCCCACAGCCGCCGTGGCCCTCTGGGTGCAAACCACCCTGGAAAAGTGCTTCCTCCAGCCACGTTTGAAACAAGGGCCGTTTGAGGGTTAGTTCTCCCTTCTTTCATAGAGGTGCACGCTGTTTTTGTAGCTACTCGTATTTAATGATGGCTGTTAAATGGTAAAAGTTTGGGAGACAATGTGGAACGTCGTTCCCGGGAGGCTGCGTCCTCGTTTCTAATAAATCTTTTATACGAATTAGCCTGTTGCTTAGTGCTTGTCCTTCAGTGTTAGTGCTTATTTTCACTCTTGGAGGGGCCTTCTGCCCCTCGTGCTACGCCCTGGCCTGAAGTGTGATGAACAGGCAGCTCCTGCCTTGATTAACGTGCGTTTTAAGTGCCAGAGCAGCGGGAACTGGTGGAGGGAAACGCATCCGAGCCGAGCGACGAGAGGATTACGCGACACGGGCAATTGGATGGAAAGCAGCAGCCAGCAGCAAAACAGGCCCTTAATTGCTGTGGAGCTGATACCAAGCAGTAGGGATGGAGTCTAGGTTCTGTGGGGAGCCGGTGGCTTCCTGGGATTAATCTCTCAAAAAGGGGGAAGGAAGGTGAAGGTGTTTTCTTTAGGATTTGTGAAGTTGCCCGGAAGAAGGGCACGGAGCCACGTCCAGGCAGGCTCGGGGTGGTGGGAGGAAAAATCCTGCCTAGGGCATGACTTTTTAATAGATTTACTGTATCCATAAACTCCTGGTGAAATCGCTGTCTCCCTCTGGTGAAGTCGGTGGCCCAGCACAGTTTGAGTTGAGATGTGCCTTGTTCTCCAGCCAAAGGCACCAGATTCCAGCTGGGAATCTGATTTTGTTCTGTACAACAGATGCCCGTGGTGGGCTGGTCTGAGATTTAATTAAGCCTGACCCTCAGGTCTCCCTAACTAGGAGTCAGCTGGTTAGGCTTTACTATCTCTGTCTGCTTCTGTGAAGCTGAGGGAATGTTTCCTGCTTCTTTAGTGATTGGGTTTTTAATTAAATGCTTATTTCTCTCTAGTTTTAAAGGTTTGTGCTGCATGTTTGTTTATCTGCTGCAGCTTCTGTTCTCTGTATTAAAATTTTAATCTCTTGTCCCCTTCATCTAATTTATTGCACACAGAAGGATTTTGCTGTTCTCTGTCTCTTACTCATTTACTGGATACCATTGATCTCCTTTGTCTCGTTAAGGAAAAGCTGATGGCCTCCCACCTCCTTGCACCCTCCATGAGGAGGGTTTTAGTGCAGTGAAAACCTCATAACTGGGACAGGATTTTGTCCCATACCTGGCAAAAACGTGTGGAATGTGGGAAGTCTCCCAACAGCTGAAGCAGGGTGGGCTTTTGTCATATGCCTCTAGACCTTTTTTATCTTACTTGATCAAGGTTACAAACTGTCTTTGATTTCCTTAATCTCTTTGCTGCAAGTCAGCAAATATGAAAAATCAATTAGGTTTCCATTAGTGGTACTTCATTTTATCCATGGCCAATAATACAATTTCCTGAGAGAGCTTTTTGGCCAAGTAGGAAGGGTAAAAAAACCAACCAACCAACCAACAAAACAAAAGCAATTTCCCTCAGCAGCTGTATCATTGCTTTCTTTTGTCAGGTGTTTCTCCAATGTGGAATAAATCAGGAGCAAATTCCAGAGCTGACAGCAGCTGCTGGAGGTTAGAGATGCTGAGCAGGATTTATCCCTCCTCTGCAGGGAAAGGGGGCAGGTCTGGGAAAGCAGGGAGCAGAGTGGGGGTCATAGCAGCTCTCCCACAGACCAGAGGGAAACGGTGATGTTGGGAACTGTTTGGGTTGAACCTGGCAGCTGAACCTTGCTGCTTTCTCACCTGTTCCTGTTTGGCAGCTCATTGTTCCACCTCTCCATGCCCACAACCCAACCCCTGTAGTCCCCCAGCAGGACATGAGTTGTTTAATCAGTAGGCTCTGTTAAGCCTTCACACTTTATGGAATGCCCCAAACTTCCCCAGGCAAACAACTCGAGGTTTTGGCACCAGGGGATCTCCACTCTTGGAATGAGGTAAAGACCCTGCCTGAAGTGAGGTGGTCAGGCAGTTGGGATTGATGATTCTTGTGGGACCCTTCCAGCTGAACTGAGCTCTCTTCCTGCTTCTTCTCCTCCTCCTTCTCTTTGTTTTGCTTATCTCATGCAGCCCGTGCCTGCTTTCCCTTCCTGCAGCACAGGACCAAAGCTACAGATAATGCAGAGTTTAAAAGGCACTGGGAATGAGGCCAGTGCACCCTCTAGGCTGAAGTTTTGGCGGGGGTTATCAGACTTCCATGACTCCGCTGTGCGGAAGAGCCAGGAATGAGCTGGTGTCCCTGTATTCCAGGATGGAGCTGGGGGAGGCAGGACAGCAAACCTGTTTGTCACCTCCCAGCAGTGACAGCCCCATGTGCTGGTGGGTGGGCAGAAGTGATGAGCCCTGACCCCTGGGGCTGGGGTTTTGCTCCACCCAGTGCTGAGCAGCAGTGCTGGTATCTTGGGAATCCTCTCCTGGTGTGGTGACACACCAGCCCCTTCTTGGCACGTTTTAGACATTAATTTTAGGCTTCTCAGGAGCTGAGGTACAACGTGATGGAAGCTGATGCTGCCCAGGGGACAGAGGGCAGAGGACCTCTTTGGCCCAGGAAGGGGCTGGGGTCTTGGGGGCAACAAAAGCATTCCCAGGAGACCCCAGGGTTGTTTTGACAGAGCCAAAGCCCCCACTGAAGCAAAGAAAGGTCTTGTCATTGATCAGAGGGAGATCTGGCTCAGGTCCTCGCCAGCCAGGCTTGGCATTGTCCGAGTGCCCCAACGCCTGTTGTGGCTTCCCGTGTCAAAAGTGTCACTGGATGAGGCTCTTTCACACTGTCAGCCAGGCCGAGGAGGAAGGGTTGGACGAAAAGATGAAAAGGGACGTGCCCCAGAGATTTCCCCCCCAACACCCCTGCCCCCCTGGGCTGTTCCTGCAGCTGTTTTGCATCTGAATGAGAACTTTCTCCTCTTGCAGCCCCGCTTCCTTCTGGGGCCTGAATTGCCAAGTGGAGCTGTTAAACAAAAATCCCCAAGCTGGAGACCTGACAAAAGCTGGTTGCTATGGAAATAATGGAAGTTGCATCACCAGCAAAATCTCTCCAGGCCCAGAGCCAGGGGGGAAGGAGGAGGGGACACCTTATCAGGCAGAGGCTCCTGCTGGAGCCCCCGCAGTTTTCCACAGGTGCCCTTGTCCTTGGCATTTTGTCCTGTGAGAGCCACAAATGGAGAAATCAGACATGTCAGCTGGGAGGAGAGGGCTTTTATGAACCTCATCTGCTCGTTCTCCAGCTCTAGTGCCACCAAACTGGGTTTGAATCAGCTGGCTTGCTCACAAGCAGCCCTCTGCAGCTCAATTAAACATCTGTTCAGCAACCCTCCCATTCTTTGAGAAATTACATGAAGAAACTGGAGAATGAGGACAAATCAGTGGCTGAAACTCTTGCCTGCTGTGGTTTGGTGTCCCATTGAAGTCATTTACATCTTGCTATCATTTATCATTTGGGTCACAGGGTTGCCTTGTGGTCCCAGCAGAAACCACAGCTCCATCTTGCTAGTTACAGACCTGCAGGAAAGCACAGAGTTACTGCTCTTGGCAGCAGGTCACACCATGAGGTGCTGACCTTGCTTTCCCATGGCATCACCTGTGTCAATCAGATGGTTTTATGAACTTATTATTCTAATAGGCAGGAGACTCCTGCCTCAGCTACATCTGACCTCCTCTCTGTGTCGGAATTTTTTGGGTCTGTTTTGCACTTGCCTACGAGGACCCATGAGGTGGCTTCCTTTAATTCTGGGGGAAAAAAAACAGCAAACCTTTGTTTTTTCAAACTTACCTTTTGCTTTGCAGATCGTAGAATCCCAGACTGGTTTGTGTTGGGAGGGACCTTAAAGATCATCCAGTCCCACCCCTGCATGGGCAGGGACACCTCCCACCAGCCCAGGCTGCTCCAAGCCCCATCCAACCTGCCCTTCAACACTGCCAGGGATGGGGCAGCCACAGCTTCTCTGGGCAACCTGGGCCAGGGTCTCACCACCCTCACAGGGAAGAGTTTATTCCCAATATCTCACCTAAGTCTCCCTCTTCCAGTTTGAAACTATCCCCCCCATTCCATCCCTCCCTGGAAAACAGGGTTGAAAACCCAGCAGCCACAGAGGGGCAACGGTGCCCGCCCTGCTGGAGCTGTGGCTGCTTCATTGGCTGGGAAGGGGCCTGAATAACAGCGTGGGGATGTGGGGGGTGGGATGTGGAGTGTGGGGGGTGGGATGTGGGGACGTTTGGGGCAGCAGTGAAAACATCTGGTTTCATTGACAGAGGCATGTGTCAGGACTGCTGCAGGTTCCTCATGGATCTCCACTCAGTTTTCCAGATTGCTGGGGTTTATTCCCCACCTCCCCACGGTGGGTGCTCCCCAGTTGCTGCTGGGTTTTCCCAGGCCAGTGCATTTTTCCCAAGCCATTCTCCCAGGGAAGCTGCACACCCTGTCCCTCCAGCCCCCCCATCTCCCAGGGCTCACATCCTCCTGGCCATGGGATGTGCTCAGAGCTCCCAGTTCCCACCATCAGGCCTGGTTACAGCATTAATTTATATATATCTATATCTATATTATTTTACAGCAGGGAGGCTCCACCAGCTGCTCCCGCCGATCCAGGCTCAGCCCCAGAGGGCTGGGGAAGCTTTCCCAGCCTGCAGGGATTGCTGGCAGGAAACAATCTGGCAGCCAACATGTTCAGAGGAGGCTAATGTCTTGGAGCCACTGAACCATTTAATTGCCAATAAATGCAGCCCACATGTCAATAGTTATGGAGGCCCAAGAATCTGTGTCGTCTTCGGCAGAGGGAAGGAGCTGGCAGCCTGGGAACTCCCCTGGCAGGTGGAGAAAGGGAAGTTTCTTGGTCAGAGGGGGGGAAGGAGCATCAATAAACCTCCCCTGTGCTGCTGCTCCTCCTTCCCTTTTCAAATAGGGGAAGTTGTGAATGGAGAAGGGACCCCTTGGAGAGGTGGCTGGGGAGAGGAGCTGCTGTTCTGCCAGGGAAAAGTGTCATTGCTGGAGACCTGCCCCATCCTGATGGGTTTTTAGGCAAAAGAAGTGAAAACAAGCCAAGTTTACTCTGCAGCAGCCACAGACCTACCTCTTCAGCGGGAGCCAAGCCCCAGAGGTGGGCACAGCTGGTCCAGCCCATGAGGTCTCTGCTCATAGAGAAACTGTTTTGCAAGACCTGTCAAAGGAAGCAGAGATGTCTGGTTGGAGTCCTCATGTTGCTCTGAAACCAGGGAACAATCATCAAGCAAAACAAACCAACCTTTCCCCAGCGTTTTCCTGCCAAGTTCCTCCACGAACAAGGTCTGTCTGACGGGCTTCTCAGAGGAGACTGTGCTTTCCTGGCCTTTCAGTCAACTGCAGCAGCTTCCTCATGGGTGACATCAAGACAGAGCAAACACAGCCAAGGAGAGGGGACTAAAACCAGTGGGAAATTACCAGGCTAATTGTATTTGCTGTGCCTGACTGGGAGACCAAGCAGCACATTTCCAAGAAGCGATTCAGTGGGCATGAAAAATAAACAACCCAGCAATTAGAAGAACCAGCGGTCCTCCGTGTACCTTCATAGCTGATGGTTCATCTCCATTAATTCTGAGAAGCAGGACAAGGGATGTCATCCTTTGCTGCCACGGGAGAAACTGGAATGGTTAAATAATGGGAATAATGCCCTGCACGTATGCGAGCTCCTTCAGAGGATAATCTCTCGAGTGCTTTCTAAAGAACATGGCTGTAATGAGTAACATTACCTTCCTCTTAGGGCTGCAGGCATCTGAACAGGCTTTAATTACCCATCCCTTGCTGTTGGTAAATCCCCCTGGGGGTTTGCCTCTCATGTTTTCTCTTTTGGAGGTCTCTGATAAGAACCCCAGTGGCAGCACCTTTCCACCTCAGGAAGTTTTCCAAAGTCCTTGGGAGAATCAGAATCACAGGCTTGTCAGGGTTGGAAGGGACCTCTAGAGATCATCTAGAGCATCCCCAAGGCAGGGAGGGGTGAGATGTGAGCGGGGCTGTGGGGAACCTCAGGTTGCTCTGTCACAGCAGACCTGAAGGTGTCCCTGCCCAAGGGTGATGCTGGGGGGCTGCACTGGAGAAAAGGGCTGTGATTGGGGGGGGGGGGGGGGTCCTTGGAGGTGACCCCAAACAACTCCAGCTGGGAAGGGGCAGCAGGTCCTGGGGACCTGAGGGTTGGGAAGAAGCCACCAAGTTGCCAGGGGTGAGGGTTCTGGCCCACTGCAGGAGGGCACTGAGGGCAAGGAGAAGACAGCTCATCTTCTCACCAGGGGCTGCCCGTGTCCGAGTCCTCACATCCCCCCCCCAGACACAGGCTGTGGCCACAGAGCATCAGTGTGGCCTTTGTGGTGGGCAAAGACCCCCCCAGCCCAGGGGTCTGCCCCAGTGGAACTGGTCAAACGCTTCAGGGGGACACAAACTGCAGAGAGAGCTGCTGCTGGCATCTCCTGGAGGAGAGCTCAGCAGGACCAGCCGGGTCCCCTCGCCCATTTATCCAATTTGCATTCGTTAAGTGAACAAATTATCTTCTTTTTATCTCCGGCTTCTCTGACTCAGCCCCGGGCTGAAGGGTCCTGGAGAGGCTCCGGATTTATTCCCAGAAGATGTTCAGGTTTTATCTGGCCCTGGCAAACAAGTGTTTTCCCATTTCCTGCACGTCCTCTGGGGAGATGAGCAAAACATCTCCACGGGGAGCTGGGGGGTGGTGGGGAGGGGGTGTTTGTTCTCCTGGTGCTCAATAATTGCAAGTTCTGGTCGTCTGGAAACCCAGAGGAGGAACCTTCAGGTTCTGTGTAGGTCCCTGCTCCAGGATGGCTGCAGGTGTTGGTTACGTGGTCCTGCAGCCACCTGAATGGTTTCAGATGGTGGGGATGGATGGGTGGTGGGTCTCCTCTACCAAACCCACCCACCTCTGAGCCAGGGGGGAGGGAGGAAAGGCCAAGAAGGGCTGTTTGGGGCAAGTTAAGGGGTTTTAATTGAGAGTGAAGTGATGGGGGGAGATGAAGGGAGAAAGAGGGGGCAGTGGGTGACAGCCTGTGGCTGCCCCCACGGGCTCTCAGCAGGACAAACAGCCCAAGGCAGGTTGTGAAAGCACCGTCCTCTTGGCTCCAGGAGCACCAAGGGGGAGGGAACAGTGGGAATTTGGGAACAAGCCCTGCAGGAGGGAAGGGCTGGGGTCCTGCCCCTGGTCCTCCCCTTCCCAAGATCCAGCTGCTCCCTGCTCGTGGCCCTGAACTTCTAAAGCACAGACCTGCCAGCCCAGCCCCTGCTGTGACTGTCCCTCCCACAGCCTGGAGTTCAGAAGAGGTTTGATGAGACTTGGGAAACCACGGGGAGTTTTATCAGAGGCTGAAATCAAACAGACAAGAGAAGGCACCTGACAAAGAGGGGCCTCTTCTTTTCAGCTTCCCTGCCTGACCCTGGACAAACAGCAGGATGTTGTTTTCGCAGAAGGAACCGGCAGGGAACTGACCTGCATTTCTCAGCAGCCCTTCAGAAGAAAGAGGTTTGCAGCTCTGGCCACAGCCTGGTCCCCTGCAGGGGAACGGTGCATAAACCTGAGAAATCCCTATGGTTTCCCAGCCCCACAGCCCCCCTGACCCTCGGGACCCCCGGAGGTGCCAGGGCTGCCCCCAGGCCCCTTCTGGGCTCCGAGAACACGACTGAGGTGGTTTCTGCTCCCGTGCTTTTCCTTGGATCCATCCCGGGGGACAGGCCCGTGGCAGGACAGGCTGTGCCCCCTCTGGGGGACCCCACGGGTGCAGGGATGAGCTTTGCAGCAGCCACCCACGATCCCATGGGCCACGACACCTTCGTTAACCCCCTGGTTTTAAACGAGACCTCGAGCAGACCAGGTTTGGTCTGTAGACCTGCATGTGGCTAGAGAAGCCTCCTTCCCAGCCCTCCCTCTGCCCCAGACCCCACCCCAGTGATGGCAACAGGGATGAACATGTCCACACTGGGGGGCTTCCCGGGCTGGGGCTGAGTTGCAAGCAGGGAGGGGTCAGGGCTGTCAGAATTGAACCAACACAAACATGAACCTGAAGCTCTTGAAGCCTTTATTAGAAGGAAGGACAAGCTGGGCCCCTTCTGCTCTGCTCCTCCTGCCCCTGCCCCCAGGGAGCTGGCTGCTCTGGAGGGCCACGAGCACCCACAGCACATTCAACCAGCCCCCATCTCCAGCTGGTTACCCCACAGATGTTACCATGGTCCTTCTTGGCCTCCATAAGGGTCTCAGCAGGAAGGTGAGCAGGCAGCAGCTCAGCCTGGGCAGAATCAGAGTGGCTGAGGGATCCCAGGAGGGTCTGACCAGCTGTGGCTTCACCAGAGGATGCCAAGCTGCCCCCTGAAAGCACTGAGTGATGGCCAACACCATGGAGAGCTGTCATGTGGTGGTGAGGAGATGCTTCACAAGGGCTTTCAAGTTCAGTCACTGGAGCATGAAGAGTGGTGGGAGATGCACAGCTTGGCCTTGTAGAGCACAGGAGCAGATGGTGGACCAAAGGCATGGCCTTGGGTGACCCAGGCACTTGGTGCTGGTGGGGATGCTGGTGCCTTGAATCTGCCACCGTTGGCTGGAGAAGCTGGGACCTTCCCATTTGCTCACACTGGTAGCTCCTTCAGACAGCCAAGGGGGTTTGGAAAGTTGCCCAACTCACCACAACCTGCCTGCTTCTGGTGGCCACGTGGCCCCAACAGCCCTGGCTGAGGATGCAGGTTCCTGGGGTGTATTTGTCCTTTCACCAAAGAGCTGTGATTCAGAAGGAAAAGCACAATAGAACGGCTGCTGGCAAGGGGTGAGGACCCCTGTTTTTCAGAGGTGGAAAATGCTGATGGTTGCTTAGGAACAACCTTCCTCCTACAACATGAAGAGTTCCGCTCTCCAAAGAGTTGTGCAAAATGCCCCTGATGTCTGCCTGAGGAGCTGGCCCACCTCCTCAATAGACCACGGGGAGAGGTCTTGATGCTTCAGATGCAGCTCCAGCCACCTCCTAGAGCCAGATGTGAGCTGAGACAGGGTGTCCACTCCAGACCCAGCCGTGGGGTGGGACCCAGGGTATGAACCCCCTGCCCAGCCGTGGAGGGGCAGCCCCTCCTCGGGGCATTTCTGAAAACTTGAGGCTTACAGAGAACCTCACCAGGTTCCTTGTGTCATTGCCCTGGACACTCCCCCATTGTTCTGTTTCAATCAGCTGAGCAACATTGACAAGTCTTTCAGACATCTGTTGGTTGACCAGGTGGGTGGAAACACCTCCTGCAGCTCCAGCGTGGCTGTGTGGGCCAGCAGGTCCATCCTGCTCCCAGTGACCCTGCCGTGGTTCTGGTTGCACTGGTTTGTTTTCCCCAAAGAACAAAACATCCTTGAGCTGCTCCTCAAGGACATGGAGTCCATTGGTTTGTTCCCTGGTGCTTCTTGCCACACACAAGAGTCCTCTACTGGGAGCACCAACAGACCACCACAACCAAGCCACCAGCTCCTACCTCCAGTCTAAAGCAAAGTGCACGCCAGGTCCAAAAGCAAAACTGATCTCCTGGGGTCCTTCAGTTAGGAGAACCTGGTTTGCAAAGCTATCTTATCCGAGACCCCAGTGGGAGCATCTGCCAGGATGGAGCAGGTGTTGACCCGAGAAGCCTTGCAGGACATGATGCCGGAGCTCTTCTTCTTGTGGTAGAAGTAGCTGCTGAGGTGGAACCAGAACTTGTCGTGGAGGGAGGCATAGATGAAGGGGTTGTAGCAGGCAGAGCTCATGGCCACCAGGTGACAGGAGACCTGGATGACGTTGACGTACCTCTTGTCCAGGATAGTGAAATCCTCGTCGATGTCCCTGATGAAGTTCACCACCTGGAGGGGCAGCCAGCAGATGGCAAAGCACACCACCGAGATGGTGAGCACCCGGAAGGTCTTCTGCTTCGTCTTGGTCCATCTGTCCTGGCAGGGATAGGCAGCACCCGGGACGCTCCTCCTCCTCAGGCGGTAGGTGATGGCACAGAAGGAGAGGGACACGGCCAGGAGCGGGAGCATGTAGGACAGGAGGAGCATCAGGCAGGAGTAGAGCAGCCGCGCCCTCTCTTCGTGCTTCCAGAACTCCTCGCAGATGATCATGTCGTGGCCGACGGCGTTGAGGTCCAGGTAGTGGGTGTGCAGCGAGGTGGGGAGCGAGGCCAGGATGGAGAGCAGCCAGATGCAGGCCACGAGGCAGAGGCAGGCGCGGCGGCCCAGCCTCCGGCGGGTGGGATAGGCCACCACCACGTAGCGGTCGACGGCGATGGCGCTGAGGGACAGCACCGAGACGAAGACGGTGGCGGCCTGCAGCAGGGCGACCAAGCGGCACATGGAGGCCCCGAAGAGCCAGCCCCGCTCCTCGAAGGCGTAGGAGGCGGTGAGGGGGACGCAGGCCAGGCACATGACCAGGTCGGCCGCCGCCAGGTTGCCGATCAGGAAGTTGGTGGTGCCGTGCAGCTTCTTGGTGAGGGCGATGAGGAGGATGAGGAAGAGGTTCCCCGCGCAGGCCACGGCCACCAGCGTGGCGTAGAGAGGGATGAAGAGGGGCTTCAGCTCCAGGAGGAGGTCCAGGCCGGTGAAGAGAGGGGCTGAGCTGTTCTGCCAGGAGTCGTTGGGCAGGGCGTGGAGGGCCATGCCTGCTGCTCCGCGCCTTGAGCGCCAACGGAGACGAGACCCTTGGTCCTGGCGGGGAAGGGTTGTCCCTCGGACCCTTGGTTGTCCTTCCGGGCAGGAGAACCTGTCCCCAGGGTCTAGGTCCTCTTGCCCAGCCCTGTAGGGAGGCACCAGCTGACTTCAGAAGACTTCTCCGTGGCAGAGCGGGGGAGGCAGGGAAGCTGGTGAGGTTAACCAGCCGGGTGCAGGTCCCAGCGGGAGAGGGAAAGCGGCTGGAGATGCCTCCTGGAGAGAAACCTGGGGGCTGCGCAGAAACAAGCAGGAATTAGCAGAAATAACAGCTGCTCCCCTGGTGTTTGGTCTCCATGTCCCCTGCCAGCCCCACCACTGCCCCCCGGCCACCTCAGCAGAAGGGTCCTCTCCACCTCCTGCCCTCCCATCCCACCCCACCATTCCCTGTCCCACCGGGTTATTTTACCCCGTTGGTTATTTCTCCCCCACCCACTGAGCTTGGGCTTCTCCTGCCCAGGGTGGTCTCTCCCTCTAACCCCCTGGACGCATCCAGTGTCCCCAGCCCCCTGGGGCCAGCCCGGGGGGCAGTGGCAGAGACATCCCGGCAGGAAGGGCGAGAGGATGAGGAATTGCCCTCCGGGACCCTCCTCTCCGCCTTCATGGGGTCAAACGTACCATCCCACCCACCCCCCCAACAACTGCCCAGGACCTGGACCCTCGTGTTCCCCCCAGGGGACAGGACAGTCAAACCGGCCTTAATTCAGCAGCCCCGTAATTAGCAGAGAGATATTGCGGCGCCGGACTCGGCGCGGGGTCGGGCTGGGAACACAAACGCCCCGAATTGCAGCCCAGTTTCGTCCTCCCTTCAATGGATCATGACAGCGGGTCGTTCCCCCGCGGGGCTGGGCGGACCCCCCGGGGGTTTCAGGACCCTCCGCGGCTTTCAGGACCCCCCGGGGGTTTCAGGACCCTCCGGGGGTTTCAGGACCCCCCGGGGGTTTCAGGACCCTCCGGGGGTTTCAGGACCCCGGGGATCCGCTGGGACCTGGAGCAACGAGGAGCTCAGAGGGACCCCCCAAAGCCCCCCGGGGGCTGCGGTCGGAGCGCGCTCACCTGCGGGATCGGGATCGGGATGGGGATCGGGATCGGGATCGGGATCGGGATCGGGATCGGGCTGGGGATCGGGCTGGGTGCGGCGGGATGAGAGCGACTCCTGCTTCCCGATATTCCCTCGGAGCGGAGGAGCCGCGTTCCCTTCCCGGCGGATCCCCCGGAGCCTCCGGCACCCCCGATCTCCCCAGCACCGGCTCCGGTGGGTTTGTCTTCGTGCCTTTGGGTTTGTTGGGGTTTTTTTTCCGCCCCCGCTGCCGGAGCTTTTAAGCCCTGGAAGGACGGGACGTGTCCCCCCCGCGCTGCTCCGGCATTCCAGGGATTGGCAGGGGAGCTGCGGGGCTGCTGCGGGAGCCCCCGCCCCGGGGGCAGGATCATGGGGACCCCCCTGGGAAAGGGGGGACGGGAGGGACGGGCAGGGACCGCCCGGAGCTGCCGGGAGAGGGAACCCGGCAGGGAGAGGGGGGTGAGGAGAGGGGGGTGATGAGAGGGGGGTGAGGAGAGGGGGGTGAGGAAGAGGGGAGTGAGGAAGAGGGGGGTGCAGGGAGAGTGGGGTGAGGAGAGGGGGGTGAGGAGAGAGGGGTGAGGAAGAGAGGGGTGCAGGGAGAGTGGGGTGAGGAGAGGGAGATGAAGAAGAGGGGGGTGAGGAGAGAGGGGTGAGGAAGAGAGGGGTGCAGGGAGAGTGGGGTGAGGAGAGGGAGATGAAGAAGAGGGGGGTGAGGAGAGAGGGGTGAGGAAGAGGGGGGTGCAGGGAGAGTGGGGTGAGGGGCAATGGGCACCCACTGGTGGCCCAGCCGTGGAGCAAGGGCAGAGGGGACTGAGGGTCGTGCAGCCATGGGTTGGTGGGCACCCAACCAGTGGGGACCACCAGCCAGCAGGGACCACCAGGCAGCCGTGGTCTGGGGCACAGGTGTGGGGTCCAGTGTGTGCCCCACGGAGCTGCCCCCCAAACCCCCAGTGCACACCAGCACCAGCCTGGCCCCTGAAACCAAGCGGGTCCAGCCAAGGAGCCCAGAGGGGCCAGGCCTGGAAGCTGCAAGGGGGGAATTGCATCCATCCCAGAGCCACAGCAGGCTGGGGGGGGTGAGGGGGGGGCAAAAAAAATTCCCATTTTGCATTTTATTTCCTGCTGGAGAAATATAAACAAGAGGCAGGGCAGGACAGCAGCCCCCACCTGAAGGCACTGGGTGCTCCCAGTCCCCCAGCCCCAATTCCCACCACTGGGAGATGAGGCAGAACTGCCCCCAATGCCTGGGGGTGCCAGGACCAGCCAGCACCCCCCTGCTTTTCTCCCCACCAAACCTCCAGCCTCTCCCATTTGTTCCAGGAATACCTGGGGTCACCTTTCCCCACAGATGCCCTCAGGGCCTGAGGGGCACACCCTGTTCCATCACAGGCATTTACCTTCCAGGCAATCTAAATATTGATGATTTTTAAGAGCTGGGGAAAAGGGCTCAGGCACTAAAACGCTTTTTGCACAGCCACTTGAAAAAGCTTCTGCAGAGCACGGGGAGTGTTTGGGGACACGGGAGGATCAGCATTAGATTTTTATTTCTTGGCTGATCCCTCCTGAGTGTCTGTTTACAAATCATGTAAATGTCTTTTAGAGCAAATAAGCCAAATCTCCCCGCAGACTCCTCGCTCTCGGATGAAGCTTTTGGCGTGTAAAACGGCAGGTGTGTGTTTCCTTTCTTTCCTGGATTTCCACCCACGTTCATTCCCTTTGGGCTGCAAGTCTGGGTTCTGAGGAGAGCTGGTGGTCCAGGCTCAGGACATCACCCAGCCACCACATCATCCAGCCACCAGCAAAGGGGTTTTTTGAAAAAACAACACCCAAACCCCAGTATTTTTGGATGTAGAGCAAGCATGACCCACATGGCTGAAAAACTGGTTTTCTTCTAAATTTCAGCTGGTGCCTGAGGGACATGCTGTGCCCAGCCCAGCTGCATGGAGTCATTTTAACGAGCTTTTGTGGTTTTATCAGAGATTTTACAAGGAGCAGGTCTTTTAACCAGGCTTAAGGTCAGGCCCCTGGCTCATTGCTCTGCTAAAATAACCCTGTGAAAGCCAGGGGAGCTGCTGGGGCAGCCTGGCTGGGGCCTCAGCTGTGCCCACAGCAGCCAAACGGGCTTCAGGAGGTGAAACTAATTCCCCAACCAGCTATAAAAGGTCGTGCTGTGGCCTTCCTGGGAGGGATTCCTTGTCTTCAACACTTCCCCCCCCCCCCCCCCTCCTCCCCCTCCCTGTAAAGGGCTTCACAGAACTTGGGAAAAACATATATATATATATATAGTAGGGGGGGGGAAGAAAAGCCCAAGCAGGTTTTTTTCTGCAGAGCTGCCTTTGGGGGTGTGGGGGTTCCCAGCTCCCTGGTGACAGGGAATGAAGGTGCTTTTGTGCCCAGGGAAGAGCTCGGTTGCTCTGATCCTGCTCCGCATGTGGAACAGGGGAGTGAGGAGTTCCCCAAAAACGTGAGTAGCAGGGGCTGGAGGTGGCTGCACCAGTGGGTCTTGGTGGGGCTCGGGATAAGAGGGAGAAGGGTGGGATAAAAGCTGGAGTTGGCCCCGAGGAGCCCAGCAACCAGCACTGAGCTCTGGGCAGCCGGGAGAGGGATCAGGTCACCGGCTGCTCCCAGCGCTGCCCGACAGCTCCAGGGAGGAAAGGAGCAGGGAGCAGTGGGAGGGAAGGAGGGGAGCAGGGGTGAGCTCCTCATGCCCTGCTCCCCACGCCCTGCTCTCGGCACCCCCGGGCCCTGTGCTGGCAGCTGCTTCATTCTCTGTTCCTAGCGTGAATGTTTGTTGCATGAGGAAATTTCTGAGAATTCCTGCCACGGGCAGGGACACCTCCCACCAGACCAGGTTGCTCCAACCCCATCCAAGCTGCCCTTGAGCACTTCCAGGGATGGGGCAGCCCGATTTCCCTGGGCAACCTGGGCCAGGGTCTCCCCAGGGTTGCAGGTCACTCCTTTCCCTCCTGTGGATCTGCTTGGATCCTGCCCGAGCTCCCAATTCCCTTCCATCCTCTCTCCCAACCCCTGCTGCCCTTTTTCCTGCAAGCTCTGCCATGTCGGCGGTGCTGCCCTGGCAGGTTCTTTTCTAGATCCTACTGTCATTTTCTCAGCTCCCCAAATTCAGGAGCCTTTGATTTGCCTCGGGAGCAGCAGGGTCAACTGGTCAGGGTGTTGGGTTTGTGATTTTGGGGGCAGGATGTGGATCCTTGCCCCAGCTGAGCAGGGAAGAAGCTGATCTTGGAGATAACCCAAAGAAGAAAAAGAGGTAAAAGTAAAGCTGAAAATGTTTGGAAGTGCAGGTGGGGGAGCAGCCCTCTTGGCCAGCCTGTGCATCAATTCCCTGAGGCCTGTCTGGTGGGTTTGGGCCCTTCATTGTAGGGCAGCAGGTTATGGGGGCACTGGGAGGGCAATAAGCATCAAGAAACCCCCATGGGTTTGCCAGGTTGGTCCCAAAAATACTAAGTAGCCATGATCCCCAAACCACAAACTCCACCTTTCAGCCCAAACACTGTTAGGAAGTTTTTAGGAGCTGTGCCAGGACAAACATGGCAGTTTTAAAGCTCTCGGATCCACTGTCCTGAAGCTGCCTTGGAGCAGCTCTTGCCCCTCATGAGGAGACCAGGACTTGTCATCGTTCTCTGCTTGTTTTTTCTTTCTGTTGTGGAAGGAAAACCAAACCTTTGCTTCTCCACCCACAGGGCTTTGAAGGCAGGTGTGTTAATTGCAGTATTAATTACTGTAGCCCCGTAATAAGGGAGGGGATAGTAAGAGGGGTGTGTGTTAGAGGAGGTGGCAGAGGCACCTGCCTGCCAGATCCAGAGCAGGTCGTTGCCCACCAGCTCTGTCTTCCCCGAAAGCCTCTGATCCCACGTGTGGGGTCTTTCCACCTTTTCCTTCCCAGCTCATTGAAACAAGGGGACATTAAAACTGATCATCAGCTGGAATTTCTGGGGGCAAGAGGGATGAAAATTGTCAGGCCAGTCCCAGGGGAAGCTCTGCAAAAGGAGGCCTTTGGTGGGAGAAGGTTGTGGATTTGTCTCGACCTGGCGGGTGTGGGTCACTAGAGCTGGCTGAGATGTGAGCACTGGGACCTGCCAAAGCATCAGCAGGGGGAAAATCATCTTTGTCTCCTTGTCACAGCCTGGCTGAGAGCTGCTGTTAATTTCAAGCAGCAGAACAATCTGATAAGGGAAGCACAAGGCTCTTAAAAGCTCGTTTGAGATGAGAGATGGAGCTTGGATGTGGCAGCAGAATGCTGAGCAGCTGGGTGGTGGGGATGGGGCACGTCCAGCTCCTGCTCATCCTGGAAAAGCCTTGTCTGACCTCATCTCTGCTGCTTCCAGGGACCCTGTAGGAGAAATCTGATTCCAGAGCTTGTGTTGTCCCCCCACCAGGAGTGTCTGCCTTTAGATGGATACAAGTGATGGATTCAGTGGCTGAATCCGTGACATCCTGGTGTCTGTCCCCCCCAAGCAGGTGATGAGCAGGAGTTGGATTTGCTGTGACTTAAGCCTTCTCTTCGTGTCTGGTCACCAGGTTGGATTTAGAACTAGCAGCAGGTTCCAGAACCTGCTGGATGTCTCCAGAGATGCACTGGGATGGGATCAGCTGCTGCCCAAGTTTGGGCTCCATCCATGGCCCGTCCTGCCCAGGGGCTGTCCCAGCTGGTGCTGGAGAGGTGAGCTGGGTGCATGTTCCCAGCTGAGTGCATCCCATGCAGACACTCACCAGCCTCAGCCACTGCCCCATTCTTGATGTTTCTTGGTTGCTCACTGGTTTAGGAACAGTTTTGCAGTCCCTTCTCCTCCCTGCCAGATGTTCCCAGTACTTCAGCTGCCACTTGGCCACTGACACCTGCCCTCACGAGGCACCAGTTGGGCTCTCTTCAGATTTCACTTCATTCTGCCCCATCTTGAAGACAAATTTCTGTAGCTGGAAGGCACAGGGTGTGCTCCATCCCTCTGGGAAGCTTGAGGGGGTGGAGAAGTGCTGTTTCATGCAGAGAAAAGGGCAGATGTCACCTTTAAGAGGTACAAACCAGAGCAAGGGAACATCACTCTGGTGATTACAGGTTTCTCACAGCTAGATCATCTCCTGCATTTGAGAGCAGGTCTGTGTGCAGAGCAGCCTGGGCATCAAGCTTTCCCAGGCTGCTGTTGTGGACCTGGCTGCACCCCCAGCCCCTACTTTCCTTGCTGCTGCCCTGTCCCCTCAGCCCCTCCTGTCACACCGATGCAGAACAGGTTGTCACACCCCCCAGCACAGGAAAGCTGGTGTTGCTGTACAAGCAAAAAACATCCCCAGTGAAAATGCCCCAGCAGGAGTGTGTCTGATGAATGGGAGCCAAACAGCTCTCCCTCCTCAGGATAACCCCTCACAGCCTGGAGTGAAGTCCTTGCCCATGAACCCACATGTGGCATCATCCCCAAATGCATCCCCCCCTGCTGCCTGGGGGCCTCAGGCTTCTCCATGTGTTCTCAGTTTAAGTGATATATATATATATATATATAAGCAGTTCTTAAGGGCCCTAACAGAGGAGTTCTTGCTGTCCTGGCAGTGATCCCAGAGCAGACCCCCTCACCCCCCCCCCCCCAGGTCTGGTTCCTTCTGGGTCAGTGTCCATGTGAAAGCTCCTGGTGTCTTCTCCTGAGGTGCCTTCTCTGGGTGTTGGTCCTTTCCTTGAGCAGCCCAGGGCTGTGTTTCTGAAGAGCAGTGTGGTTAGCTTAAAACCAGATGGAAAAATAGCTTGTGTGCTTATAAAATAGTGTTTGGACAAAAGTTCATCTCCAGACCTTTCCTTGGGCTTCTGAGCTACTTTTCAAAGCGAAATGGTGAGAGAGACTTTCTCTGAGGCCCCTCCTCTAAGTTATGTGGGCCTGGAACTCTCAGTGTCCCAGCACAGTTACTTTGGACACATTTCTTTCTCAAATATCTTTAATGGGAACAGACAAGATAATATAAAGCCTCTTCACAGTCACTGCTAATCAGGAGAAGGAAATGTATTGACTACAAAACAGCCTTGATATCGACAGGGAAATTGCATCTTTCTCTCCTGGTACACACAGTTTCTGGTCAATACTCAGAAACATCTTTGTTCCAGCTTGATGTCACAGGTGAGAGACTTGCAGCACTGGGGACAGGGAAGCAGACTCATTTTTAGAGATAAATGAAAAGGGACATTTAAAGGATGACAACAAGACACGAGACTGGCAAGTCCCAAACCATCCTCGTGCAGGTAATTCTCTGTAATGCTCAGATCTCCAGTGTGTGTTCCAGCAGGGTGAGGAGCTGTGGGCAGGAGCCTGGGGGGTCCTGCAGACAGAGCCAGGCCTGCAGACCAGCCCCAAGTCCTGGCACCATGGGAGAAGCTCCCACAAAGCAACTGTCCAGGAGAGAGTTTGAAGCACCACTGGGAATCATACAGGAAACAAGGAAGCTCTGGCAGGAGGAGACTTTTTAAAATGTATTTTCATACAGGTACATGAAGAACACGGTGTGAGTTGGGGAAATGGCAGGAAGCTGCATCAGGGGAGGTTTGGGCTGGACATCAGGAAAAGGTTTTTAACCCAGGGGGTGGTTGAGCACTGGAACCAGCTCCCCAGGGCAGTGGTCACAGCACCAACCTGCCTGAGCTCAGGAGGTGTTTGGATGATGCTGTCAGGCATGTGGTGTGGGTGCCCTACACAGGGACAGGAGTTGGACCCTGATGGGTCCCTTCCCCCTCAGCACTGATCCTGTGGTTCTCAGGGTGCAGGAGCTACCGGGGCTGCCCCTGCCAGCTCTGCCCTGCTGGCTCAGCCCACCAGCCCTGTCACTGCCCAGGCAGAGAGCACAGGGCCAGTCTGACACCAGGGCAGGGCACAGCCCTCCCATTAGTAACAGGAAATAACCCTCTGCAGGTTGTTAAACTCTGCAGTTAAACGGGATCAAAAATGATTAAAAGCTAGAACAGATTTAAAGTCAGGTAATTCTAGGCAAGCCTGCCAGGAGAATGAGCTGTCACCTCCCTGGTGATGGAGCCTGGTTTCCTGATACAGAACCTCCTCTGACCCTCTTCTGGAGAGGCTGAAGGAGATACAGGTACAAAATGAGCAAGGAGAGAAAAAAAATACTCCCTGTCCAGTGTGTTCTGTAGCAGGTTTGGCCAATAAAGTGGGATATTGGAGGGGGGCAGAGGAATGTGAAACGGGGACAATGTCAATGAAAACAGCCATCTAATGATTGCAGAGAGCTGCCTTCAGGGTTCCAAATCCATCTCGGGGGAAAAATATCTTCCTCCAGGGACAACTTGGGGCCAGCTGCACCTTAAATAGTGATCAGCTACAGAAAACACCAGTGGGCTTTGCAGGAGAGGAAAAAATGCCCTAATGAGAAGTTAAAAAGGTACAAGACAGGAAGACAACCTGATTCAGTGGTTTGATCTGTTCTAAACCATCCTGGTTTAGGATGCTTCTGAACAACTGTGGGCTTTTTGTCTGTTTAGCAGGTCTTCTGGTGAATTACAGACTATTCCCATTCAGACTGGAATGATGTGGCTGCCACAGGCTGGGAGAAGGTCAGAGCCAGGCGGGTTCAGCAGGCGCTGGCAAAGGCCCAGCAGAGTCTCTGGAGCTGCAGAGCTGGGGTTGTTTCCTGTGGGTTGGGGTTGTTTGTGGGTTTTAAATGACTGACAATTGGCACTTCTGCCCTCCCCACCCCACCCTCCTGTTATTCCTGTGGCTGGACACAGCTTCCTCAGGGGCAGCTCTCTGGGCTGGCCGGGGTGCATCTCACTGCTCCGCAGCCGGAGGCTCTTCCTCCATCTCCTGCTTCTCCAGCTGGGGCTCCAGGGGCAGGAGACACTGCACCTCCTCCCTGCTGATGGCCACCTTGTCGGGCTGCAGCCACCTCCTCAGGTGCTCCAGTGTGCTGAGGGACAGACAAGACACCCCGTGACCCCCAGAGCAACAGAGCTGCACAGGAAGGTCTGAGAGCAGCGTTTGGAAAACCCTGGGACATGTTCCTTTCCCCTCCGTGGGAATTCCTGTTGCCACAGACAAGGTCCAGCATGAGAGTGATTCCTGGGCCAGAGGAGGAAGCAGAATCTCTTGGTCTGCAGCCTTTCTGCTCTACTTGGGCTTTTCCAACTACGGTTAGAGAAGTTTTTACACTTGGATTCTCCTTGATGAAAAGAACCCTCAGCAGGTCCCTCAGCCCTTGTTCTTCAAGTACTGTCTAAAAACTACAATTCCATTCCCAGCTTTCTGGGCTGGAAGTAAAAAAACAGGGCTAAACTAAAACTGTGATGGAGATGAGGAAGTAACAGGGGCGAAGAGAGGGGAACAAAACTCAAGCACCTATCAAAACATGTGACCATTAATACCCCCCAAGGACTGCAGGAGCAAAGGGCACTATGTGAACACTCCAGAAGGCCAATCAACCTGTGGACTCTACAGATGTTCACAAATATGTTGGAGCACAATTACTGTCCTACAGCCTATCTCACAATACCTGGTCTGATCAGAGCAGATCTACCCTTCTTTTTGGTAAAATACTGGCTAGAATTCTACAAGTTTAATATTCTAACTCCTAAATGCAGGAGTGAGCAGGGGCTGCTCCCCTTCTGGAAGGGTGAGTCACATCATTTAGCACAGCCACAAAACTGACTTGCTTTTCTCTTTTTCTCTTGCCCAGGAGCAGAATTTCACATGGCAATATCCTTGGAATTATCTGTGGGCTAGAAAGTTAAGGTTTGTTGTTTGGTGGGTGAGAATCAAATACTCTGGTGCTGCTGGGGAGTGACCTCTAACTTCAGAGATTCTAGGGAGGAAAATGCTTCCATGGACAACATCCCCAGCCCTTCAAAACAGAGCAGATATGGCTACAAAAGCTTGTTTTTAAATGTAAATCACATTGAAGTTTACTGGTCAAAGAGAGAATCTAAAAACTCCTTATGAACATGGATTATTTCTCATGCTTAAACTCCCAATCTAGCTTAAGTAGATTTTCTTCAAGGGAGAAAAATAATCTTCTTTTCAACTTGAGGCAATCATGAGAAATGTCAGCTCAGAAAGGAGAACAGTGGAGGGCTTTATAAGTGATTGGAAGTGAGACTGCTGAGGAAAAGGACTCTCATCTTAATTCATACATCATCTGGAAAAGGGTGAGGAGAGAGAGGGAGCAGCAGAACAGGAGGTAGAGCACCCAGCTCTGATCAGGATTGGTACCAACCCTGCTCTGAACTTCAGACCCCACTTGTGGCTGAAGCAGAGCTTCACTGGGCTCTTGCAGACACACAGGGACTGGCTTGGGGGTCACTTGTGGAGTTAAGCCTCAGAAAAAGCAGCCTGAGACACATCACACACCCCTCCTGCACCTTTTCCCCACCCCAGAGGGACAGGAGAGTTGATCACAGAGGTCCTGGTTGTCTCCATGCTGGATCACCCCAGTCTGAGGGATGCAAAGCTCAGTGAGCAGCACTGGAAGTCCAAAGCTGACCAGGGCAGTGTGCTCCCCTCTAGCACCAGGAGAGTGGTTGTTATCCAGCTGTCCCAGAAAGCCTGGACAGCCACAGTGAGGGGCAACGAGCTGTGAGTTAGTGACACTGTCCCAGCACAAGTCCTGCCAGAGCCCAAACTAGTTTCTAGGAAACAAAGAGTGTTTGCCAAGGTGATAAGAACTAATCCCTTCTCACCAACTTGCTCGTTACCTCTCATCCGAGTCGTGTCCCTCTACATAAACTTCAGACTCAAACTTCTCCTGCAGGAACCTGTCCCAGCACTCCTTCTTGGCCTGGGAGAGAGTGTGCAGCATCTCCTTGGAGGTCACCTCCTGAGACAGGCCTTTGATCCTCATCAGTCTTCTCTCTGTCAGGAGGCAAGGGAGGGGGTTGGTTACCTTGGTTCTGTTCTTCTGAAAGGGAAGAAGAGTAGTACCTGGACTTGTACCAAAAAAGTTAAATGAGCTCAAGACTAAGTCATATTTTAAGTCATTTTCCCCCTGTATCTGCAGGCTACACAACTGCATCCACTGTACATGCACAGGATGGCCCCTACCAGGTGGCACTTCTGGAGGAAATCAGGTTTATGCCACCAGCCAACTCTGCCCACTTCTGGGTTTTAATAACTCTGGCACTTGCTGCTCAGTCTCCACAAAAGTCCCACAGGTGGGTTCAGATCTCACAGGCATTAAGATGCAAACATGACAGGATTATGAGCTGGAAGTCTCAGAACAGCACCTGAGTTTCTCAGCCACAGGGGACCATGCAAAGTGCCTTGTACCAGACCCAGAGTCACCCAACTACAGTGCCCAGAGCTACAGGGAAGCAAATGTCATTAATTCCTCTGGTCACAAAAGCCCATGACATGGTTTCCTCAAATTTGGTCAGGTATTGACTTCTGAACTCCCATTTTGCTGCAGTGCATCATGCCTGGTTGCTCTGGGCTGGCTGAGCCAAGGGAGCTGTGTGTGTGGCTGCACTGCCAACCAGACTGCAGGCTGGCCCAGGAGAAAAATAACTCTGCAAGAGGGAAAGAAGGGGAAAAGAGCAGCCACAAAGATGGACTGTTTTGCTACAAGTGGAGAGAGCAGCAGTCCAAAGCTCCCCCCTAACAGGAGTGTCCATCCTGGGCCTGAATGCTGTGGTACAATGAGGCCTTTGAAGGGAGCAAAAAATACTTCAACAGGGTGAGAAACCCCAGGGCCTTAGAGCTCCAGACTGCTGAGCCATGCCAGGATGTGAGCTCTGGAGCTGGGAACCCTACCAGCCCTCACGTCAGGGGTTTCTGTCAGCTCCCTCTCAGTTTGCAATCAATGAATGGCTCAGGAATTAAGCAGTGGCACAAAGATGATCTGCATGGTGTGTCTCCCTGAAGTACAGAGTCTGCAGGGGCAGGATGGGGAAGCATCAGAGCTTTCTCTCCCACTCCTGTCCCCTTCCTCTCCAACCAGAAAGCAGACCACAGAAAGAAATGTCACTCCTCTCTTTCCCCTCAGAAGCATCTCCTGAGGCCCCATAAAAAGCATGAGGCACACACTGGTGACACAGAAGCACAAGGGCTCTGCAATGAGCTCAGAATGCATTTCCCCTCCAGCCAACTACAGTGGAACTACCTGCTCTTCAGAGAAAAAAAACAGCAGTACCAGTGTCCCCATCCCATTTATTTATTTTTTTTGGGGGGGAAACCCCCAGATTCTTTGGGTGATACCAAGTTCATTTCTGTGGCAGAGCTGGGGAAGTGGTGACAATGCTTCTCCTTCCCACCCCTGCTTGCAGCACACGAGGGAGATGCTAAATGTCTGCAAGACACCTTTCCAGCCAGAGCTGGCAGGACTGCCACCTCAGCCACAGCAGCAGCCAGGGCTGCCAGCAGGCACCCGAGCCATGGGGAGGCCGAAGCCTCAACACTCACCCAGCGATGCTAAATACACCTCTGAATCGTGCAGGGGTGCCCAGGGCTTCAGGCTGGCTGGGGAAGAGCCGCCGGCTCCGCGGCCCTGGCTGCCTCCGTCGGTGCAGGAATCCAGGAAGGAGTCGGTGAAGGCATTGCCGGAGTCCCTCTGGTCGGGATGGGGCAGGCAGGGGCAGATTTCGGCCCACAGGTCTTCGCTGGGCCTGGCGACCGCGGACTCGACGCTCTCGATCATCCTCATGGCGAGGCCCTGAGGGAGGGGGGGGGCGGCGGGATTCAGCACCGAGCACCGAGCACCAGCCCCTCGCGGCCTCCCCCCGGAGGCTGCAGGGGCTCCCACCCCGCCGGGGACCGGAGATACCGCCCCGGGGACCCGCCTGTGCAGCCCGAGCCCCCGCGGGGCCTGCGGGACGCGGCGGGGAGGCGGGCGGGCCGCGCTGCCCTTCCCGCACGGCCGCGGCTGCCCCAGCCTCCTCCCCGGGGACGCGGAGGGGTGGTCCCGGCCCCGGTCCCCGATCCCCGATCCCCGATCCCCGATCCCCGATCCCGGCCCCGGCCCCGGCCCCGGCCCCGGTCCCCGATCCCCGATCCCGGCCCCGGCCCCGGCCCCGCACCCGCCGCCGCCTCCGCCCCGTAAGCGCGGGCAGCCCCGCGACGGCTTCGCACCGGATCTCGATTGGCAGCCAGGCCTGACCAATCGCCGCGCTGCCCCTCGGCCAGGGCCGCTCCCATTGGCCCGCCGCCCAGCGGAGGGCGGGGCAGCGGCGGGCAGGGCCCGGGAAGCTGAGCCCCGCCCCGGCGCCATCTTGGCGAAGGGCGGAAGCGTTCCCGCGCGGCGGCGGGGCCGGCCGTGACACCCGGTAACGGGGCCCGGGGGCGGCACCGGGACCGGCCCGACGGGCTGGGGTGACCTGGCGGGACAGGGGGCAGCCTGGGGCCTGCTCCGCGCCCTCCTGCCCGCTGCCGCGGAGGGAGCCGCTCCCCCGGTAGAGCTCGGGTGCCCAGGCCTTGTGAGGAGCCGCGGCGGCCCCGCCCGGCAGCTCCCGGTGATCGAGGGCCCCTTTCCCGCCCGGCCCGTGACCGGGTCTGTCCCAGCCCCGGATGCGCGTTCCCAAGGGCTTGGGGCGAGGCGGCTGCGCGGGGCGGGACTCGGGACGGTTTGGCAGCTTTAAAGGCTGTTGCGCTGAAGCTCGTGGCGGGAGCGGAGCGGGCGGCGGGGCCGGGGTCACCCTGGGCTGGGCCGGGGTCACCCTGGGCTGGGCCGGGGCCCCTCGGGACAGAGAAGGACACGGAGGGGCTGGAGGGTGGCCAGGGAAGGGCCCCGGAGCTGGGGAAGGGGCTGGAGAACTTGTGAGGAGCAGCTGAGGGAGCTGGGGGTGTCCAGCCTGGAGCCAAGGAGGCTGAGGGGAGACCTGCTGGCTCTGCAGCTCCTGAGAGGAGGTTGGAGCCAGGGGGGTCGGGCTCTGCTCCCCAGGAACAAGGGATGGGACAAGAGGAACCGGCCTCAAGCTGCTCCAGGGGAGGCTGAGGTTGGATCTGGGGAACAATTCCTTCCCCCAAAGGGCTGTCAGGGCCTGGCCCAGGCTGCCCAGGGCAGGGGGGGAGTCCCCATCCCTGGGGGGGTTTCCAAGCCCTGGAGATGGTGCTGAGGGACACGGGGCAGGGGTGGCCTGGGCAGGGCTGGGGGAACGGGTGGGACTGGAGGGTCTGAAAGGGCTTTTCCAATCCCAGCAGTTCTGTGGGCTGCAGCTGGTAAGACCCCTTGCAGCTCTTCCCTGCCCCGTGTCACCTGCTGCGTCGCCTTACAAGGAGGGAAGGTGAAGGTTTGGGGTGCCTGGTTGTGCTCTCCCCCTCAGCCAGCCCCATCTGTCTCCGTGGAATGAGCTGCCTGCTGCCCTGTGCTGTGCTGCCACTCATGGGACTGCTCTTGGCCAGGACCATGGCCTGGACGTCGAGTGGGAAGACGCACCCGGAGCTGGTCAACAACCTCTACAGTGAGTACCCGGCTGGGCTCTGGCTCAGGGACCTTCAGCTGCCCAGGGAATGTCCTGGCACCTCAGCGTGAGGATATTTGGTGCAGTTTGTTCTGAAGTGCTGCAGGCAGCGTGGCCTGAGTTTCAGGGTTTGTCCCAGTCTGAACTTGCCCTGTTTATAAACAAAAACAAGAGGTTATGCCAAAAGTGGCAGGAGGGACCTGGGCCTGCAGCCCGTGGAGTGGGGGCTGCCTGGCACCTGCCCAGGGGCTGCAGCTTCTGTGTCCCCTCCAGTGAGATGCCCTGGGACAGGAGCAGGGCTCAGTGCTGCTCCACTCTGGAGCTGGGACAGGAGCAGCATTCCATTCCAGGCAGGTGGCTGGAACACACTGAAGAAGAGATTTAAACTTTCCCTGCTGCTTAGGCTGTTTTGTCCCCTGTAAGTGCTCCCTGAGATGAGGTGTGAAGGCATGCTGAGTGTTTCTGCAGTCACCACTCTTATCTTCAGCTGACTGACTGTGCCAGTGCTCCTGGAGCCTGAGCTGCAGTCCCCACTGTCACCCCTGAAGGTGTGACAGTTCCATGGCATGTGGCAGGAGCTCTGGGGGTGCCAGTCTCCATCCTTGGAGAGAGGCCAGGCTGGTGGTTGGGACCATGACAGGATTTCATTTGGTGTAGCAGGAACTGAAAAGGATCTGGTTCCCTCTGCAGTTCTGTTTTCTGTCCCTTCTCAGGTTCTTAAGGCTGAATTCTCCCCCTGCCACTGAACTGCTCCCCCACGTCCAAACCTCCTCTTGCTGCGGGACTGAGGATTTAAGTCCTTTCTGTTTTCTTTCTTCTCCCAGAAAAAGGGATCATTAAATCCCAGCGAGTCTTTGATGTGCTGTTGGCTACTGACAGAGGACACTACATCAAGTATTTCCCATACATGGATTCTCCTCAGTCTATTGGTGAGTAGCTCCAGGCACAGCATTCCCATCTTCCAGGTGGGCACCTTCACTGTCTGGGTTCCCTGTGCCCTCTCCCCAGAAGGGTGGCTGAGTTCTGTGATGGATCAAGCAGAGCAAACCCCCTCTGTATTTCAGCTGGGGGATCCAGAGGGAAGAACAACATGGCTTTTCTGTGTCCAAGATGTTTGTTGGTTGCTCCAGGTCCTGCTGGGCCCATGGGCTGCAAGGGCTGCAGAGGGTTTGGGAGCTGCAGGGCTGTGCAGCCTTCCTGTGCTCCTTAGTACCCCCACAGGAGGAGTTCTTAGGTCAATTCATTGCTTTAGTGCAGCACAAGAGTGTTTTCCTATGTTTAGGGGGAAGTGGGGGAGAATAAAGAACTGCTGACACTGGTGATTTTAATTTCTTGATCACATCACTTTTGTCACTTGTTCCCTTTCAGGATACAAGGCCACGATCAGTGCACCACACATGGTATGATGAACCTTCTCACTTGGAACAGAAATTGAGTGAATTGTTTGCTTGTTTTTTTTTCCCCCCTCCCTTTTTCTCAAATACTGCACTAGAAAGGTGAAGCAGATCCCACAGGTGTGATTATCATGCTTGTTTCTTTAGGCACTGTGTGAAACTCTTTTAAGAAGGGTTTGCCCTGTGCTCTTCCAGCTGCTTTAAGAGCAGGCTTGGAGAGGAGCTCCGTGCCACCGAGGCCAGCCACGAGTGCTGTCCAGCTTTTGCATGACACCTTTCTTTCCTGCTGCTTGTCACCTCATTACTGAACCTCTTCCCAAATGCTGTTCTGCAAAAAGATGTCCCAGATCAAAGACTTGAATTTTGCTCTGAGTGTGTCAGACAGGATGCCAGGGGTGCTTAAATAACACCTAGAAGAAGAGAAAGTTTGAGGAAACTCAAATGGGATGTTTGATACCCTTTTGTGCTGTTGGCCCCACAGCATGCCCACGCACTGGAGCTGCTGAAGGATCAGCTTGTGGAAGGTGCAAAAGCACTGGATGTTGGATCTGGAAGTGGATACCTTACTGCTTGCTTTGCCAGGATGGTGAGCTCCCAGGACTCTGCTCCTCATAGCCAGGTGCATCAGGATGCACTTGCCAGAGCTGGCACCTGCCTTCTGTGGGGGGGAAGGGGTAAACTCCTCCCAAATCAGCTCTTTGTAAAAACAGTCATTTTTGGAATCTCAGTGAATGCTGTATCTGCCATGAGAGATTTTGTGTGTTGACCCAGTTCAGATCAAGAGCAGTGTGGTCATCTGCTGTGCAAGTCCACTGCAGGATCCTTTTCATCTGTGCCTTTGCTTTCTGAACTCCTGACATTGTTTTTTGTGAAATGCTGGAGCTGGTCAAGTTACTCTTCTCAGGAGGTTAGCTTGCCAGGGACTGGCCCTGCCATGGGAGCTGCTAATTCTACCAAACAATTGTTTCTTTGGAAATGAAGGATTGCTAGGAATGCCCTTAGGCAGTGCCTGTGTGTCCCTGACAGAGCTGGGACTGCTCAGCCTTGGAACCAGGGGGCAGAGTGTTTGCACTTCCTGTTCAGAAACTCTGGAGTTTCTGCCTGGAAATCCTCCAGTCCCCACAGTAACTTCCCTACCAAGTACATCTCCTTTCCATGTAGGAGGTATTAGGTGTCTGCTGGCTTTCCTTTCAGATGGGCCCAACAGGGAAAGCTGTGGGAGTGGAGCACATCAAAGAGCTGGTCCATGAATCCATCAGAAACGTCCAGGAAGATGATCCAACACTGCTCAGCTCTGGCCGTGTGAAGCTTGTGGGTGAGCTCTGGGGTCCTGCTCCTTGTTCCCCTCCTGGGTGGGCACTGGTTCTGGCTGCTTGCACAGCTCTGCTGCTGGGAGCACTGGCTCACTTTGTGTTGATGCTCCTGTGTCTTGGCAGAAGCCACTGGCTAAGTGAGCACCTGCCCCCCTGACCTGAGCACGCTGGGGTAAATGAGGAGTATTTAACATGGCTGGCAGCCTGGCTGTACACACCAGCGTGGGTGCTGTGGCCATCTGAGTCAGTAAGAGATGCTCTTCAGAGAAGAGTGGTCTTGCCACACCTGGGGTTTAGTTTCTGTGAAGGGCCTGCACACACTGTTGTGGTTTTGGGAGAGTCACTTGAGTCAGCTCTCCCTGTATCTGGGATCTCCAGCCTGCACGAGGCTGCTGTGCCACTGACAGGCCCTCCTGGCTTTGACTCTTCCTCCTCCTAGCATGGCTCAGCTCCAGAAATCTCTCCCCCTTTTTTAAAAGTAAGCCAACAAAACTAAAACTCCCATCACAGTCTAGTTACAGAGTTTTCATCCTCTAGATTTCAACTGGAAGGACGCAGGAAGGATCATGCTTGTGCAGAGTTGTGATCAGGGCAGAAGTCTTTTCTGTGTGCTTTTCCTCCTGCAGTTGGGGATGGCAGGCAGGGATACCCTGAAGAGGCTCCATACGATGCCATCCACGTGGGAGCAGCAGCAGCAGCTGTCCCCAAGGAGGTAAGAGTGACCCTGTCCCCGTGGGCTGCCTGCATCAGCAGCTGTGCAGGGATTCATGCCTGGGCAGCCCCTGGAAGCTGCTTTTTCTGCGCGTTGCGCTCGGAGCTGGCAGGCTCTGCCTTCCAAGCTGTCCCGCCCTTCCCGGCAGGGCTTGTCCCTGTGGGCCCTGCTGATGCTGCTGTCTCCCCGTGGCAGCTGCTGGAGGAGCTGAAGCCGGGGGGCCGCCTGATCCTGCCCGTGGGGCCCGAGGGTGCCAACCAGGTGCTGATGCAGTACGACAAAACCCGCGAGGGGCAGGTGGTGGAGACGCAGCTGATGGGCGTCATCTACGTCCCTCTGACTGACAGGGAGAAGCAGTGGCCTCGGTAACAACCTGCTGTCCCTCGAGGAGCCTCCCTCCCTCCCTCCCTCCCTGGCAGCTGTCCCTCTGAGCTTGCTCTCCCTGCCTGCTGGCTCCACTGACAGGTCCTGGCTGCCAGGGGACGCTGCTGCCGGTAGACCTGGCTGTGCCGAGGCCCGGCAGGAGCACAGGGGGTATTTCTGCTGGCTGGGGCTTGCAGGACTCAAAGCTTTTCTCTTCTCTTTCCTGGAGCCTGTGCATTCCCATAAACGCTGCAGCCGTGTTAGTTCTGTCACTGAGCTGGAGGCCACGAGGAGTAACTGTTGGTTTTTCTTTGCCTCAGGGATGAACTCTGATGGATGGATCCCTAAAGTGACCTCAGAAAGCTCATGAATGGGGACTTGTGGCTGTAGATGGTCTGTGTGGTTTTGCTTTTTGAGCAGAGGCTTTATCAGCAGAGGTGCTTGCAAAGGCAAGTTCTGCCTTGGCAGAGCTGGTGATGGAGGGAGGCAAAGGTGTTTCCCCAGGAGCAGGGGAGGCTCTTGGGGGCCGTGTCTGGTTCCAGAGGGTGAGTGGATCCAGCTAAGTCTGTCTGTCCTCTCTGACAAGCTGTAGATAACATCTATTCACAGAGACTTCCAAAAGCAGACAGGAATACTCAGACCTTCACTAAAATGACTCTTTAACATTGACTACTCTGCCTAATGCTTGAAGAAAAGGTGCAATTACTGTTTGAGAGCAGCAGTCTGCCCTGCTTTGTCAAAGGTTAATTATATGAGCGTGTTCTCTTCCTGCCTTGTGTTGACTTGATTCAGTCTCCAGCAGTCGGGGGAGAATTTAGGGGTTATGAAAAATCCTGGTCTCCTGGCTTTTCCCTGATGGGCCCTTCCTTCTGCACTTGGCCACAGGAGAGGCTGAGGGGTGGTGGGTGTGGGCAGCAGTGAGGTCTTGCACAGAACCCCAGGATGGGTTGGGAAGGGACCTTGAAGATCATAGAAGGGTTAAGAGCTGGAAGGGACCATAAAGATCATTGCGTTGCAATTCAAGGGGCAGGGACACCTCCCACCAGCCCAGGCTGCTCCAAGCCCCATCCAACCTGCCCTTCAGCACTGCCAGGGATGGGGCAGCCACAGCTTCCCTGGGCAGCCTGGGCCAGGGTCTCACCACCCTCACAGGGAAGAGCTCCTCCCTCAGCTCTCACCTCAATCTCCCCTCTGCCAGCTGGGAACCCTTCCCCCTGCTCCCATCCCTCCCTGCCCTTGTCCCAAGCCCCTCCCCAGCTTTCCTGGAGCCCCTGCAGGCCCTGGGAGCTGCTCTCAGGTCTCCCCGGACCCTCCCTCTCTCCCCCCACCCGCACACCCCAGCTCCCCGGACGTGACGCGGCCGGACGTGACGTCACGAGATGCGACGCGCGGTGGGGCCCGGCCCGGCCCGGCCCGCCCGCCATGGCCGCGCAGGAGCCCGCGGGCCCCGGGGACGGGGACGGCGCTTCCCCCAGCCCCAAGAAGCGGCGTGTGTGGGGCGAGGACCGGCGGGTGCCGCCGCCGCGCCGGCGGAGCGCGGGGGTGAGCTTCGGGGCCCAGCACTTCGCCGAGACCTCCTACTATTTCGAAGGGGGTTTGCGGAAGGTCCGGCCTTACTACTTCGATTTCTGCACCTACTGCAAGGGGCGCTGGGTGGGCCGGACTCTGCTGCACGTCTTCGGGAGCGAGTTCCGAGCGCAGCCGCTTTCCTATTACCGAGCGGCCGCCCGCGCCGGCCGCCTCCGCCTCAACGAGGAGCCCGTCCAGGACCTGGATATCGTGCTGAAGGTGGGGAACCGCTCCCCGGGCTGGGCGCTCCCGGGAGGGGGTTCAGGGGGGATGAGCGTGGAGTGGGAGGTCACCCAAGACGGGGGAGCGCCATGAGGGCCGTCCTGCCGAGCGCAGGGTGGAGTTGGCAGCTGGAGAGAGGGAGGCTGAGGGATCCTGGGCTCAGTTTCGGGCCCTTCAGGACAAAGAAGGACACGGAGGGGCTGGAGAGCGGGCAGGGAAGGGGCAAGATTGCTGGGGAAGGGGCTGGAGAACTTGTGAGGAGCAGCTGAGGGAGCTGGGGGTGTCCAGCCTGGAGCCAAGGAGGCTGAGGGGAGACCTGCTGGCTCTGCAGCTCCTGAGAGGAGGTTGGAGCCAGGGGGGTCGGGCTCTGCTCCCCAGGAACAAGGGATGGGACAAGAGGAACCGGCCTCAAGCTGCACCAGGGGAGGTTGAGGTTGGATCTGGGGAACAATTCCTTCCCCCAAAGGGCTGTCAGGGCCTGGCCCAGGCTGCCCAGGGCAGGGGGGAGTCCCCATCCCTGGGGGGGTTTCCAAGCCCTGGAGATGGTGCTGAGGGACACGGGGCAGGGGTGGCCTGGGCAGGGCTGGGGGAACGGGTGGGACTGGAGGGTCTGAAAGGGCTTTTCCAACCCAAACCGTTCCCTGATTCTCTCCTGGGTTCCAGGACCAAGGGGCTTCCGTTTGCCCTGGTCCCTGCACTGCAGCCCCCGTTGCCTGTGGCGGGATGAGGTGGCTCCCGGGGCTGGCTCCACGCCCAGTGTCTTTCCCTTCTCGCAGAACAACGACTTCCTCAGGAACACGGTGCATCGGCACGAGCCGCCGGTCACCGCCCAGCCCCTGCAGATCCTGGTGGAGAACGAGGAGGTGGTGGTTGTGGACAAGCCCTCCTCTCTGCCCGTGCACCCCTGCGGCCGGTTCCGCCACAACAGCGTCATCTTCATCCTGGGCAAGGAGCACGCCCTGCGGGACCTGCACACCATCCACCGCCTGGACCGCATGACCTCGGGGGTGCTGATGTTTGCCAAGACCCTGGAGGTCTCCAAGAGGATCGATGAGCAGGTTCGGGAGAGGCAGGTGAGAGCTGAGGCCTGCAGGAGGTTTTTGGGGGGGTCTCCTGTCGTGGTAGCGGCTGGGAACGGGCCCAGAGTCGGGCGGATTCCCAGCACCAGCTGCCTGCAGCCGCCTCGCTGCGGCCTTAGGCCTGAGAGGCCCCTGGAGGAAAAGGCTGCCTGAAAATGTAATCAACTGGGGGGCAGGTAGGTTGGAAAGGAATCTCCTTTCCTAAGGGAGGGTGCAGAGTGACTGGCGTTGTGCAAACCAGGTGGGGAGCAGTCCCATAAACCCGTGGAAATGTGTCAGCCGTCGCCGCCTCCTCTCAAGAGGTTCTCCTCGTTTTTGCAGAGGCTCTTGGCCCAGACAGAGCTGTAGCTGTAAGGTTCTAGCTTCAGCTGCCAGGGCTTGCTTTCTGAGGTGGCAACCCAAAAGTCGCTGAGAACTGCCTCTTGAATTGGATGTGAGGAAAACAGGCCAGGCCCTTCTGGTCTGGATTTCCTGACTAGGTAGGGGGAAAGTGTGAGAGGAGATCGGGTTTAAATAATTGGTTTTGGCTTTCCCCCCCCCCTTCCCTGTGCAATTGTAATAAAACTAGGGTAGTTTGTTGCCTACACGTGTATTTCCTTGAAGGGGAAAAGAGGAATAACCGGATGAGACTTGGGAATATTTGGGCCAGAGGTGGTTTTTCTGTATTTGTGTTCTGAGAGTTGCTCTTGTGTCTCCTGGTAGCTGGAAAAGGAGTACGTCTGCCGTGTGGTGGGGGAGTTCCCCGAGCATGAAGTGGTCTGCCAGGAGCCCATCCTGGTTGTTTCATACAAGGTGGGGGTCTGCCGCGTGGACCCCAAAGGGAAGTTCTGCAAAACCACCTTCCAGAGGCTCAGCTACAACGGCAAGACCAGCGTGGTCAAGTGTCTGCCCCAGACTGGCCGCACGCACCAGATCCGGGTCCACCTGCAGTATCTGGGGCATCCCATTGTCAATGACCCCATCTACAACCTGGAAGCCTGGGGCCCCGAGAGGGGAAAAGGTGGCAAGATTGGTAAGACAGATGAAGAACTCCTTAAGGCTCTGGTGGAGGAGCATCGTTCCAAACAGAGCCTGGATATCTTGGGCATTTCGGAGGAGGACGTGGACTCCAACGCTGAAAGTAAAGACTGTGGTAGTTCAAGGGGCTGCACCAAGTCTGGGGAGGCTGATCCCATACGTGAGGATTCCTGCCCTTCCAAGGACAGTGAGGATCCCGAGAGGGACTCAAAGGATCCCAAGAGGGGCACTGAGGATCCCAAGAGGGACACTGAGGATTCTGAAAGCAACAATGTAGCAGCTCATCCGCTGAACTCTGACAGCGACCTGGAAATGCTTGAAAAAAACAAAGAGCTGGGCTCCTGTGAGAATCGGGATGGAGACAAGGGTTCAGAAAGGGACCCTTTGTGCCTGGAGTGCAGAGTGAGCCGGCGGGACCCGTCCCCCCAGGAGCTGGTGATGTACCTGCACGCCCTGCGCTACAAGGGAGCCCAGTTTGAGTATTGCTCCAAGATGCCCCAGTGGGCCATGGAAGACTGGGAGGAATGACCAAGGACACTGGACACCTACGGATGTTGTTGGCTGGGAAAGTGTCTTGTAAAGAGCTAAGACTGATTTTGTGAATGTGGTTGAGGTGAACAAGCTGCCTGAGGACTCTGAGTGGGGTGGGAAGGGGTGGTGGGGCTGGAGGAGTGTCCAGACTGCTGAGAGGTGCTGTGGAAGATGGGCAGGAAAAGGGGGCTACAGCCCTGGTTTCTGTTGCCCTGCAGTGAACAAGCACTGCAGGACAGCACCCATCTCTTGGCACAGGCAGCTCTGCCTTTCACCTCAACCTGTCCTGGCTCTGCTGGTGATTATCCACACAGATAACTAAGTGCCTGCACTTCACAGGCAGCTACTGGTTTTTCTTCTGGCCTGCTAAGTTCTTGCATCTCACAGTAATTGCTGCTGGAGTGTCATTTCAAGTGCTGGATGTCATGTCACACAAACCTACTTTTACTGTATTTTATTGTCAGACTGATTTTAAAACTCAAGTGTTACCCCTGAGAACTCTGTAAGGTAAAACCAGAGCAGTGTCCAGCTGGTCTGTTCCCTGCTTGCTGCTTGTCAGCAAGGTGGGCTTTGCTCTGAAGCTGCCCTTTCAGTATTCCTGCAAATAATGACTTATTTAAAGTTAGCAACTCTAGGGGCTGGGCCCTTCATATTGGGCTTGCTTTTGGATGTGAAAGTCTCCAGATGTTGTCTCTGAGATCCATCAGGAGACTGAGTAGGTTTTTTGCCTCTCTGCTCCCTCCCCTGTGACATGTCTCCTGCCTTCTCAAAAACACCTGGCTGCTCTTCATAGACCTGGTCCTTCTCTGTCCCTCATGCCTCATGGAAAACATCTTCATTCTTGACCACAAATCCAAAGTAAAGGTCAGTCTGCCAGCTTCTATTTTTTTACTATTTTGTCACAGCTGTACTGTGGGCAGGTTGTTTCTGACTGATGAGGACTTATACTAGACCACATCTGTGTGACAATCAGCTTTGAAGAAAAACCAAAGCTGTTTTATGAACCAGAAGACTTTTAAAATTATGTTTTATATGTTTCCAGGGTGATAAATACCACTGTAGTTCTCATTTTCATTGGTGTTTATATGGTCACTTCTTGGCCACTGGGAGGATTATTATAATAATTCTGATGTCTCAGGTTCTGTTTTATAATTTGTTTTCCCTTTTCCATACATGTCACCAGTGATAATGACCAGCTCTGTGAGAACAATCAGAACCTTTACCTGGGAAGAGCCACATTGTTCCAGGGCTGTTTGCAAATGGGTTAATGTTACTAAGATCAGGACTCTGGACCAAATCAGAATAAACCAGTGCTTACTGCTTCAAATAGCTCAAGAAACTCAGGTGATTTCTTTCTCTCCTGGATCATCCAGAGATGTGTTGGTTGTTCAATCCTGCTCAGGGTCTCTTGGGATTCAAATATCACTGCAGATACTTTATTTATAATTTCTGCCATCGTGTATTAAGGTCAGCTCTAGTACTGAGCTGCAGCCAGCTCGTGAAATGAAGGAGGTAAAAGGTCCCCTGTGTTTGAAAGAAGACACTGGAAAGTGGTGCCATCCAGACTTTGCATGTACTGAAATACCTCTTTCATGAAACTAAATGAAACTCAGTGCATAAATAGGGGTGTCTGCAGCTGTCACCAGCTTCAGGGCTGAGGGAGAGGTGGTAGATTGAGGAGCAACAGGCTTCAGAACAAAAGCAATTAGACTTTGAGGTGTCCTGGGTTTTATTGTCTGGGGGCTCAGGGTGGTTTTGGTTTTTTCCTCTCTGAATAATAAGCATCTCAAAGGGATTTTACCGGCTGGTGCCAGTAGGTGGAGAGGGTAGCTGCAGGGTCTGCTGTGGAGCTCAGTCCTGTGCTTCTCCTTTTCCTGGCTATCAGCTAGCTCTGCGTGCCTTTCACTTCTTTAAAAGGTAGCTGTCGATGAGGAGGGCGGAACAGCTTCCCTGAATCTCTGCAGTGCAATCATTTAAGCTTTTCAAATCGCTATAGCTTCCTGGAAAGCCAAGCCAGGAGCAGTCATTCTTTTTCTAAAGCAAACGCTGTGCTAATTTTCAGTGAGGCGCTGGGGCCTGCGTGGCTGGAGCTCCCTCAGCCCCTGGTCTTGCAAATAAACGAAGGGAGCTGGGGAAAAAAAGATAAAAAGTTAATCGTTTTCCGACGAGGATGGGATTCGAACCCACGCGTGCAGAGCACAATGGATTAGCAGTCCATCGCCTTAACCACTCGGCCACCTCGTCACGACACCCTCCTTCCTCCCCCAGCCTATAGGATCGTACGACGAAGGCTCCGCGGCAGCCGCTCCCACCTCCGCGCCCTCTGCCAGGCGGCGGCGGCCGCCCCGCCGTTCGCTGGCGCCGGAACCCTGCGGGACCGGTCCCTGCGGCGCCCGCCTCCCGGCGGCGGGGCGAGCTGGCCAGGGAAGCCGGTGAAACGGCGAGCAGGGGGCTGGTTCCGCGGGGGGCGCCATGCTGTACGGAGCACGCCGGGGGGCGCCATGCTGTACGGAGCACGCCGGGGGGCGCCATGCTGTACGGAAGGCGGGTTGGCGCGCCGCGCAGGCGCAGCGGGCGGCGGGGAGATTTGAACGGGGCGGCGGCGGCGCGGGCCTGGGGGAGCCCGGGGGTCCCGGGGGGCAGCGCCGGGGGCGGGAGCGGGGCGGGGGCCGTCCCGCCGGCGGCAGGGGAAGGGGCAGCGCCCCCAGCAGCAGGTGAGAAGGGCCGGGCGGGGGCGAGGAGAGGCTGGGCCGGGGGAGCGGCCGTGAGGCGGGTAACGGGCGGGCGAGGCGGGAGGAGCGGGCCCCGCCGGGCGGCCGGGCCTGCCCGCCCCGGGAGGGTTGAGCGTGAGGAGAATCTCCCGGCAAGCTGGGCGCTCGGTGCAGCCCTGGTCCCCGCCGGGCGGTGGGTGTCTGGGGAGAGCGGCGGAGGTGCCGGGAGGTGTGAGCGGGTGTGCGGGGGCTGCCCGGGCCCTGCCCCGGGCCCTGCCCCTGCCCTGCCCCGGGCCTGCCCCTGCCCGGGCCCTGCCCCGGCCCTGCCCCTGCCCTGCCCTGCCCTGCCCCTGCCCTGCCCGGGCCCTGCCCCTGCCCCTGCCCTGCCCTGCCCCTGCCCCGGGCCCTGCCCCTGCCCCGGCCCTGCCCCTGCCCGGCCCTGCCCTGGGCCCTGCCCCGGCCCTGCCCCGGCAGCGGCGGGGAGCGAACAGCTCGGGAACAAACCCTGTCGTGAGGAGACACCGGAGAGGTCGTTGCTCCTAAAGAGGGGGAAGACAGAGGAGGGCCGGGGTGGGCATGTTACGAGATCATGAATGAGCTGAAAACAGTTACGGAGTGATTCTTTGTGCTCACTGCGTGGAACTGGGAGGCACTTAAATTGTCAAATGTAAAGATAAAAAGAGCTGTTTTTGTTAACAAACAGAATAAGAGTGCATTTCAACTCACTGCCGGGTGCTTAGGGATCTGGAAATAAGTTCCAAGCAGGATTAGAGAAAGGCTGCTGAGCGTGTTGATTGTGATGTGAATTCCAGATTAGCAGGTCTCCTAATAGCAAAGTAAATAATAACCAGCAGAGCAAAGGGGGCTCCCTGTACCCCTGCTGGGCCCTTGCACTCTTCTCCAGACAAATGCAAAAATAAAACAAGAAATCAATGATGTTCATTTCAGCAATTGAGTTCCTATCTGGGAGTACAGTGTCCTTCAGGGAAAACTCCACATGTAACGCTGCCTAAAATGAGGTGGTTTGTTTTGTTTTTTTCCTGTTTAAGCAAACAGAAATTTACTGGGGGAGGGGGGAAAAGTTGCTGGCTGGGTTTTCTTGTCATGCTTTCTTGCTCTGCCTGAGCTCCTTCGTGGTTTTGGATTTCAGGACTGTGTTTCATGGGAAAAGCACATCCTTCAGAAATGGACAAGAACTATCCAGACCCTAATATGGAAAAGTAAGTTGAAAGCTTCTGAGGATTTTATTGTGGTACAAATATTGTCACTTAGAGGCACAACTTCCCTTAATCCCTGTGTGGTCTCCAGCATCTCTTGCATGAAGCACGTTTTCCATTGGGAAGACAAAGAACAGGGAGTTTCCTTGATCATTAGTAGGAAAGGTCTGAGGAACTTCCATAGCAGTGGGTTGCCTGGAGACCAACTGACCAGGGGGTTTGGGAGGACAACCTGCTGAATTTTCCAAAGCTTATTTTTGGGAACTAGTGCTGGAATGAACCACCTATTCCAAGCGAGATTGTTTGTTTAATTTCACACTTGCAAAAATCATGGAGAAACCAATTTGTTAACCTGAAAAACGGAGCAGTACTGCTCACAAAATACATCTGGGTTCAAGTTTCTGCCCTAACACCTGTTTCCCTGTTTTTTCTCCCCCAGTGATAATACAGAGCACATCAGAGTGAAGCGACTGTCCTCTGTGAGTAACTCAAAATCAACCCCTGTGAGTGAGGGAAGGCAGGAAAGGGAAGCAGTGAAAAGAACCATTTTCTCATCACAGGGGAAGAACTCTCCAGCCAAGTCATCAGTTCCTGTAGTTGGAGCTGATCTTCTCAAATATTATCTTTTCTTTCAGATTTTAAAGGCTCCACGACACCCTTTTGATGAGCTGGGAAATGGGAATGAGCTGACACAGGTACTTTCACGCTGGGGCTTTCAACACCTTCAGTTTGCTCCTCAACTTGTTGCTGATTAAAACGTGTCACTAGAATAGTGCAAACACTTGCAGGGGCTGCTTAGGAGGAGAGTGTTTGGTGTCCTAAGTGTTGTAAGAAATCTGTCAAATTTTTATTCTACTTCTGGTTTACATCAGAATGTTTATCCTCTCAGGAAAAGAAGAATAAGCAGGGATTAAGAGGCATAACCTGCTCCTGCTGAACTCCATTTGATTGGAAGTTTGATGCAGCAGTGAACAAACTGGGATAGTCAGGAAGATGGTTTTACATCTGTAAAAAAACCAGTCTGCCATCTTATCTAAAGGAAAAGCTAAAAAAGATACATTTTCTTCCAGAAATACATAGAGAATATATTTCATGTTTATAGTGTCTGTTGCTTCTCAGAAATTGTAACTCTGGGCCTGGTCAGTTTGCATTTCTCTGTAAATGCCTTTTTTCCCCAGGGTGTGTTCTGGGGTCTAAAGTGTGAGTTACCTCACAGATGTATGTGATTCATCTGCTGCTGGCTACAGAACTTGAAGACTCATTTTAAGCCTGTGAAGCTTTCAGTGAGAAAGTCTCTAATAATCTCTTTTAAATATGAGCCCAAAATATTTATGCACAAAATCTGTCCCAAAACTGGGTGAGTGTGAATTCTCCATTCAAAGTGCAGTGTCTGTTCCCAATGATGGGATGCAAGGCTGGCACCTGCAGGAGGGTGACAAGGTTCATAGCTGCTCGTGCTGCTGACATGATTTTTTTAATTTAAAAAAAAAAAGGTATTTTACAGGTTTTGGTAGGGATTTCCATGTGATGGGTATGTTACTGCTTTGTGTTTTGTTAAACAACCAGTGTTCCTGTCTTGGGCCTGAGCTGTTCATAGAGTCATGGGATGGTTTGGGTTGGACAAGACCTCAAGGCTCATCCAGTTCCAACCCCCCTGCATGGGCAGGGACACCTCCCACCAGCCCAGGCTGCTCCAAACCTGGCTGAGGAAGTTAGGGAAGCTCATTGCAGGCAACTGCACAGCAGTGGGATGATGAGTTGCCTTCCCAGCACGTGTCATATCATTCCACACCCTGTGGTGTTGCATTAGCATGATCATGTAGTCAGTGACACCATTTGAGCACTTCTGTAGGAAAATGGGGACTTGGATCCTCTCATGAATCCTCCCCTTTCTCCCATAGAGACAAACCATTATTGCTATTATCATTTCAGTCACAGAAAACTAAATAAAAAAGAATCCTGCAACTCTCCTGCTAAGCAGCTGCATCTGGCTTCCTCAGCATGCCAGACAAAAGTCCTCAGGGCTGGTGTTGTGCTTCCTGTGTGTGAAACAGGCAGTTCTCCCAGGGAGCTCTTGATCCTGCTCCCTGGGAGATGGTGCCTGTCTGGCAGGAGGAGCTGGAGAGCTGTATAAACGAGTTTAAAGATGTTGCTAAATATCTGGTTTACTCGTTGGGCTTGTAGATGATTGGATTTAGAGGGTGGTTTTGTTTGTGTTTGCTGCTTGTGGAGGAAGAAGAGGCCTGTGTGAGTCCAGCTGTTGTGTTCTTTGTTGCCAGGACATCCACGCAGAGAAGCGCAGGAAAAACTCCCGCCGGGTCAGCTTTGCAGACACCATCAAGTGAGTGGGGTCTGGAGGGGGCAGAGCTGCAGGTACCCCCAAAACTGCCTCCCCTGAAGAGTCACAAAGGGTTGCAAGGAGCTGATGACTTGTAATGCTGAGTTGATTTGGAGCCCTAAGAGAGCCATGATTCATTTTCTCTTCCTGGCTGGAAAAAAACCCAACAACAAACCCCAACAGTTCAGTGAACTTAATGTAATGAGGAAGTTTTTTGTTTCCCATTACATTTTGGTTCCCATAATTTGTTTCTCATTTTAGTGATTTCCAGCTGGTGTGTGATAATTGCATCTTCTTGCTGGAAAATATGGTTGGGTTCAGTGTGCTTCTTGCTTTGAGATCTCATTTCAGAACATACCATGTGGAAAAGACTGAAACTGGGGCTGTGGTTTTTTGCTTTGTTGTGGGGTTTTTTACCCTTTTTTTTTTTTTGTAACTTGCTTTGAAACAGATGGTCTTGTGCTTTCAAAACCTGATGTTGTTTTTGTTCTTAGCTGCAGAGTCTTCCCACGAGATCTTAAGAATAACACATCAGAGAGAGAAAATACAGGTAAAACTCCTTTTTATTCTCCTGGCAGGACTCACAGACTATTAACAACAAGATTTTAGCCTGAATTTAAGAAGTCAGGCTTGTCAGTCACAGCTAAGGAACAATATGGTCAGCTGTTTATCACAGACTGGCTGAAAACCCTTTAGTTACCTGTGCTGTGGACCTTGTAGCTCAAAAAAAAGAAGTATTTTTTTAGGCAAAATACACCTAGAACAAAATGTGCCTTGGGGATTTGGATCAGAACAAGGCTGAGCAGGATGTCACATCCACTTTGTCAAAGATTACCCAGGAAGACTCTGAAAAGCTAATGCATCCTCAAGTCCTGGGGTGAAGAAGTCACTTCTCTGGGGTTTTGCCACAATAAGAAGGCACATCAAGAGTGAGAACTTCATAACATTATTTTCTGTGCAGTTGCCTCTTGTCTCTGAATGTTTTGGTCTTGCTTGTCACATTGTAATGCCAGAATTCTCTTCTTTTTAGAGGGTGCAGGAGACACAGGGAACGATGTCTTTCATAATCAGTAAGTTTGCAAAAAAATTCCAATTCCCATAGAGCTCTGTCCTGCAAACACTTCTCTTCACATGGCAGGCAACCTCCAAATGTTGCTCCTCAAAGAGACCCCATGTACGTATTTATTTAGATCTAAAATTGCTCAGTGCTTGTGGTGAAACAAGGGATACAGTGAAAAGAGCATGTAACTGTGTTGGTCACGTAGAGAAAGACAGTGGCTTCCTGAAAAATTGAACAACTCTTGTCTTGGAACTGCTTCCTTCCAAAGCTGATTGCCTGGGAGTGTTTTCCAGGAAAGCAGTGGCAGTTCACATACCTGATAGACACAGTTTTCAGTCTTTTATTATCAGAACTTTTTCCCTCAGAGGTAGATAAAGTGTTAGTCTGGTCTCAGAGTTCTTGTCTAGGTAAAACACAGTGATGGGATTTTAAAAATCAAAATGACCTGGTAAGGAAAACAACAGATTTAGACAATTTCTGTGTGTGAAGGGAAATTTCTTACATGTAAAATATATAGCAAGGAAACAACTTCTGTACAGCTGTAGTTAATTAACTCTTGCTACTAAAGGCATCAACACAATATAGTAACAGATATATATGTGACTGTGCACACATGCACATATATATGTTTATCTAATCAAGTCAGGGTTTCTTGGTCTTGAAAGAGCAACCAATAAAACAGCAGAAACTATTAAAAGTTAGACAGAAACCCTCACAAGGTGGAGATTGTATCTGGCTTTTTGTTTGACAGAGAAATGATTTCAGGCTTTAGGAACACAGCTTTGGTTTCCCAGAGACAAAGGAAGAACTAAAAGTGAAAGATCTGAGTTAAAAATAAAGAATTAATCTTTTCTATTTTTTTACTTGTCATTGAGGCATTAAAATGCCACCTGTGTGCTGAACAGTAGCTTGTGGCACGATTAAATGAGAGAATCCCTTGGGAAAATAAGGAGGCAACTCCAATTAGAATCCTCTGCAGAGGAGTGAATAGTTTTTGGTCTCTGCTGCCCAGGCCCACGTGAGCTCTGCACCAGAATTCTCTGCCTTTTCAGTTTATTGGTGCAGCCCTTCTGTTCTGAAATCTTTTAACAAACTGTTCCTAACTCACCTTTTGTAGAAATGAAGACTCTGAAGCTGTTCCCTGTGAGATCACAGGTGAGTTTGGAAGTAGATGTCATAACAGAATGATTGTGTTCAGAGCTGTGGATCCCCTTGGAATAACTGTAACATGTCTACAACAGTCTCCCTGAGCATGACTTTGTCCCCTGAGCTGTTTCAAGCACTGTCTCTGCCACTTGCTGAGGGGAGTACTGAAAATATTTTTCAGGAATATATATTTGTTTGTAATTGTACTTACTTACTGAGTGGTGTTTGTAAAATGAGCACATGGATCTTCAGCTCAGTGGATAAAATATTAGGAAAACAGGGCAACAAACTGAATGTTTCCTTTTCTCCTGGCAGGGATGAACACTTTGCTTCATGCCCCCATCCAGGCACTGGTGCAGCAGACTGAGGTATGGGAAGGCTTTTTATTCCTTGGGTGCTGAAAGTAACAGTGTCCAAAATACATGCAAATAATTTGTGTGGTAAAGATGAGGAATGTAATTCAACTGCCTGAAAACCAAATCCTTGTGTTCACATAACATTCCCCTGGAAGCCAGTCTTCTATATTTGGAAGTATTTTCCTAAAATGCTGGGCACTGCACTGTTGATACCTCTTGCTACTCAAATTGCTTGCTAACTTTCCAGTAACTGGGCTAGTTCCTCCAATTTCAATTCTGTCTGAGATTATGCAAAGGAGCTTATGATGCAGAGAGGTCTGGTGATGTTTGGGTTTTGTTCCTTGTGTTTCACTCTCTGCTTGTGTGCTTTTTCCTCCCAGGGTAGAAAGGCTGTGCACACATGGACACTGTGCTCCTGCTGTTCAAAAGCTTTAGACAAATTGCAATGATTAGCATGAAAAGTAACTGAATTTCTTCAGTTCAATCAAGTGATAAAACACAAAATTCTTAGCTAAGACCTTGCCAGGCACAGAAATCCTGGAGTGTGTCATGCTTGAGAGCTCACGTTCTGGCACTGTGGTGTTAACTGTCACAACAGTCTCCCTTGCTGCAATGGCTTCTGGCTTTTATGCTGAGTTTAAAGATATGGCTTAAAGACACGTGTTAGCTCTTGTTAATGAGTGTTAAAAACAAAGAGAACCGTTCAAATCCAGTGTGGATTAGAAGATGGATACCATGGGGGTGGAAAGGTCAGATTTTTGGGTAGTGTATATGGTTGTGCTGCTTCTAGTGTATTTTAGTTCTTGCATTTATAAAATAGCATATATGAAGTAAACACGGGGCTGTTCTTAATCAATATATTCATTATATTTCATTAAAATAGAGGATTATATCATGTTGTTGTTTTTTTTTTTTTTCCCCAGAGCTTTAAAATTAAATCCTCTCTGTTAAAGAGACTAAAATCTCCCTTGTCAGTGGAGGAAAAGTCTTTGAAAACACCCACCTTGGTGTGGCTGCTGTGGGGCACACGTGACAAACTGGGCAAGGTCTCTGCAGGGGGTGAAAGGTGACAACCCCACTGGAGATGTCCAGGGAATACTGATCCATAGGAGTCAGGGAGAGGTGCAGGGAATACTGATCCATGGGAGTCAGTCACTCTTCCATGCTTACCACTGTATGGCTAGGAATGAAGTCTTGCCCAACAGTAAAACTGAGACACATTCTTCCAAAAAAAACATTCAAAGATGATAATTTAATAATGAAATCTAGTAACTAAGTTGTCCTTCTCTCAAAGGTGTTATTGCTTATCCAGGGCTGGAATCAAGAATTTTATTTTGTTTTTCTGAAAAAAGATGTAAAGGTAGAGCCAGAACCTTAGGGCTGCATGAGGTGACTTTTGTTTTCAGTGGAATGAGCCCTCGTGTCATTGGTGGGAAGTGTCACTGACTGGAACTTCTTCCTCACTTTTTCTTCTCAGTGGCAGGAGGCAGACAAGGCCGTTCAAAGAGCAAACAGGCACGACACCACCCTCCTCTTCTCAGAAGGAAATGAGATGGATATGACAGCGAGTCACACCGCAGTGATCGCTCGGAACCTGAAGAACAGCCAAGCTGACCCCACGGAGAAAGTAGACATCAGCTCCTTCCTGGCTGGGTTAAACCCCAGCCATGGGAAGGCAGAAGATAGTCAAGGGTTTCGCTTTTTCTCTGACCCTACAAACCACTCGTGTCCATCTCTTGAACAGAAGGAAGATGCTACTGCTGTAAAAAAAATAGATTTCAATCAATTTTTGATGAGCTTGAAGTCAAACAAGCCAGCACCCCATCCTGCTGAGGGGCCTGAGAAGGAGAATGTTTTCTTTGTGCCCTCACAAGCCGCGGCACCAGCAGAGGTGGGATCTGCGTATTCCCACGAGCCTCTGGACACCTGCAATGTCACAAAAGTCTTCAGGGAGCAAGAGGATGGAATGGAAATGACCCAGTGCCAGGGAGCTGCCTTGGCTGGGGCCTGGGAAGCTCCAGCAGAGCTGTTGCCATGTGCAGATGTTACTCAGGCGTTTGGAGATGATGGGATGGATATGACAACCAGCCACACTGCAAAAGTGTCTTTTCCCTTCTCCAGCGCTGGGAATCAAAGCCTGAACTTGAAAAAGGATTTACCATCCACAGATAATTCTGCCTTAAAGAGAGCACCTAATCAGCACTTAATTGCTCAGCAGGACCCCCAGGTCTGTGCAGACAAAGAACCAGTGACTCTTGAAGACAGACGAGACCCCACGGTGCTGCGAGCTGCCAAACAAGAGGCCAGAGCAAGGTCTGCCATCCCAGGATCCATCTCTTCTGAGACTGTCTTCCGAGGTGATAAAGCTGTTGTTTGTTCTAAATATGATGACATGGAAATTACTGGGAATTACACAGATATAATCTGTAATGACGGTGCCAAAGAAACGAGCAGCTCTCATCATAGAACTTGTGAAAAGCCAGTGAATGCAAACTCTGTGCTGGCAGAAACCAGACGTTCAGCACATGGTGCTAGGGACACCACGAGTCTGACATCTTCAGATCTCCCAGCTTCTGTGGCATATAAAAATAGTGCATCTGAGCCACCCTCAGGTTCAGATGAATCAGGTGAAAAAGTGACCCGAGATCACAGAACTGCATCAGCAAATGTTGGGTTCCATCCCCACACACATTCAGTGTCTGTGGGTGTTTCCCAGAGTCGGCTCCAGCCCAGCCTAGCAAACTCCCAGCTTGGTTCTCTGCCAGGTGAGAAGACAGTGATCTTCTCAGGAGAAGACATGGACTTGACTAAAACCTGTGTTGTCAAGGATGAGGGAGAGGATGTTGAGAATCAGCCTCCTGCTGGAGTGGTCACCTCTGTCACCTGCAAACCTCGTTTTCTTGATGGCAGATCCACGTCTCCCAGTGTAAAGGAACAGGAAGAAATGGAAATAACTAAATGCCATGCTGTTGTCATTGATGACCAAAGCAAGGGGGGAACTGCAGAAGCAAAACAAATGCTTTGTAAATTAATTCCAGGAATGAACCAGAACACAAATGTCAGGGAAGGCACAAATCCTTTAGATATGGAGAAGGAAAACCTTGAGGTGACCATTGTTGACAGGAACAGCAGAAGAAGCCTGGTTATGGAGAAGAACTATAAAGAGAGAACCCAAAATGCTTCCGTTTCCTGCACAAATAACAAAATGGGCATGTTTCCAGGTGATCCAAACATGGACATAACCACAACTCATCCTGCTCCCTCTGATGTTGCTGCTATTCATAGAGTACAAGACTACAAGAGTAATTATAATCAACATACTGTCACATCCAAGCAGCTGCAACACCAGACCTTGCAGTTTGCTAGTGTAGGTATCACAAGTCAGGCTGCAGCAACAGAATGTGGGGATTTGAAAATGAGCACAAATGAGCAAACTGTTCATCCTTTGGCTTCAAATGGCCCATTTATTGCCAGTAATAAGCCTGCTCCCTCTGGGATGAAAGGCAATGAACAACCTGGAACAATGTTAGGAATAAATGCAGGCTGCCAAAACTCAGACAGGCAGGAGAAGACACATGCTATGAAGGTATTAAGTAAAGTATTGCCAACTCGAGTGGGTTCTGAGGGAGATCTTTTCATGGGTAAAGCAGATTCTTCAGAAGAAGATGCCACAAACCCTCCCTCTCTTGGTGGCCTGCACTGGAGGGCTGCTGGGGAGCCCTTAGCAGCCCAAAGGTCTGAAGCACAGAAGAGAAGCTCCCAGTTGCCTTCGTGTTTAGAAAAGTCAGTTGTGTTTCCCTCTGGTGAAAACATGGACTTGACTGGAAACTGTGCTGTGATGGTTCCTGATCACACCAGCACTGCTTTATCTGAAAGAAAAGCAGCACCTGGGCACCTTGTTCAAGATGAAAATACAATAATGTCCTTAAAAAAAGGGATCACAATAACTAGTCAGGAACAGGCTGAGTGCCACATGCACTCCTTGGTATCTGGCAAGAAAATGTTAACCATGACTGGTTTAACTCATCTGCCTTTTGCAGGTGAGAAAACAACCATATTTTCAGAAGATGCTGATATGGACATCACCAAAAGTCACACAGTTTCAGCTGAGAACAAAATAATTTTGCAGTGTAAAAACTCAAATGATGACACACCCTTAATTTCTGGAGATAAAACTTGTATTTTTACCTTCAATGATGACATGGAAATAAGTAGACTCGACACTGTTGCAACTGCTAAGTCTCTGGCAAAGGCTGCATCCCACAGGATGCTTGGCATGGCTGAAAGGACTGGGAGGAAGAGCTTGAAGGGGGAGAAGACTGTTTTATTTTCACTGAGTGATGACAACAATGACATGGAGATCACAGAGAGCCACACGGCTGCCATTGGCCATGAAGTTGTCTCACAAAAGGAGGGAGGACCTCACACTGGCTCTTCAGCTCATCCCCTCAGGACTGTTATGGTCACAAGCAGCCAGGCTGACACAGACACCACCAGGCCCTGCTCTGCTGACAGAACTGCCACAAAAGTTGTATGTGATGCTAAACCAAACCTGGCTCAGGAGGCTGGATGGGGAGCCCTTGCAGATGGCAACGCTACTACATTGGCTCTGGATGAGATGGAGCTCACCAGACCCCAGGCTGCAGCTTTGGAGGGAAGGTCTCTGCAGGGCAGGCAGCCCCACTGCTCTGCTCCTCTCACAGCCACCATCATGTTCACGAGCTACCAGGCTGACATGGAAATGACCCAGGCTGACATGGAAATGACCCAGGCTGACTCTGCTGAAAGGACTGAAAGAGTCTTGTGTGAGGAGAGGTTAAACCTGGGTCAGCAGGTTGGCCTGGAGGCTGTTCCAGGAAACAAAACTGTCATTTTTACTGTGGCTGAGGACATGGAGATGACTACAGCTCAGACAGCTGCCCCCAGGTGTGCAGTCCCTGTGCAGGACAGACAGCCCATTCCTGCCCTTCCTGCTGATAAAACCCTTGTGTTCAACCCCAGCCACGACGACATGGAAATCACTGCATCTCACACAGTTGCTGTTAATGACAATGTCAATGGATTGGAGAACCAAGAAGTGTCATCTAAGGGCACTCAGCAGCCAGGCTTGCGTGGTGCATCACTGTCATCTTGCAGAGCTGAGATTGATTCCCCACACACACAAGACCTGAATGGTGACTGTCCTGCAAAGTCTGTGGATAAGTCCAGCATCCCCCACTCTGCTCCCTCAGCCACAGCGCTGGGAAGGGACAGAGGGAAAGGAGCTACCCAAGACCCCAGTGGCACACCACCAGATTCCATGTGTTCTGTCCTGCCTCCAGAAGAGACTATGGATGTGCAGGCACCACAGGGTCCTGCCCTTCCCAGGGCTCACTCTGTCCCTCTAAACAGTCAGCAGGTTCTCCTACCTCCAGAAAACCTGAGTGCAAAGAGTGTGTCTTACAAGCTTCCAAGAAATGGGCCCACGGATTGCGGTGAAGAAAGGGGTGATTTGGTGTCCCATGTCTTGCTTCCCAGCGAGCAGCCAGGTTCTCTGATGGGTCCTCCAGATGCATGTGGTGCTTGGAGAGACCAGGGATTGAAAGATGGTCCATCTAGACATGAAGATCTAGCTGCAGATTTCAGCTTGGCTGGAGCAAACCTTGTTCCAGCTCCTAACATGGAATCAGAGGAAAACGAGGGGCTGTCAGCAGAGGGGGAGGCACCTCCAAAAGACTTTCACATAAACTCTGAACAAACTAAACAACTTGTGGTCAGTGACAATCCAAGAGATGAAATAGATCCTGCTCTTTCACCTGAAGTATCTGGGATTTTAAAAATTTATTCCAAACTGAAAAACATGAGGAGGAAATCTGCAGTGTTCTCAGTTTCTGAAACTGCCTTGTCTGACCAGTTGCCCAAACCACCAGCTCAGCCAGAGGATACCTTGAGGTTAGGAAAAAATACTGTAAATGAACCAAATAATTTCCCTTCTAGCAAAGACCAGGAGAACACATGTCTTGAGCCTGGAGCTGCCCCCATAGGTGCAAATTTAGGCATAGCAATTAAGGATAAATATCAAGGAATAAACATCCCCCTAGGTTTCTTCCAGCCTAAATTACCAAGCAGAAGAAATCCTCCTGTTTCTAGTGCACAAGACACAAATGCACAATCTTCAGACAAAGAGGGAGCACCAGTTTCAGAAGTAAGGGCACATGCTGGTGAAATCCCAGGTGGCCACAAGCCTGGCAGGCAGAACTTCAGCCCTTCACAGTTCATAGCAGAAGAATTCCTTCCTGTCTGCCTGGATGAAATGGACTCAAACGAGTCTGTAAGCACTGAACTCGTGGAAAATGCTGGCAATGAGATAAGCAAACCCCAAATCTCCCACAATGGAAAAAATCTATTAGAAGAGACAAAAACTTACAGCAACACAAAAAGAGCTTTGGAAGAGGATGAAGAGGATCTTCAAAGTCCAAAGAAGCCCAGGAGGGACGAAACTTTGGATGGTGAGGCCTCCCAAGACTTGCAGGTGAGCCTATTCACTCATTAGAAGGACACAGTGAACACTAACAGCACTTCTGCTGGAATTTGGGGGTGGGAGATCATTTTCCCCATAGTATCCTTTTAATCCTTTCTTGACTAAACGCTCTTAGTCCTCTGAACTGAACCATTTGCTAGTTGTTGTTGTCTAGGTACAGAGTAAAGATAGAGTAAGGCCTGGAGCAATTATTTAAAATCCAAACATGGATGTTTGATTAAATTAGCTTTTTTTATAGACAGCACAAGTTGCAGCTGAATCAAGAAAATATGTGCAAATATGGAGCCTTCATCTCACCTTAAAAATGAGTCTGTAAATCAGCAGTAGAAAGTTTCTAGCTCCAAGAGCTGGAAGGGAGTGCTGTGGTGGCTGAGAAATGAAGGATGTGCTGGCTTGTCCTGCTGATGAGATATAAAATGTGTTGAAAGTAAAATGAAACAATTCTGACTGTCAGGAAACAGCTACAATGAACTTCTGCTCCACTTCCTCTTGTGTTGTTTCATATAACCTATTTTTTTTTAACTTGCCATTATTAGGTGACTTCTGGGGCAGTGTCTCAAAGCCAAGTAGAAGTTCATGGAGGTGAAGATCCCCCAAATGTCTCAGCTAAAAGCCCTGACTCTACTCATGCCAGCAACAGCAGCTCTCTGGATTCTGTGAAGGCTGACACCAAACTAACAAGTACAACTTTGTGGGAATGGTCTCAAATTGTGTGGAAAAAAATCTCCTCAGAGTGCTCTGCTGGGACAGAGCTCTGTGCAGATTCAGCCCCTAGGTTTAATTAGCTCTTGCTAATCAGCTGATACTTAACGATGAGGCAGAAATCTGCCAGTCATCTGGTGAGCAGCATCCTTCCTCTGTTACAAAGCCAGTTCCACCTTTGGGCTCCAGCAGCCAGGGAAGAATTTGCCTTCTCCAGTAGTTGGGCTCTTCCCTTTGCCTGAGAAACCTGCCCTGGTTGGCTCAGAACTGGGATATTGTGGTTTTACCTCCAGAGCTCAGTCTCTGTCTGCATAGGATACCCTCTGTGGGCTGGCTGGAGTCTCTCCCTCAGTTTTATTGCTTTTTAGTCCCTCACCTGTGCCTCTCCTCCCATAAAAGGTGAATTCTGTCATTCCATGACTGCGCAGACACTGATTTCATTTTGCATTAGATCCTCACTCTAGTCCTCTGTGTTTGTCCCAGTTATTTGCTGTCTTCGTTCAGCACTGGGAACACCCATAAGGGACAAACTCTACATTAAAACTGCTTTTTTATCTAGAGCTAATCAGCTTAAGTTGGTATTTCCATGAGAATATTATTAACCCAGCAATATCCCCCCTTTTTCCTCCCTGCTAGCTCAGCCCAGCAGCCAGCTGGAGTCCCAGCTGCTCACAGACAGCGTGTGTGAGGACACCTTACGGGAGGTATGGGGCTTCTCCTCAGACACCTTTCTGCATGTACCCAAGCCAGCCTCCTGGCCTGAGCAATGTGCTTATCTCTGCGTTTTGCCTCCTCCTCCCAGAAACTTCAGGATGGTGTGATCACAGTCGGGGAGTTCTTCACACTCCTGGAAGTCCATGTCCCCATTCAGAAGCCCCGGCACAGCCACGTTCCGGTCATTGTGAGTGTCTGCCCTTTGATCTGCCTCATGGCATTGACCTTCAGTTATATTCTTGTGGGTTTTGTCATGTTTGTTTGGTGGGTTTTTTTCCTTGTTGTTTGGGGTTTTTTTTTAAATCATAATGAATATTTTATCTCCTTGGAAACAAAGGCTGTGCCTGCAGGCCTTGTCTTGTCAGCTTGCAGAAGGCCAGGGCAAGAATCCTCTTCTGCAAAAATCGAGCTGCCAGGCCTTCTCCTGCTTTCTGCATCTGCTGCTGCTTCTGAAAAATACACTTCTCTTTCTCCTCACCCCTCTTCCCTCTGTGTTTCCCCAGTGTGCAGCCAGTGCAGCCCCCACCCCAGCAGACCTCCTCTACAGCCACTACGTGTACCGCCCCAAGCTGCGCATTTATGAGGAAGATTGCCAGGCCCTTGCTCAGAAGATAGAAGAGTGAGTGGGTTTTTCAGTCACAGGACACAGTAGTAACTTCACTTCCCAGCTCTGGTGGCAACGGGGCCTGAAGAGAGTTAATACATCACAAATAGGGAAAATAAAAAATATGTAGTTAACCTACTTGATGCTGGCAGCCAGTTAGTTACAGAGTTAGACAGTGCAGGGCTAACTCTTGGGGAGGGGCTATGGAGATAATTAAAGTTTCATTTTCCTCAAGTAATTTACCTGTTACTAACAGAGTGTTTCAGTTGTACATCAAAAGGGTTGAACTTTTCAAATTGTATCAAAAATGATCAAACACTGACAGCAGAATCCTCACACGACCTGTGGTCTGTTCCAATCTTCCAGGGTTTCTTAGATTGAGATACAGTTATCATGATTTATTTCCTTATCTGAAGGACACTTCTGGTCTGATTCATTCTGCCTTTGACAATTTACATGCAAAATTAAGTTTTATGATAAAATTCAAAATCAGTAGTAAGATTTTTTCCAGCCTCATTAGCACCACTTCTAGTCCTTGGGCTCTCGAGCTCCCCACCTCCTGGTCAGCCCTGGAAAATTCCACCTAGGAAATGAACTTGGCATCATGTGCTAGAGTTCAGCAAAGAGCCCCCATTCTATCAAGGTTTAGAGGGTCTGACCCAGCTAAATGAAAATATTTACATTTTATTTTTTTAATTAGAAAAGGGGAATGAACTGTGTAAATACCAACATGCTGCTTTACCTGCTCGGTGCAGTTCCAACAGGACTTTCAACTTCTTACTTCATATTTCAGGTTAAAACCATATGCAAATGTCCAGGATCAGCTCCTGGTGAATGTGAATAGGAGCTTCTGGGAAGTAATGAGAACCTGCTCAGATGAAGAGGTAATACTGCATGAAGAGATAATGTTGTTTATACAGAATGAAGAAGTAATGTTAATTACTGTATTCAAGTAAAATAAGAACCAGAGTTGTCCCAGAATAACAGCAGGCAGGTGGGTGATACAAGACAAAATATTTTCTGAATGGAAAACTGCTCTGAGAACTTCCAAAGTGTCAGGAGGATGCAAAGATTTGTGCCCTTTAAAATACATTCAAGGGAATATGTTGCTATGAAAGAGAAACCTTGATAATTCAGGTTGTTAATTCAGGTTGTTAATTCAGGTTACTTGAGGAAAGGGAGGAGAAACTTGAGAAGGCAAGTCTGAAACCTCTGGGGGAGGGACAGGAGAGGTACTCACAGCAGGTGCTCTGGGTTTTGGTAAAAGCATCTCTTCAGTTACCTGTGCAGCTCCCCAGCTGAGTAAAGAAAGTCAGTTACTTCAGTCAGCAACTGCACCTGAATTGCCAGAGAGTGTCCAGTTCTAAACTGGATTTCATTTGCAAGTGTCACATAGTACAGGTCCTAGAGCAAGGAGATATTGGGAGGAGCAGAGAAGGGCCTAAGGGGGGCAACTGAACAGCCTTTTATTGCATGTTCCCATTCACTTTCTTTTCTGTTTTCCCTTCATTGCAGCTGAAGAACTTTGGAGCAGAACTGAACAAAATGAAATCCTGCTTCATCAAGGAGAGTAAAATCTTGGCTCACGAGGAGAAGGCCACACTGTACAGCAGACTGCTGCAGAGTGCCCAGGTACCATGCCAGGGGCTACCTCTGAAACCAGCAACTTCTGCCATGTTTTGTCTGTCTTTGCCAAGCTTAGGGGCCTGATAACTGTGTGTAAGTGTGCGAGCTCTGGGAAGTCTCCTTCTTCTTTAATGTGCTTCCCTTTCATTTATATGCAAATGTAAACCACATTGGGACAGTGACCTTCTGGCCCTTACACTGCAGGAACCTTCTGCCTAAGGGTTTTGACCATTAAATTAATGGTGAGAAATGGGAGTGTGCAAGGAAAAGCCACCAGAAGTGACTGGTTTCTGCTGTAGTGATGTCAGGATTAGGAGCTAGCAAGGAAATGCAGAAGTGATGCATTGTGATGGGTATCAGAAATGTGGATGTGTTAAAAGCTTTGGGAATTTATGTATTTCCATGCCTTATCCCTTCATAAGTAAAGTCATTAGGAAGATACACTGTTAAGTTCTAGTGCTTTCTTAGGCATGGCTGCTGTCTTGGTGTTTGCCAGCCTGCCTCTTCATTCTAATGAGAGATGGTACCAGCTGCTTTAATTAGTTTCTCAGCATGCAAAGATCCACATGGTGGCCCCAGAAGACAATTCAGCTTTTTCAAAATGTCATTGACTTGAACACAATGTTCCCATCTTAGGAACAACATGAAAAGCTGCAGTCAAGGATGGAGAAGCTGGGTGAATTGCTGGAGGAGGCAGAGAGCTGCTTTGGTGCCCTGGAAGCAGGTATGTGTCTCCAAACTTGGCAGCAATCCTGCAGACCAAGCTCTGCACTCCAAGACTGTCCTGCTCTCAGCACCAGGGCTGGGTGGTTCAGAAGCTGCAGTCAGTACTTGGCATTGCTGCAGGACAGTGCTCTGTGTATTTTCATTTCTTCCAACTGAATTTTCTTCCAATCCCTTCAGTAGAAACCAAATTGAACAGCAGCAGCTTTGAAATAATGCAATGAAAGGAGTTTTCCCTCTTGTTAGTTCCTTTTTGAGGTTTTTGGTAGATACCCTTCTGGCTTCTTGTACATGTTTCTTAGTTAACTTTGAAATGCTAAGATGTGTAGAACCCACAGGCAAATCAAATGGGATCTAAGGACTGCATGGGAGTTCTGCAGAGACCTGATACTTCTCTCCCATAGATTCTGACAGGGAAGAATGGGAAGCAGACAGCACTGGTGAAATGGCAGAAGGGAAAAATCTACAGGAAGGTAATGGGACCAGCCAGATGGCACTTCTTGTTTTGTTGCTTAAATTCTGGAGAGGGTGATACTCAGTCTCCTCCTTGATTTATTAATTGTGATATGGATGCAAACTTTACTGCTTTCTTGTCCACATGGGACAGACCTAATTACAGAGATGTTTAAGTACAAAAAGGGCTGCTTTTCCCCTGGAAAAAAGGGATTTAGAACTTGGTGCAGTGTCAGTTGGAGAGTGTGTGCTGGCATATTGAGCATTTAATTGTTCAGTAATTACCTTTGCTGACTGCATATCTGTATCCAGGAGTCCCTTCATGTTGAGGTCTTTCCTGTTGTTAAGAGCAGGTTAGGGCTTGCTTTGCTCTTCTCCCTCACCTTTTACCCCTTTCTCATAGAATTGGAAAGCCTCAAAGCCCAAGAAGAGGAACTTCAAAGGTAAGATGGCAGAGGGGATCTGAAGACCTGAAATAACATGTGCACCTTCAGGTTTGGAGGGCTGGTGTTTTTCTAACCAGTGTGGTAGATCTCACGTGGCTGGTTTGTCTTTGCAGAGAGCTGGCAGATCTGGAGGCTGAGAATGAGCAGATGCTTGTGCAGATGAACCTGCTGAAGGAAAGAGAAAAGAGCTGCCAGGAACACCTGGAGAAATACGAGTAAGGGAAAGACCTTCAGGTTTATCAGCTAGTTCTGGGGCTTCACAATCATATAGAAATGGTTTTGGTTTTTTTTTCCTTACTTGATTTGGGAAATCCAGTCTCCTCACAGCCTAGGATGGGCAATAAGGCCACCATGAACTTCCCTGTGAGATGCACTGGTCTCCTATTAACAGCTTTGCAGTGACCCTTTGCATTCAGGCTGTATCCAGCTCTCCTCCAGCACCAAGGTGACCATTCATGCAGTGTTCTGCTTGTGTTCCCAACAGACTCTTACATTTTGTTGAAAAGTGGAAATCCTGTAGGTACATGAGGTGCTAAATAGCTGCAAGTGCACATGATGCTCTGAGCTTTGTCCTCAGACACTTTGGTGGTGGGTTGGTTGACACTCGGGGTGATGGTGTTTGTTTTTCAACCCCTTTCTAGCTTCATGGAGTGGGAGCTGACAGAATGGAGCCAGCAGCAGGCAGTCTTTAGTTTTCTTTATGATGCTCTGGAACTCACAGTGGTGTTTGGACCCCCAATAGGTAAGTCACAAAACAGGTGGGTTTCTGTTTGATGAACTGGACAGGTTAAATAGTTACAGAACAGAAACCTGAGGTCTCTGGATTTGTGAAGACCTGCTAACAGGAAACAGAAAACATGCCACAGCAGGAGCCTGTAAGCTGAGAGAAGTGGCTTTGAATGTGTTTTTATGAGTGGGTTTCTAGGAAAATTCAGAAAGTATGTAATGAGTGGCTGTTTCTGAAGAGGAAGAGCTGCAACTCCAGAACTGAGTATGAAAATCACCACTGTGTGGGTTTTTTCCCTTCACAGATGGTGATGTTTTTGGTGAAGACCCTTCCAGGAAGATAGTTAGCCTGAGCTTTGAATCTCTCCTGGATGGTAAGATTATTTTTCAGTAGCTTGAAAGTCACTGCCCTGATAATCTGTGCTTGGCAAAACCTGTAAATTCCTGGTTTATCTGCTAATCCCACTGTCTGGCTTTGAAAGGATTCCTGGCAACATGTTTTTCTTTTGTGTTACAGAGGAAAATGCCCCACCTTCTTCATGTTTAGTCCAGAGACTCATCTTCCAGTTCATTGAAAGTCAGGGGTGCTGGCAGGAGAAGTGTCCCACACTGTACCACTTGCCCCAGGTAACATTCCAGGATAGCCTGTAAGGCTCTGGAAAAACAATAACTCTTTTCTGGCACAGAGAATAGGGCTGACACTGACAACATCTTAGTGAATGTTTCATCAGTGCAAATCAAAATCTGCTTCAAGGAATATTCTGAGGTGTGAGGGGAAGTACCTGCCCCTGAAGGCAAGAGTCCTGAAAGCTGTGGTTTCTCCCTTGTTTGCTGCATTAATGTCTGCCTGGCCTGGTGGCTTCTTAACATCCTTTTTTTTTCCTACTAGTAGAAATTAGAGATTTGAGCTGAATGTCCTTGTGCTTCTAAACAATTAATGGCCTAAACTGCCCAGCCCAACCTGGTGTTCCTGCATGTCAGTGTTCCTGCTGGGAAAGCTGAAGGGAGAGGCTTGGGGCACAGAATGTATTCATTTGTCATGTCTGTACAATTTCGTTTTCACTTTAATATCTATACTTTTTGGCATAAACTGCTTGTTCAGGTGTCACACAGTTTGCTAGCCCAAGTGCCAATGTGCTTGCTTTCCTGATTGCCCACTTAGGTTCTTCAGGACATCTCCCTGGTGGTGAGTCGCTGCAAGATCTTGGGAGAGGAGATTGAGTTTCTGGAGAGATGGGGTGGAAAATTCAATCTTCTGAAGACAGACATCAGTGACACAACGTGAGTAACTTCAGCTGGAGTTTGTCCTTCAGAGAGTCTCTAGATAATCAGAACCAAAACTGAAATACTTGACATTTGGTTTTCTTGAAATTGAGATTTAATGCCACTATTTTTAATAATGACCTAATGTGTCTTAATGCAATTGCACTGTAATATCCACATGCATGGAAATGAAGCTGTCCTTGAATTCAGCCACTTCCTCACTATCATGTAACCTCTCCTTCCTCACTGCTTCCCTGTTTGACTTGACTCTTACTTCTAACTAGAGTGTAAAGGAAGCAGAGCCAGGAGTTTACCTGCAGCTCAGTGCTTTGTTACTTTTCATCTTCTAATGAATCTTCTGTTTGCTACTAGCAGAATCAGTTGTTGAAGAAGAAATGAACTTAAACTAAAGTTGTTGGGTTTTAGTTTTCATTTTCTTATCCTACTTCCTGACTCTGTGGCATGTCCCAGTGGAACATAAGAAATCCTCCTTCCCCTTGTCCTCCCTCATGGATGTGTATCCTGAACAAGGATCTGCCCAGTTACTCCTGCCCTGCCTGCTTTGATGCTCCTCCCTTGGGTTGTTCCAGTTCTTCAGTCCTCTTTGCAAGGCCAGAAGTCCCACACAAACAGTGTCTAGTTCAGCCACCAAACAGATGCAGGGGCAGCCTGTGCTCAGGAAGCTGCAAATGGTTAGAGGTTTACCTGGGAATGACCTGGTTTATGGAAACAGTCTTAGAATTATGGGATCAGAGGTAAAACAGTCCTACTTAAAACTTCAGAGAACTTAAGCTCCCTAGGAATATTTTATGTTAACTAGAAAACACACTTTTTTATTATTAATCTATATTCCCCCACAATTTTTGAGAGGTTCTGTGAACTCTGTGTGTGTTAACTTTTTCTGTGAGGCAAGCTGGGGTTTTGTATTCTAACTGTTGGAGTGGGAAGGTTTTAAACCTTATTTATGAGCTTATGGTTTCTGCTGGAAGTCCTCAGAAGTTACAGAGCTTGTTGCCTCACTCACATCCCTTGTTTTCACCTCTGGACCCCAACCCAAAGGCAGCAGCAGTACATCTGAGTGCTTTGTGTTGATTTTTTTGTTTGTTTCTTTCCCATGCAGAGTGAAGCTTCTGTTCTCTGCTTCCACAGCCTTTGCAAAGTTTGAGCTGACCCTGTCTCTCTCAGCCAGTTACCCCTCTGATTCCCTGCCCTTCACTGTCCACAAGCAAATTGGGAATATTGGGTGAGTTGCACAGAAAGAACCACTCCCAACGGGGTCAGTTTGAGAGCCAGGGATGGGGAATTCAGTGGTCTGTGTCCTCTCCAGCACATCTGATGGCTTTATCTTTCCCAGGGAGGAGGAGATCTCTGCTGTTCTCTGCAGGGTGCCCCTTGGCCACCACTACCTGCGGAGAGCAGTCAGCCTGATCCACCAGCACCTGCTCCAGCCTCCCAGATGATTCACTGGATCCACACACAGGACTCAAGCCAGGCTGGATATTCCCTCGTTTTAGTCTCCTAGGAGTTCAGGCTGCTCCTCACCAGCATGGGGGTGCTGTTAGTTCAGGAATCTTGGCCAAGAGCTGGTAGATATCCAGGATGCTTGGTGTGGGCCTCAAGTTTTCATAACAGCAGAGGCCTCTGAGGAGAAGGAGGAATTTCCTAAATCCTTTTCCAATCCAGTTTGCCTTTTATCTTTCACTCACCTGAGGCCTTGGCCTCCTTGTATAGTCTTTCCTGGTGTGGTTGTTCTCCAGACAGCATGTTGGTTTTGTGCTGGGCTGATTTACAGAGCTCTTGGATAAAACAATGATGTGTATTTTCTAAATTAACACGACTGGAACTTCCACCCTCATTTACTTCAGCCCTGCACAGCATTCACCTTGGATTTCTGTCAGTTTCCTGGAACCCCTCCCAGACCACAGACAGTACAGTCCTGCTTCTGGTTAACCAGATAACCTGTCATAATTAACCAGGTGGCCAGGGTCAGAAAGGCTTTTGTCACAAAGATCCCTGCGCTTGGCTGTAGATGTTGTGGGGCAGCAGAGTCCAAGCCATTGGGTCCCATCAGTGGGATCTGTCCAGCTCCAAGTTTGTTCTGATATTTGGAGCCTTTGTCCAGTCCAGTCTACCTCTTGGCTCTGGAGCAGTGTCCTAGTTTGTCCTGTGTTAGGATTGTAGGGAGGAGACTGAGCTCTTGGGATTCAGGCAGTACCAGTGATGTGTAGATGCTGCCTGGGCTGGTTTGTCCATCTGTTGTCTATTCTGCAGGTTGAGCTGTAGAACTGATCTAGCCCTGACTTGATTGTGCAGGAGTGCCTGCCCTCCTGGAGGCACAGGCAGATTTTTCTTATCTCTGTAAAATACGTTGAGTTTAAAAATGTTTTCATGTGTTTGTTCGTGTGTTTCTGCCTTTCTACAAATTTTCCTTCTGTTTGGAAGGTGGGAGCTCATTAAACATTTGAACGATTGCTCTTCCTTCTTCAAGCTGTGGTTATGGGCTGTGCTGTTTAAGCCGTGACTGAGAACGTGTTCACTGCTCTTGAAAGAAACTCTTCAGGTGAGACGGGAGGAAGAAATTCTTCCCGGGGAGGGGGAGACCCCGGCCCTGGCTGCCCCTGCAGGGTCCGTCTCGCCCGCGTTTTGCTGCCAGGGGCGCCAGGAGGGAGAGGCTGAAACTTCCACGCGCAGAGCTCCCGCTGCGCTGCCGGCCCGGCTGCCGCACCTGCGGGGCTCCCGGGGCGTCACCGGGGGCTCTGACCCGCGGGAGGGCTCAGCGGGGCCGGTCCCGCCGCCGCTCCCACCGCAATCGGGGAAATGGCCCAGGCAGCGCTTCGCCTTGATACAAACCAGGGCCCGGGGGGCCCATCTCCCCCTCGCAGCCCTCCCCGCGGGGCTGGTGCTCACAGCAGGGGCTGGGGGTGGAAATCCTGCCTGAAACCGACCCTCCCGGCCCCGGGGGGGGGCGAATCCCGCCGGGCACGGGGACGCGGCCCCTTTAAGGCGCCGCCGGGCTGGGCTCGAGGCCCCGCCCCCCGTCACGTGACGCGGTGGCGGGCTCCTCCGAACCGCCGCGATCCCGGGAGCGGCCGCGGGGCCCGGTGAGCCCGGGGGGGGAGCCCGGGGGGGGGGGGGGGAGCCCCGGGGGAGGGAGGGAGGGAGCCCCGGGGCCGGGAGGGAGCCCTGCCGGGCCGGCCCGCCTGCCCTGCCCGCCCGCCTGCCCTGCCCGCCCCCCTGTCCCTCCGGGCGCGGCCGGGCCCGGCGCGGCCTGCGGGGCGGGTTGGGAACGACCCGCGTTAGGCCGGGCGGGAGGCGGCGCTGCGGGGGGTGTGAGGCGCGGGGCTGCCGGGGAGGGCCGGGGTTGCCCCCCGGGCGCCTGCTCTGCCGGCGGTTCCCGCGCGGCCTGGGTCGTGGCGGGAGCGGAGCGGGCGGCGGGGCCGGGGTCACCCTGGGCTGGGCCGGGGCCCCTCGGGACAAAGAAGGACACGGAGGGGCTGGAGGGTGGCCAGGGAAGGGCCCCGGAGCTGGGGAAGGGGCTGGAGAACTTGTGAGGAGCAGCTGAGGGAGCTGGGGGTGTCCAGCCTGGAGCCAAGGAGGCTGAGGGGAGACCTGCTGGCTCTGCAGCTCCTGAGAGGAGGTTGGAGCCAGGGGGGTCGGGCTCTGCTCCCCAGGAACAAGGGATGGGACAAGAGGCAACAGCCTCAAGCTGCTCCAGGGGAGGCTGAGGTTGGATCTGGGGAACAATTCCTTCCCCCAAAGGGCTGTCAGGGCCTGGCCCAGGCTGCCCAGGGCAGGGGGGGAGTCCCCATCCCTGGGGGGGTTTCCAAGCCCTGGAGATGGTGCTGAGGGACACGGGGCAGGGGTGGCCTGGGCAGGGCTGGGGGAACGGGTGGGACTGGAGGGTCTGAAAGGGCCTTTCCAACCCAAACAATTCCTTGGTTCTGCTTGGCCTCAGGAGGACACTGGGCTGAGCAGCCTTGCAGTGGTCACAGCTGTCACTGCTGTGCCTGCCTGGGGCTTCTCCTTCACCCCAGAGGGCAGCTGGTGCCTGGGAGGTGCTGTTGGTTCCTGCTGAGCCCTCAGTGAGGCCACCCCAGGAGGGGTGTTTCCAAGGGGTGGGTGTGTGTCCTGGTTTCCTGAGCAGGGTGGGAGCTGTCTCACAGGGCTGTGGTGTCCCTGGCAGAGCTGTGCTGAGCACTCAGCACCATGGCCATGCAGATGCAGCTGGAAGCAAACGCAGACACGTCAGCAGAGGATGAGAGCTTTGGACCTCAGCTCATCTCCAGGTTAGAGGTAGGTCAGGAGTCAGCTCTGGAGCTGACCTTCCAGAAACCTCCTTGTCTTCTTCCTTAAACACAAGTTGTAGCTGAAAACTGTTACTAAATTCTTACTTGTCTTCTGTCAAAAAGCCCAAAGCACCCAGCAAGTGCAGCAGTTATGTTTTATTTTCTGTTGCCTCCCTGTCTACCTTTTCCTGGCATGTGTTGGTCACCCCCATCACCTCTTGAACCAGAGTGGTATCTTCTGCCTGCTCTGTGCCATCTGTGTAGTGAGCAGCTCAGGCAAACATTGCACTGACAAAAATGATTTGATTTGTTTGGATTCTTTGTGGATCAGTAACATTCCATATGCTGACTTGGAATCACAGAGTTGGATCCAAATCTGATGGAGCCAGCTGAAGGTGTTCAGTGGAAGTTCAGGAATTTGTGTCTTGCTGTGTCCTTTTTTCTCCCTTCCAGCAATGTGGCATCAATGCAAATGATGTGAAGAAGTTAGAAGAAGCTGGATTTCACACAGTGGAGGCTGTTGCTTATGCACCAAAGAAGGAGCTTCTGAATATTAAAGGCATCAGTGAAGCCAAAGCTGACAAAATCTTGGTAAGGGGGTTATGGAGAAGCTTTAACCCAAGGTGTTCAAGTTTTATTACTCCTGGCTTAAGGTCTTGAGGTGCTTTTGGAAGGTCTCTGTTCAGGATAGACTGAGAAGGGCAGGGAAGATTATTAGAGGTATGATGTGACTTGTGATGGGGGGGTGACAAAAAGCCCTGGGGCCCTGCCAGGAGGTGAAGAGGGAGGGAAGGGAGTGTTATTCCTAGCACAGGATTTCCTGGGGGCGGGGAGTGAAGCCTGAGCTGTGATCTCAGCACCTTCTGGTTCAGAATGCAGAGTTTCTGCCAAGCCACGTTGGACTCCAGTGCTTCTCTTCCCTCGGGCATTCAGCCAGCAGCAGGCAGGCAGCATTCCTGACGGGCTGTGCCCAGCCCAGTGTGGCCAGAGGGACAGAGCTGGCCTGAAAGGAGGGCCCAGTTTCCATCTAAGAAACCAAAAGGCTGTTGAAGCTTTTCCTTTGGTCAGAATTTCAGTGCTTTCCAGAGAAACCAACTCATTCACGGCCTATAAAATGAGATGTGTGCATCAGGTGACACAGAGGCTTCTTCACAAAAGAGGCAATTACAGTGTTAATTACTGGAGGGGGCAGGTGAAGAGGAGGAGCTCTCCTTGCACTGCCTGGGTTGGTTTTCCCCAGGCTGAGGCAGCCAAGCTGGTTCCCATGGGCTTCACCACAGCCACGGAATTCCACCAGCGAAGGTCAGAGATCATCCAGATCACCACTGGCTCCAAGGAACTGGATAAACTTCTTCAAGGTGATCATTTTATTTCTCTTTATTGATTAGCCTTCATTACCTGCCTTTCTTTGTTCTGCAAACACAACCCTTGGACAGAAACTCTTCAGACACAAGTTCTGCAACACGAACCAACCTCGGCACGAAAACCAGTTTTTTCCAATTAGACTTTTGAAACTTTTAACCAAAGCAAGGGTTGAACCCAGTCTCTCCAGAAGTAATACTTTATGTGTGGTCTTTGCCTGAAGTGCTTGACCTTCTTTGAGTTATTTTATTTGGATTGTTCTTGCTGTTTTCCCTGCAGGAGGAATAGAAACGGGGTCCATAACGGAGCTGTTCGGGGAGTTCCGCACGGGCAAGACCCAGCTGTGTCACACCCTGGCAGTCACCTGCCAGGTGAGCTCTGCTCCTCCTCCCAGCCCAGAGCCCAGGCAGCACAGCCTGGGGAGCTTTGCTCCTCTGGGCACTTTTCTCAGCCAACAGGAATGGGATGGATCTAAACAGCTGCAAAGAACAGGAGTGTTTGCAGCCCCCTTGGCTGACCCTGTAGCTTTCTAGGATCTTTTGGCTGGGGCCTGGTGTCCCTGCTGGGATGACCTCAGCAGCAGTTCAGTTTGGGGTGTTTCTTGCCTGTTTAGCATGTTCTGTAGCCTTTTTTTGTTTTCCTCCTCAGTGTCCTGGTTAACAGGTTAAACCAGGTTTAACACATCAGCCTTGTAACAGAGTTCTAGGCCTTACCTGCAGAGAAGCACTTGCCCTCCCTGCAGGTGCTCCTCACCTGTCTCATCCCCAGGAGTGTTGCAGGGAGAGAAGCAGCTTGGGTCTTGGGTTCTAGGACTTTCTCTGAGTAGCTGCTTTTCTCCTAAGGACCCTGAAGCTGATTTTTCCTTTTGTGAAAGCCTTCAGCAGGCTCTTGCTGCCCAACAGGAGATGAGTTTGGAGTGGCCTTTTATCCTAATTTCAGTTTAAACACTTAAAACTTGTTGATTACTCTCTAGAGGTTGTTACTTCATGCAACGTTAGAGGTTTTAGGCTTAACCAAATCATCTAGTTAACACCCTTATGCTCCTAAAGCCTTGCTTCTCCCTGTTCCCAGATAAATGTCCCTTTAACCACAGCAGCTGGGGACGTTGTGTGCTGCAGGCTGAGGGCACAAAGGGGTGGCTGGGTTGGTTGTTGACGCTGGGTCTCCTTTGCTTCCCCCCAGCTGCCCATCGACCGCGGCGGCGGGGAGGGCAAGGCCATGTACATCGACACCGAGGGCACCTTCCGCCCCGAGCGCCTCCTGGCCGTGGCTGAAAGGTCTGTGCTGGTCTCCACTCTGGCCAAAACAATCCAAGGAGGGGTTGCCCAAGGGAGGAGACTCCAGCCCTGAAGGTTATGGGGGCTCCAGCCCTGAAGGCGTTCGCCACCCACAGCGCTGAGCCACCCGCTGCGGCTCACCCTGCCCTGGTCCTGGCTGGAGGGTGGGAAAGGAGAACAAGTGACCTCTGTTCTCTCTCACTGGGAAATAAAAGGATCTAAAGGGGACAATCAACTGGTTCTCCAAATTCTAAGGGATCTCTGGAAGTGCCATATGATTTAAATTCAAGATGTGGCATGTGACCATCTTTGTTATTCCTTTGGCAGTTAAGCAGTGCCAGGCGTTGCAGGTGGAGGGCTGTTGGTCACTGGGTTTCAGTGGCAGTGTTCTGCTTTCAGAATGACCTGTTCCAGAGTGGTAGTTTTCCTTCACTGTGGTTGGTTTTCTTGGAGGGAAGTGCCTGGTGTCCTACTGTCCTGCTGTGACTAGGCAGGAAAATACTCTTTAAAATTGGTTCTCTTTTCACCTGTGAGTTGTGTTGCATTTTCTGCTGTCCACTTTAATCTCTGAAGACCCTCCCAGGAATGTCAGCTTTTATCCTAGTCTCCAGGTGACTCTGCTGGATTGCTTCTTCTGAGGAGGTTGTCACTTGAAGGTCTTTTCCCCAGGTATGGCCTGTCTGGCAGTGACGTCCTGGACAACGTGGCCTACGCGCGGGGCTTCAACACGGACCACCAGACCCAGCTGCTGTTCCAGGCCTCAGCCATGATGGCAGAGTCAAGGTAACCTGGACTCTGTGCACTGACACTGGTGTGTGGGGAGGAGTGGCTGGAGAGCTGCCCAGCAGAAAGGGACCTGGGGGTTCCGATTGGTGCTCAGGGGGCCAAGAAGGCCAGTGGCATCCTGGCCTGGATTAGAGATAGCCTGGTCAGCAGGACCAGGGAGGTGATGGTTCCTTTGTAGTTGGCACCTTGAGTCTGTGCCCAGTTTTGGGCACCTCAATAAAGGAACACATGGAGGTGCTGGAGCGTGTCCAAAGAAGGGCAGCCAAACTGGTGAAGGGCCTTGAGAACAAGTCTTATGAGGAGCAACTGAGGGAACTGGGGCTGTTTGGTCTGAAGGAGAGGAGGCTGAGGGGAGACCTCATCACCCTCTGCAACTGCCTGAAAGGACGTTGTAAAGAGGTAGGTGCTGGTCTCTTCTCACAAGGAACTGGTGATAGAACAAGAGGAAATGGCACCAAGCTGCACAAGGGGAGGTTTAAACTGTGACTGAAAATGTGTTTACTGCTCTTGAAAGAAACTCTTTAGGTGAGACAGGAGGGGAAATTCTGTGCTGTGAGGCTGGTGAGACCCTGGCCCAGGCTGCCCAGGGAAGCTGTGGCTGCCCCATCCCTGGCAGTGTTGAAGGGCAGGTTGGATGGGGCTTGGAGCAGCCTGGGCTGGTGGGAGATGTCCCTGCCCATGCAGGGGTGGCACTGGATGATCTTTCTTTCCCACCTCAAACCGTTCCACGACCCCGCGCGCCGGCAGGCGATGGGGAGCGCCCGGAGGCAGCTCTGTGGTTGGAGGGCACTGTCAGGCTGCAGTGGGGGCACCACCCATGCCTGGCAGTGCCTGAGAGCCTGGTCCTCACCCTGCCAGGTACGCCCTGCTGGTGGTGGACAGTGCCACGGGCCTGTACCGCACCGACTACTCGGGGCGGGGGGAGCTCTCGGCGCGGCAGATGCACCTGGCGCGGTTCCTGCGCATGTTGCTGCGCCTGGCGGACGAGGTAACCCTGCCCTCACATCCTGCCTGCTGCTGCCAGGCTGGGTGGGAGGCAGCAGCGGGGACAGCAGAGCTGTCTTGGGTGGTGTTTTTTTTTTTTTGGGGGGGGGGGGTGGGTTTATTTCCCACCCCCTCCTCCTCGGTTCAGGTTTTGGAAGTGAAGGTTTTTTCCCTTCGTTGCTTCTCTCCTTGCAGTTCGGGGTGGCCGTTGTGATCACTAACCAGGTGGTGGCACAGGTGGATGGAGCAGCCATGTTTGCTGCAGATCCCAAAAAACCTATCGGGGGAAACATCATAGCACACGCTTCCACCACGAGGTGAGAACAGCTTGTCATGCCCTCAGGCCTTGCTCTGGGAGATGATGTGAAAGCAGCGCCTGGAACTCCGGGTTCTGCACAGGCTGCCAGCGGCCGGCGCAGAGCCCTGCTCAGGGGACAGGTGCCCTTCTGAGCACTCCTTAATCTGCAGCAAAATGAACAGCTTCAGCAGCTGCTGCAGCGGGCTGTGCGTGTCCTGGCAGAGCCTTGGGGTGGTGATGGTTTCCTGAGGGGAGGCTGAACACCCTGACCTGCTTTGTTCCTTCTCCCTGCCAGGCTGTACCTGCGGAAGGGCCGAGGTGAGACCAGAATATGCAAGATCTATGACTCCCCGTGCCTCCCTGAGGCTGAGGCCATGTTTGCTATCAACGCTGACGGGGTGGGAGATGCTAAAGACTGAGGACACTGTTTCCTTTCCTGTGGAACCCAAGCCAAGGTGTCTGGAGAAGGCTCCTTTCCCTGTGGCGCCTTCTGGACTCTTTCCCAGCACAGCTGCTGTTCAGATGCTGGCAGAGGGACCTGAGCATAGAATCCATCAGGTTGAATCCACCTTGAGGCACATCTAGAGGTGTTGCTTGGGGGAGCTCTGCCCTCCTGGGCTTGACTCTGCTCTTAGATTGACCTGGGCTCTGGAGGACACTTCAGAGGACACGGCCTTGGTGTTGTCCCCAGGGCTGGTGCTCCAGCTGCACTCTACCCATGGACAGTCAGATCAAAGTCTGTGTGCCCACAGTTCATAACCTGGTGAAGCTGAAGTAGCATTGAGGGTTTGTCAAGTAAGAAGAGCAGGGACCTGGATACTTCCTGGATTGCTCTGATGCTGGGGTCAAGCTGAGCAGTGTTCCACCAGCAGAGCTGCTGCTCACAGTCCTTTATTCTTTCTGTTAATTTTGGTTTGGATGCTGCAATGTGCTGGGGTTTGGGAGCTGTTAGTTGGCATTTCCATTCATAATTATTTTTATTTTTTTGGTATTTCATTAATTCTCTGTGGAAATTACTTTTAATAAAGAGGACCATGGAAATACTGCTGCCATGACAGGTTGCTGGGACTCAGCCAGGTGTTCATTCAGACAGGTGTTTTTACCTGCAGGCAGGGAGAAGATACATAAAATCTTCAATGAATCAGCCTGTTTGTTTTTTTCCTTTTTGATGCTAATTAAATTAATCATCTCCTTGAGGTGGGACGTGCAGCACCACCTTCCTGCCAGTGCCCTGGAGATGCCTTGTAGGAGTTTTTTGAGGTTAAAAAGCTTCTTTTGCATTCTGCAATGTTTTCATATAAGGTGTATGATATTGTGAACTTGCTCTCAACTTGATTAAAGAGAACAGTGTCCTGGTGGTGGGTGGCAGCAAGACATTTTTCCTCATTCTTTTGCTCTGGACTATTTTTCTGGGACAAATAATGAAGAATCCAGCTTTCCCTTCCAGGCTGGCAGGCATCAGCTGCTTTTACTGAGGCCCATAAATAGCTGTGCTGTATTGTCTGGGAACTCCTCACCTTCCTGGATTTGAGAGGGCAGGTCTGGCAGGAGCTGGGCTCTGGGATGCCATGGCTGATGGAAATGGGGGGCGAGGGCAGGGGCTGAGGAGCAGCTCCACTGGAGCCCTGTGGAAAGGGGATGGAGACAGGGGGGATCCCAACCTGGGGTGTCTCCCCCTCTGTCACATTTTCTGTGCTGTAACTGTGTGTGGTGCATGTCCAGTTGCCCCCAGTGTATAACAGACCATTAAACTGGTTTCATGAGTCAGGAAGGGTTTAAACACCCCGGTTACAAACTTGTCACAGGCTTTGCAATTCCCTGATGCCCCAGAGGCTCCATGGGGCACAGCTCCCAGCCCTGCTGGGGGGCTGGAGTTTGAATCCCCTCTGTGTAAACGGGCTGGGATCACTTGGGTGTAAATGGCATTTGGGAGGACAAGGAAAGGGTTTGTTCCACTGCTATTGGCAACACCAAAAGTCAAAATACCATGTTTGTTTTCTGTTCTGCTGCTGCTCTTCAGTGTCCTGTGTGGAGCTGGAGTTTCACCATGCCAGGATCACAGTCCTCTGCTGTTTGTGTCTTTGTTAATGCTGTTTCATTTCATCTAATTCACCCTTTTCTCCTTTTCAAAGTCCACTGAGGACTTTGAGCTACTAAGGCTTCTAAGCTCATCGTGTCCATCTGTCAATCCCCTCAAAAAAAGGGAAGAAAAACCCAACAAAACCAACAAACCAACCCAAAACAACCCCACGCACCACAAGAAGCACAACCCACCACCTGAGTCCTCTCAGCTGTGCTTCTCTCAGGCAGCAGAAAGCTCTGTAAGAAAGCCAAGGTGGAGAACCTGGGAATGGTTGGTTCCTCTTCTCTGGGCTCACAGTTTAGGCTCCAAACTCATGGGGATTTGGAGTTTTTAGTTTGTTTCTTTTCCACACAAGAGCCTTTTCTAGAACTGTCCCAAGTCACCTTATGCCAGCCCTGGAGCAGCTGCCCAGGCCAGTGTGTCCGTGGAGGGTGAAGCTGCCCATGGCAGAGCTCTGTGCCACACTCCTTGAACAAGCTCATTTTCTTAAACCTCAAGGAGACACGATTGGCACCCCTTGGGTGTCACTTCTCCTGCTGTGTCCTTGGAATGCTTCTCAGTGTCCCCAAGAAGCTCCTCTGGAAACTGTGGAATGATAAGCAATCCCCATCCTCCCAGTTAACCTCTCTGTGAGGGGTTCATGGCAGCCCCGCTCCATACACCCCATGCCTCAGTTTCCCCCCACCCCGTGCCTCAGTTTCCCCACCCAGAGCAGGGGCTGCAGCACCAGCCTCACACTGTGACCTTGTCCAACCCCCGTTCCTCAGGCCAGGGATGGGAAAAAAGAACCAAAGGCAGCAGGGCCCAAAGTCTCAGCTGACAGTTACTTTCACTGATTAGCTGTGTTAATTATGTTAATTAAACTACACAAACTCATCCCTGAGAGGCCCGTGGTGCTGCTGCCCTTGGCCAAGAGCTGGGTCTGGTCTTGGTTCCTCCTGCGGGTGCAACACAGCCGTGATGCTCCATCCTGCCTGGCCCAGCCCTCTGCTGAGGGGAAGGAGCTGAAAGGACAGATTCCTGACTACACCCACCACTCACCAGCCACTATTTCCCTTCTGGATGGTTTCAGCCTTTATTTTCAGGGGAAACTTCCATTTCAGCACCGGTTTCTCTGCTACATCCATTGTTCCTTGCTCCATCTCGCCCAGGTGGGCTGTGTCCTCTGCCAGGAACGTCCCTGGGGATCCAGCCACGAGCTGGGGCTTTAAACACACTGGAGATTTGTTCATGCCATCAGCAGCTACAAGACACAAAGGAGCCGTTAAGAACTGCAGGCTTGAGGCTTCAAACCAGTAAAGAAAGCAGCAAACTGGAGGGAACCGCAGCGGAACGTTCCAGCCGGAGCGCTCAGAGCTCCTGCCCAGAAGCAGGGGCAGAGCCAGGGAGCATCGCGGGGCTGGACACACAGGGAATGTGTCCATTGCTCCCGTGCAGCCCAGGCAGGGAGCTGGGGGTGCTCAGGCCAGCCCAAACAGCCAAAGATTTGGTTAAGCAAAGGAAATAATTTCCCCGGGCAATGTGAGCATCCCGGCCCTCCCAGCGCCACCAGCCGCTTCCCCGGCTCCCTCATCCGGGAGGTTAATGAGCTCTGAAATGCTCGGTGCCCGTGGGGTCTGCAAGAAAGAAGGAGAACAGCTTTTCTACCCTCCCTGGGTCAGTAAATCCAAGTCCAGTTCCCTGCAGAGATTTACAGAGCAGGGGCTGAGCCCCGGGCTGCCTCTGGGGGGGATAAACAAACCTCTGCAGCATTTCCAGCCGGGCTGAGAAGTGTCTCAGCACGATGACAAAGCATCATTTGTACTGAAAACAAACCAGGAAACCATTCGAGACTCCTCAAAAAGCTGCCCGGGGAGCTCAGCAGCCCCAGGCACAGGCGGGGGGTGAGGAGAGGCTGTGCCTGGCCCCCAAGGTGTATTTTTCCCATTATTTGATGTGCTCAGACACCCTCAGGCTCTTTGTGCAGGATGAAAACATCCCCTCTGGAGCTGCTGGCAGGCAGAGCTGATAAGCTGCAAGCCAGTCAAGGAGAGGAAATGAGACGTTACCACTGGTTTATTTTTCCCAGTGTGGTTTTAATTTAAATAATAAATCCTCTCCTCCCCTCTGACTGTGTTTTTTTTTAGGCAGGTAATAAATCTGTGTTTGTTTTCTGGTCAGAGTTCATAGGTGGCCACAAGCCCAAGGAGCTTGGGTAGCCTTTGGGTTGTGTTTTGCTTTGGTTTTCCCTTCTTTGATCAATTTCCCAACCCTCTCCTGTATTTTTCTTCTTACCTTGTCCTTGATCCAAAGCTCTTGGCTGGCAGCAGGAAACGGCCCCGACTCCAGGTTTGTGTGCATCAGCAGAGCCTGTTTTCTGTGGTCAGGAAACAATGGTTATGAAAAAGCTGTTTATAAAAGTGATGTTTACTAAAATACAGGTGTGATCATTCACAGGGAGGGTGGGAAACACTGCAGGACTGGGCTGTGCTGCTGCAAAAGCAACAGCACCAAGTCGTCCTCCCGCTCTGCACCCCCTGTATCTTGGGGATGGCACCAAAAAGTCCCTGATTAAGTTATTAAATGAATGGGAAAACCATAGACATGAGCCCAAAGGTGGGGTTGGTCTCACCAGCATCAGGCATGGAAGGGGTGACCTGGTCCAGGTGAAGCAGCAACGTTGCACCTGGTGGGTGTGGGAGCAGGGGCTGAGCAGCTCCCTGGGATGCAGGTGTTTGCTTTGATCCTTAAGGAAAACCTTCAATTAACAAAAAAAAAAAAAAAACAAAAACAAAAAAACCACCACAAAAAAGAGGTGTTGGGAGAAGCACGTTGGTCTCTAAGTGGCCAATGGGCTCCAGGGCTGAGCTCCCACCCCCAGGGTTTGGGCACCACCCTGCAAAAAAAGGAGTGAAGGTGGCCACTTGCAGCCCTGGTTCCTGCAAAAGGAATTCCCTGACATGCTGGGGTAACAGGTTCAAAAATCTTTAGAGTGACAGGGGAGCTTTGGGTACTTGGGATGAGTTTGTCACCTGGATCCCTTTGGAAAATCTACATCATCTCTTGTTGAGATGGACAATTTCAACCTAAATAAACCAATCCAACCACCAGCAATAAAAAAAAAACCCAAACAACAACAATTTAAATAAAATAAGTAAAATGAAACAAAATATAAACAAAAATAAACGACACCCCCCCCATTTTACAAAGTCAGTATTATTGGAATTCACTATTACCACGCTGTGTATCCTCATATTAATAATAATAATGACATTATGATCCTTATTCTCTTGCTCCTCACCCCATGGGCCACCCCAAAGGAAAGTCACTTTGAGGCCAGCTGGTTTTTTGGCCTCTGTTTTCCCTCCCAGGCTCAGCCTTCCTGGAGCCCAGAGGTTCCTCCTGTCCTAATCCTCATCCTATGTGTATGGATTGATGTGTCTGTGTTTCTGTGCCTCCCTCTGTGTCACTCCCTGGGCTGCTGGGTCAGGAGAGGTGATGCTGCCCCAGGTTCAAACCAGTCATCTATGGGATGGGCCAGGGACAACAATAACATATATTAATGCTAATAATAATCTGTTATTATTAATTGTTATTGTCATTATTATAATCATTATTACTACTATTACTATTATCATTGAAAATACTTTAATATTATATATTGTATAATACCTATATATGTATTATATATAAAGTATATATATACACTATATAATGCGTATATAATACATTGTATATATTATATATTATATATAATACATTGTTTATAATGTATAATACATTATAATAATAATATTGTCTATATTATATATAATACATTATTATAACAATCATTACCATTATTATAATTATTGCTTGTGTTACTATTATTAATAATATTTTATTAACATATATTTTACAATACCTATATATGTATTATATATCATGTATATATATATACACTGTATATAATGTGTATATAATATATACATATATAATTTATTATTATTGTTATTCCTCTCTATGCCTAGAGTGAAGCCACAGCCACTTGCAGCCTGACTGCTGCTCTGCTGCACGATGAGTTACCTCTATATTAAAAAATATCTTCAAGATCCCTATATAAAACACATAAATATGTCACAAAATAAAAGCTGTTCCAACCAACCGGGACTCGCAGCTTCAGGCAAGTCCCACGAGAGCCCCCAAACCCCTTTTTTATCTCCCTTCTCCCCAGGACAGGAGAGGAATTGAGCCCTGAGCACCCGGGGTGTGTCCCGTGGCTCTGCTGGCCCCGGGGGAGCTTTTCCCCCCCTGAATTCCCCAAAGAAACCACCTCTGTGGGAGATGTTACCCTTTAACTAATTATTAATAGTTTAATGAAATATTACTAGCTTAATTAATGATCAAGAGCTTAATTTAACTAATCAGACACTTCAGTTGCAACAACAAGGCACTTCCCACGCCCCGAAGTTTTCCAGCTGCATCAATTCCTTGGACATTTTCAACTGTTTTCAGCCCAGCCTGGGAATCCTGCCGGGAAAAGCTGCTGCTGCGGAGCCTCCCAGGGCTGGACATTCCCATCTCCCTCCTCACCTTCCTCTGCCCACCTGGGAAAAAAAAAAAAAAAAGAAGGAATAACACACACACACAAGAAAAATGAGAAGAAAAAAAACCCACCACAATCTGCTGAATCGTCCTGAAAGGGGGAAGGGGCTGAAGTGACTGTTGGGTCAGGGTGAAGCTGCCGTGGGATCCCTCGGGATGACTCCAGAGCTCTTCCCACTCCTGTTCCCCCCTGGCCCAGCTCCCCAGGCTGGGGCAGCCCTGCTGGGTCTGCTCCCCATCCTGGAGCCTGGGCTGGGGACGATGCCAAAGAGCAACACCAGCCCCACAGAGACTAGTTCTGCGGGGAGCAGGGTGGGAAAGGGCGAAGAAAACTTCCCATTTCAGCCCTTCCATGCAGAATTTGTTTCCCTTTCCCTCCGAGTTGCTGCTCTGCTATGACCAAGACACCAGGACCGTGAAGCCCCTGCAGCACCAGCACCTCTTGCCCTCCCTCGAGCACCCAGCACGAAGTGCCACGTTTCAGTGCTTTAAATCCAAGGACAAGCCCCGGGAATTGCAGCCCAGAAAACAGTGTTTTGTGTTTGTGTTTTTCTTACCGGAGCCCAAAAGCTGCAGCTGAAGCCGCTCGAGTGTTTTGTGCCCCAGCCAGGAAGGGGCCGGGACAAGGGAGCCAGTGTTTCCCTGGGGGTTTTTCCCTCGTGGTTTGGGGCAGGTTCCAGCCTCGTCCAGCTCGGGCTGCTCCAGGGACTGGGACGTGCTGCTGCATCCCTGCCTGCTGCCCGGGATCCATGTCATCCTGCTGCTCCCGTGGGATCCACCAGGAAAATGCCTCTTTCCCAGCACCGAAATACACAGCAGGAACAAAATCCCTCTTGGAATGACAATGACCCATGGCATGGTCCTAGTGCCACAACAAATACCTGGAGGCTCCTGCCCTGAGGTGGCCCTGGCATCACCTTCCTGTGCTTCCCCCACTCCCTCGGGAATGCTGCAGGGTCCTGGGTCCCTGAGCCAGCACCACCGGGAATCCCTGGTGGCATCAAACTCAGGACACTCCTCTCCAGCCCTGCTCGCTCAGGTTGAACCCGCCACCACTTCCACCAGGTACACTCACCTTTTTTTATTCCCCCCAAGACCAACATCCCTTTTTTCCAGAAGAAATCCAGCTTTTTCTTTCAGGGGCTTCGCTCCATCCCAGCCATCCCGAGCGGCTCCAGGAGGTGGGAAGCAGGAGACAGGTTTGGGGGTGAGCTGGGCACGGAGCATCGCCCGCTCTAGCACCAGGGAGGGCTTGGGCAGGTCCGGGTTTGGGGAGGAATAGGTCGTTATACAAATTTCCCCCTCCCCCTGATACATTTTGGCGGCGGATTCCGTCTCCGCTATTCCCACCCGGAGCAGCCAGGCAGAATGCCCGGCACACCCCCCTTCCCACTCCTGTCTCCTGCTTCCCATCCTTGCAGCTCCTGTCTCCTGCTTCCCATCCCCGCAGCTCCTGTCTCCTGCTTCCCATCCTTGCAGCTCCTGTCTCCTGCTTCCCATCCCCGCAACTCCTGTCTCCTGCTTCCCATCCTTGCAGCTCCTGTCTCCTGCTTCCCATCCCCGCAGCTCCTGTCTCCTGCTTCCCATCCTTGCAGCTCCTGTCTCCTGCTTCCCATCCTTGCAGCTCCTGTCTCCTGCTTCCCATCCTTGCAGCTCCTGTCTCCTGCTTCCCATCCCCGCAGCTCCTGTCTCCTGCTTCCCATCCTTGCAGCTCCTGTCTCCTGCTTCCCATCCCCGCAGCTCCTGTCTCCTGCTTCCCATCCTTGCAGCTCCTGTCTCCTGCTTCCCATCCTTGCAGCTCCTGTCTCCTGCTTCCCATCCTTGCAGCTCCTGTCTCCTGCTTCCCATCCCCGCAGCTCCTGTCTCCTGCTTCCCATCCTTGCGGCTCCTGTCTCCTGCTTCCCATCCTTGCAGCTCCTGTCTCCTGCTTCCCATCCCCGCAGCTCCTGTCTCCTGCTTCCCATCCTTGCAGCTCCTGTCTCCTGCTTCCCATCCTTGCGGCTCCTGTCTCCTGCTTCCCATCCTTGCAGCTCCTGTCTCCTGCTTCCCATCCCCGCAGCTCCTGTCTCCTGCAGCGAGTCCCCACAGCGATACACGGGGACCCATCATCAGACACGGGACCTGGCTCTGCTCCCTCTCTCGGGGTGCGGGGGCTGGAGGCACCATCCACCCCCGCGTCCTCATCCTGCAGCCCCCCCCGCGCTCTCCCCGCTCCGAGCAGGTCACCGACGGCCTTTCCAGCACTTCCCACCATCCCCGGCCGCCGCGGGGACACGCACCGCGATGCCACACAGGAGGTCACCCCCTGCCCGCCGGATGGCATCGCCTGGCACCAAAGGAGAGGGAGCAGCAGGGGCAGCTGGGGGAGGATCCCCCTGCCCTGCCCTGGAACCGATTTCTCGCACACAGAGCAGCGCGGCCAGGACAAACGGAGCAGCCCCAGTCGCGCCAGCGCCGTCCCTTAACCACAGGCAGGTTTGGTGTTAAATTAAGGCAAGAGTAGCTCCAGGAAATTATTCTTCCCCCCTGGGATAAGTCCGGGAGAACCCACCCAGGTGGGAGCAGCGTGGATCTCTCCACCGAAACGGCAGCAGGGAACGTGATTTCCCGCGCGGCTGGAACGTGCTCCGGGCAGGAGCCTTCCAGAGGCTCCCACTGCTCCCTGGGCTCTGCCTGCAGAGCACCCGCCCGTTGTCAAAAAGCTCCGTTCCCAGCTGGTCCCAAAGCCACCCAAGCACACGTCCCCCCTGCAGCAGCATCCTCCACGGAAGAGTCAAGTTCCCAACCACCCCCCTGCGGGTGACATCCCTGCTGCGGGTGTCCCAGCTGGGCTCAAGCAACCGCAAAGAGCTGAAAAAAAACCCCTGTGCAAATCTCTAAAAGATTGGCTGTTCAGAAGGAAAAACAAACCAAACCACGGTCATTCACAGGGAAATACCCCAAACCCCACAGTAAAAAAAGGCAGCTTCAGCATTCCTGGGGGGAACTTGGAGCACACAGCAAGCATGAAAAACTCCCAGAGTGAGGGAGCAGGAGCCCCCATCCCAAGGGGAGCTCTGCTCGGGGCTACAGGGACCCCCCCCAGCCCGTCAGGACTCACTGCTCCATCTCCAAGTACCAGCTTTTCACCATTCCAAGCAAATGAAGCTCCTTGCCTGGGTCCCACGAGTTCAGCACCACCACTTCAGAGCCTAATTTGGACAAAAAAAATCCCCACCCCAAACAGCCAGAAGTGCCAGGTCCCTAGAACGGGAGGTTTTTGGGCTGCAGTGTGCCACACGTCCCCCCTTCTGTCTTCTTTTCATCAAGTAAAGTGCCTGTCAGCTTGATAAACACGTGCAAGGGACTGAAAACGTGATTTGGAGCCACATTTTACTCTTGCACCTCTGTGCTTCACACTTCACACACACTGGCCCAGCAGGGCGGGACGGAACCGACGGTACAAAACCAGCTACAAAGGAAGGGCTTGGTCAGCTGGAGCTGGGGGGCCAGGGGCACCTTGGGAAGTGCTTGGGGGGGCTCTGTCCCAGCTGCTGCCCCTCTGGGGGTGCCAAGGGTGCAGCACAGGGACCCGAGGCTGGCAGAGCAAGGGGCAGTTGCCACCTGCACCTTCCTGGTGTCACTGAACAGGTCAAGAACTGGCAGAGGAACGTTAGAAGGAAGCATCAGCTGTGCCACAGGATATTCCTGCTCCTGGGACCAGGGTTTCACTGACAAACAACTGCTTTTCAAACCCAGCAGGGTTAAGAGGGATGAAGTTCTTGGTCTCCTGTGAGTGCAGGGGAGTCAGTGGGAAGTCCTGAAGTTAAAAATCTTCATGTTCACTTCTCTGACAGAAGCAATGCACCCCTTACAAACCAAGTGAGGGGAATCCTGCTGGTCCCGGGCAGTGAGTGGGGCAGGGAGCAGTGCTGGCTGCCCCAGGAGAACCCAGGAAGGGGCAGGGGCACGGCTGGGACTTGGCTGCCCATCTCCTCCCCGTGGGCTGTGCCACTGCTGCCTGCTTTCTCCTCCTCCAATGGCCTTTTCTGAGGTCACAGCCTCAGTGCCCACTGGAGCCAAGGGGCTGAGAACACCCCGTGGCCTCCAGCCTGGCACTGGTGACAGGCAGGGACACGGGGACCACAGCTCCACACCTGCCTCCCCCAGCACTGCCAGCCCTGGCAGCACTCACTGCAACAGAGGCAGCCAGGGCAGGTCATCGAGGGAAAAACAACTAACCTGAAAATCCTGGGGCTGTAGAGCTCCTCAGGCACCAGCTGAGAGAGCTCCCTGAGCAGGCCTGAGGCTCAGGATGCTGGGTAGAGTTTGTGATAGAAAATACAGAGCTGCATATATAAATAGGTATATATTTTGTATCACAAAGTGTGCACCTCACGTGTATCTATGACATATAGATAATCACAAATATTTCTGTATCACAAGTTCTACCTACACACCCCACACCAGCTCTTAGGAATGTGACACTTTAAAGGAATTTTAAAAATCAAACATATTCAGTGCTGTGGAAAGTAACACAAAGTTCCATCCAATTAACTCCCACCGAGGTCTCCTCCTGGACCTGCTGAGGAGACTCCTGCTCTTCTCTTCCTGGGGCTTGTCCATGCAGGGCACTCAGAGCTGTGGGGACCCCAAGAGCCTCCAGCTGGCACCTCTGGATCCCAGGAGCCTCCAGCTGGCACCTCTGCCCATGCAGCACCCGGGGAAAGGAGCCTTCATCCCCTCACTCCACCAAGCTGGTCTGCATCTCTTCAAGCTCCCTCTCACTTTCTGCATCCTGGAAAGGCAACAGGAGGACACAGAAACACTCTCACTGGGACAATTTAAAAATACCATTTCCCTTTTCTTCTCCCACCCCCATACCAGGCTTTCAGCAAACCCCAACCTCACACTCTTCCTCCTAATGCTTCTCTCCCTTGCCCCCTGTCCTTCCCTCTGGATGCTCCTGTCTCTGAAGGGCATATTAAGTTTTCCAGGATCCAACAGGAGCTTCTCTCATGTTTCCTTATGGTTGGACTCTGATCTCAGAGGTCCTTTCCAACCAAGGCTATTCTGAGATGGGAACTGATGACCCAACCAGCAGAATTCCAACCTCTGCTCCTCACTGACTTTCACAGACTGGATAAACACCTTTGTTCTTCCTTCTCACCACAGTGGAAGTTTTGTGATGGATGAAGAGAACCACCCTCTGCAGAGACTTCACCAGAGCCCCCCCAGCACTGCCTGACACAACTCCCACTTTTAATTTCAGAGCACAGGAGAGAATTAACTGTTGATGGCTTTGCTGCCTGCTGCTCCCTCCTGGCCTTCCCTGAAAGCCTCAGGTGGGGTGCTGGGGAGGTGCTGCAGTTGCTCAGCAGGTCTGCAGACCCTCCAGTGGAAGGGCTGCAGTGCTGGACACGTGCAGGGCAGCCACAGGTGTCTCTAACCTGCCCCAGGAGCAGCAGAGGGGCTGCTGGGGGCACTGCAGGGCTGCCCAGCCCACCTCACCACTCAGCTCCTCAGCATTTCTCACTATTTTGCTGAATTGCTCCAAGCATTCTGGTAACAGGCCCCCAGAGAAGAGTCCACACTAAGGAAGGAAAGAGTTTAAAGCCTGGGCTTACAAGCTGGAACATCTTTCAGAAAACAACTGTTTCTCTGGAATCACTTTATCTCTGCCCATCCCCACTGCGTGTTGGCTGGAACTGCTACCTCTCTTGTACCAGCTGGCAGCTCCGAGGCAAGATTCATCCAGAGAGCAGCTGCAGAGTTGTTCCCCAGTTCCCTGTAACACTGCGAGGGAAAAACAGCAACAGGACAAGAGGTAAGTAGGAAAAAGCAGGCAGCAAATGAAACACAGCAAAGTGGGGGTCCTGGCAACCAATGGCAATAACTATTTCTACCTCTTAACCATTTCCATGCTGTGGTTTCAGGCTTCTGACATTCCCTGTATCTCATCCACAAAGCACTGAGATCACCAGCAGGGTCTGGAGCACTAGATTCCCTTTTTTTGTGTGTTTTGTTTTGGACAAGGACCTGGGTTTATGGCTAGAGGTTTTAAGATGTCCCTCTGATTTTCACCATTTTCAAAGCTCTGTTTCTATTGCCACCTCTCCACTGTTCCTCACACTGCTGCCACCATCAGACCTCTGCCCTGAGAGCACAAAGTTTGCTGTTGGGCTGTTAAAACTGAGGCTGAGCTGCCAGCACTGCAGCATCTTCTATTTACAGGTCCCTCAGGTCTCACAAGAGGTGTGGAACGTTCCTCACCATGAACCCTCCTCCAACAGCAGAGGAACAGTCATCCCTCCATGTAACAGGAAGGTTTCCAGTGCCTGGGGAGTCATGGAGGCACCTGGGGACTACGAAATCGGTGTGGGAAAGGGAAGTGGTTGCTAAAAAGCCCCCAGGCAATGCAGTTAATCATGGCTGGAACTGCCACAGAAAGCCAACAGTTAAGGATAAGGACAACAGCTGAGTACTTCAGACTGTTCAATGTCATTGCAGGGCATGTGTCTGCGTGTGTTTTGTGAATTTCCTGCCTGCTGGGACAGTTCTGAAGGAGAATGATCTGTTCTGTGAGTGCTGCCCCAGTTCTGCATCTGCTGAATTCAAAAGAGAGTCATGGACATCCCCAAAGCCTCCAGAAACCCTGAGTCCCTGCAGACCAGTCCCTGCAGCACCTTCATCCTCCCTCAACGAGAGGTTCATTGTGCCATCAGTTCTGCACCCAGCTCCAACCATAATCACAGGCTGGGAGAGCTGGAGTGTTCAGCCTGGAGAAGAGAAGGCTCCAAGGAGACCTTAGAGCACCTTCCAGTGCCTTAAGGGGCTCCAGGAAAGCTGGGGAGGGGCTTGGGACAAGGGCAGGGAGGGATGGGAGCAGGGGGATGGATGAAAACTGGAAGAGGGAGATTTAGAATTTCTTCCTAATGTCCAACCTGTGCTGTGAGGGTGGTGAGACCCTGGCCCAGGCTGCCCAGGGAAGCTGTGGCTGCCCCATCCCTGGCAGTGTTGAAGGGCAGGTTGGATGGGGCTTGGAGCAGCCTGGGCTGGTGGGAGGTGTCCCTGCCCATGCAGGGGTGGGACTGGATGAGCTTTCAGGTCCCTTCCAAACCAAACCAGTCTGTGGTATGATTCTATGACAATGCACCCCAGGCTTAGCAGGCTCGAGGACTTGGGTGCTGCCCTGATGAAACTCACCCTCTTTGGGACATGGGGAATTCAGGAATCTCAGAGAGAGCTGTGAATCTCACTGCAGCTCCTCTTTGCTGCACCCACTTTGGCTAATGTTTCTAAAGTTTTCTGGGCTTTAAACATTTCTAGACTCCAACTGGAGGTTGTGGGAATTAAGCAGCAATTTTAATGTTTAAGAGTTCAAAACCAACCACTCCCTCCATGCAAACAACAAGATCTTCAGAGCTCCAGCTCCAGGCACTCATGCTGTATCTGATCATCACTCAAGACTCCCACCTTTATTGGTAAAATAGAGATATCCTTGATCCTTTACTTTTCCCCATGATTTTCCTTGTATACCCCACAGAAATCCAAGGTGGGGGCAGGATTAAACCTCCAGCCTGGGGCCTACAAGTTACCAGTGCAGCTTTATCTAGAATTCCATCTGTGAAAAGACAAGAAGGATGCTCCACTGCTTGGCTTGGAGGCAAAACCCTCCCTGAACTGTAATGCCTCTGCACTGGGTGATTTGGCCTGTTTTAGAAATGTTATCATCTTGTAAAATCTTGCTTCTGCAAGGAGCAACTCACAGCTGCTTAGCACTTTACAGCCAAAGGTAATTTTTAAAACCAATATTCCTCATCCTGGAAGCACAGGGCTGCAGTGAAGGAAGCACAGGGTGGTTACCTTGGCAATGTAGACTCTTCCTGCTTTGGAAAACCCCGGGTTCAGCTCCTCAACCTGCCAAGAGCAGAGGACAGGGTGGGACAGGCAGAGAAAAGCAGACATTAGGGGTAGGTAAAGGACACACCTAAAGTTTACATCAGGCTCCCTGCACCTCTTTAAAAAGTTAAAACCAGAGATGACTACACCCTGCTTCTGTGAGTGCCCAGATGAGTGTGAGGGCTTCACGGGCCTGCCCGGCTGGGCCAGAACATCCCCAGAGTCTGGGAAGTGCCCGTGACCCAGGGAACAACACTCACCCTCTCACCCACCACAGGTGTGACAGGAGAAGGGAGGGAAGCTCAGACCCAGCCTGACCACCTTCCCCTGCCCCTCTTTAACCCTCTCCCCCATTTTGTCTCACCCACTTGGCTTCCTCACCATTTTCTTCCCCCGATTTTTCATCATGGCCTTCCCAGCTACTGCCTCCCAGTTTCCTGCTTACCCATCTCCCTCTGCCCTCTTCCATTCCTCTCAGCTCCAAGCAGCCTTGCTCCAGCACGACCCACATCCCACCTCTGCTCAGACTCCCTGTGTGCTCTGCCAGGATGTTCCAGTCCCAGGCCTGGGGGGAGCTGGGGCTCCTTCTCCCAGTTCCTGGCTGCCCACAGACCCAGACAGGGCACTTGTGCAGGGACAAGCAATGAGCTCTTGGAGGGATGTTTCTGTGTCCATTCAAAATTCCCTCTGTATGTGACTAAAGCTGAGCCTGAGAAAAATGCCAGGTCCTGTCTCAAACCACAGCTCTGCTCCAGCTCATCAAAGTGACAAGCTGTTCTTCTCCCCAGCAAAAAGCAGCACAAGACTCTGCCTCAAACTGCTCTCCCAAATGACTTGGCTGGAAAGCACATTGTCAAGGGCAGATCCCAAACTTCCCTCGTTTTGGCAAAGTTCTAAGAAATTGGAATGAGTATGATACTCATACTGAGAGGCTGCAGAAGTGCTGGCCCAGTCTCTGAGTTATGAAGTGGGACAATTTGTTTCTGTAACACTTCATCAGGGGAGCTTCAGAGAAGTTCTCACAGGCACAGCCAAGCACAGTCTGGGTAGCTCCTTCATCTGGTGCAGACCCTTGCAACAAGAGCTGTCTGCTCAAAAATGCCTCTCAGGCCATGTCTCAACTTCATTTCCATCAACAGGACAAATAAAAGCCCTTCAGAAGGGAGGGTCTGTGCACCACAAGAAGTGCTCCTTAGAGTTTATTTCTAGAAATACATAAGCAACGTGCCCCTGAAACCTTAATGTCTTCACAAGCTGGAATTGGAGAGGTTTGACCTGATCAGCCAGCCTTTTGACAAAATATCTGAGAGAAGTTACAGTGACAGAATGAGTATCTGTGAGGGCTCCTGGGGATGAGCTCCAACAGCTCGACAGAGCCAAAGCAGTCAGTGGCAAGCAACGAGCCACTCCCCTCTGCAGCTTTGAAAAGGAAGCTCCTTAAAAACCATTCTGGACACTTTGGCTCTAGTTCTGGTGTGCTCAGCATCAGGTTCTTCTGCCTGGCTGTTCTGCCCTGGGGGAGAGCTGAGCCCCCCTCGGGGGTGGCAGCTCCCCCAGGTGTCCTCACCCGTAAGAAGCTCTGCAGGGCCTCCTCCACCGTGGCGCTCGGCGGCGTCTCAAACAAGGCAGCAGCAGTTCTTTTCTCAAGCCAGCCCAGGTGGGACACCTGCAGAGACAGCAAGATGAAACTGTCAAAGCCCCTGGAGAAACAGAGAAGGAATTGTCTGGTTTCTTGTAGCTGGTGAGCCTGAGAGAAAAGCCAAAGTCCTTGGTAGGGCTGGCAGATTCTGGACCAGTCTCCAAGTCTGGCCACAGAATTAAACCTGATCTGCTTTTCTTGCCCTAGGTCAGACTGGCAGCTCCACACATCAAGTGCCACACACATAACACTCAAAGATTTGTCCCTACAGCTGAGCTCCAGCAGGTCCCACCTCTGCACAGGGCACAGAGCCCTCCTGCCTCCCAGCTCCCATGTGGTACAAGAACCTGTTCTCACCACACAGGGATCCTGCCAGAGGGGCAGGCTGGAGCCTTCCCACCACCAGTCACATCTGAAGGGCCAGGCAGCTCTTTGATTTCATCTCAATTTTCCTGCTCCCAGCTCTTCTAAGAATCCCCCTGCAATGGCAGTGGGGACCAGGACACACAGGACAGGAACTCCTGAAAACAGCTCCTTTGTTTGGTACTGTATAACTCTTACCATGAGATAGCAGAAGCACCAACATATTCCTACACAATCTGCTTGTTCCACAGCTTCAGCAGCTGAGAGCAGCAAGGCTGAGCAAAAAGTCCACAAGAGAACACACAGGAGCTTCCACCAGCTCAGCTCACTGCTCCTCTGCAATGACCAGTGTCAATCATCTCAGCTGCAATCTCTGCCATGCAGCTCCACCTCTGACAGCAGCAAAGTGCTTTTGAATTGGATAAAATGAAAAGCAGACAGTTACTGCAAACTCTTACTGCTTTTTACAGGCACTAAATCTGGTTCATGGTGCTTGACACCAAGCTTTTCCCTGACAAGAAACACAAGGCAGCTGACAAGCTGCTCCCAGGGCTCCGTGGGGCAAAGGCAGAGGAAACACATGCCAGGGATTAGAGAGAGATTCTGTGTGCAGAAGCTCCTGCCAGCCTGAAATGCCCTTGATCACATCCAGATGTGCTGAAAGGACTGAAGGCAGTTTGTTTTCCCTGGGTGAAGCAGGGGGAGCAGTCAGCTAGTTTGCAGCTAGTGCTTCTCCTAATCCATTCCTCGCCCTTCCACCTCCCGTGCTGCCTGCAGGGACTGAAAACTAAGCCCAGAACCCTGAGCTTTTCTGCACTCCAATTCAGAGCAGTTCAGAAATAACACTTTTAGCAAACAGCTTCCCTCTGGGAAAGACATAAAAAACGGGGGAAATGGAGCAGAATAGTGGCAATAAATAAATGGAACAGCAACAACCCCAGCAGCTTTTACTGCGCTGCACAGGGACACCAAGCAGTTCTAAAGCCTTTTGTTGATTTGGGGACAAAAGTTACAACAGCAAGAGCAAATGACATTGCCAATACAGAACCACACTCTTTGTGCTTTTAAAAACTGCAGTGTGCTTCAGCACCACTGACCTTCCTCCACCTCCCTCTGGCCTCTGATGGGCAGCACAGAGCGACGGGCTGACCCGCGCGTGTCCATCACCAGCTCAGTGCTCCTCTGGCCATGAAGGTACATGAACCCTTCTTAAAAACCTGCACCATTTCAAACCCAGTGCTTTAAGTGGGAACACCAGCACGAAGGCACACATCTGAGGTTTAGACAAGAGGGAGATGGGCTGGCAAAGACCTTGCAGTTACAGTTAAGAAAACAGTTTGGAAAGCAGCTGAACGGCAGCGTGTCCTGGCAGGGAACACTCTCAACAGTGCTTTTATAAAAGCACACAGGTGCTACAGGTACAAGAACATGAGCTTTTGTACCATAAGAGGTTTCTGAATGCACCACATCAGCAGGGGGGTTTCTTGGCACTGTCTCAGGACTGAAGAGTCTGTAGATCCCACACAAGTGCAACTTGAAAACTACCTCTTCAAGCAGCTTGGACATTTCCATGCCAGCACTTCCTGACCAAGTACCTGAGTCCAGCAGCTAAAAGAGTGTCCTTAGAGCTTGGTGGTTTGAGCCCACCAAGCTGCTTCACTCAAACACGGAATTATATCCCAAGGAGGAAGAAAACAGCAATAAGGAGTAATAAATGATTGTACCTCGTAACACCACCTGCCCAGCAGATAGTGAGACTTTGGATCCTCTGGTTTCAGCTCAATCGCTTTATCGACGTGTTCCTGTGGAAAATCATCCCCAACACACCTGACATTGTTGTTATGAGCAAACACAATATCCACAGGAGCAGGGGAGCTCATGTGGAAAGAGGGAAGAAACCCACAATGTGTCAGTGACCAGTAAAATTACAGCTACAAAGATTCTACATTTTCTTAAAATGGTGTAAGTGAACACAGAAACCCAGCACTTTACCAGCCCCAGAGACAGGAATTCTCACACGCACAAACACGAGGCTGCCCCTCCTTTTATGCTGCCACCTTCTCAGAGCTTGGACATAACCAACTTCCTGGTCACATCAGTACTAAGGAGGTGATAATGACACAGCACCAGACAGCAACTGCTGAGGTGCACTCAGAGCCATAACACCCCAGCTGGGGATGGAAGGCAAGGTCAGGAGCCTGAGGCAGATTCAGTCCTCTGAGGATTTGCATTCCCAAGGCTGCAGGCACAGGGCAGTCCCTGAGGAAGGGCTGGTGCTCTGTCTTATCACCATGGTAATTTCACGTTGCAAGTTCTCAGTCTCATCACATACACAGGTTTCTGTGCAAACCTTTCCTCTTTGTTCCTCTCTTTCTGATACCCCAGCACACCCAGCGCAGAGCCAGAGCAGCCCCCCCATCCCAGGGTGCTGGAGTCACCCTCCCCAGCCCACACCCCCCACTCACAGCATCTCCTTCAGACCTGCCGCTCCCCTAACGAGAGCTGGAGCCCATTTTCCTGACCTCCTCCTGGAGCAACAAGCCCTGCTCAGTACTTACCCCAAAACCCAGCAGGTCCTTGGGACTCACCTTAAAAACGTACCCGGTCTGGATGCGCTTCTGGATGCTCTCGTGTTCCGCCAGCTGCCCGCACAGCACAGCATACCTGCACAGAGGGGCTGGCATCAGACCAAGCTCTGCGTGCACCTTGACACTGGGGGCATCTTCAGCAGGAAGGGACACAAGTGCATTGAAGCTTCACAGCTTCCTAGGGAACACAAGGAACGCTGCACATCCTTCACAGGGTTGAGAAGTACGCGGTGCGCAAGAAGGGCGCTGGTGGGTCGGGAGGGGACACAAGCAGCCCCTGCCCTGCTGGCTGGACAGCCTTCCTGCTCCATAGGGCAGGAGCTTCTACACCCTGAACATCTTCCCTGAGCACCAGGACTGTGTCAGAGCACAGAGCAAGGAGGAGCAATCACTGCAGCAGGGACAGCAGGCCTAGGGCAAGCTCTACAGGGCGCAGCGTCCTCCCCAGGCAGCACCAGCTCTACTCTCTACCCTCTTCCCACTCTCTACTTCCAGGGGGGACATGGATAACCTACCTAGATCCTGCAGCCCAGCACAGCCACCAAACGTGGGGAAGGAAACAACACATTTTCAGTCTTACAAGTGCAAAGCCATTCAGTTTCATCTAGCAAAAGATGGTGACTTTTGACCCTGAGCAGCACAGTACCCAGCAAGGTTTGTTACTGCCTGAGCTGGGAAAGCCAAGGAAGGTTAATTACCCATGGGTTTGCACCTTCCCACCTCACCTCCCCACACCACAGATGTTCAAACCCCCTCCCTCCCTGCACTGCTTCCCAAGAATCATCAGATGGGAGAGCAGTGCAATGGGAATCAGTCACAGGGGTTCTGTCCTTGATCTCTGCCATCCCGTGCAGGGGGCAGGGGTGGGAATGGAAGAGGGTTCCCTCTCTCAGAGCTTGGCTCAGAAATGGCAGGTGGAACAGATGGAACACAAGTCTCATTCTTTCAAGAAATAAAGCTGAAAAGAAGAAAGCTTCACACTCCACTTCCTCCAGTGTCACAAAAAAAACCCCACAAACCATTTCACACCTCACTGAATTTCCTATGTGTAAGTCACAACACCAACAAGTTGTGTCTCCTGAATATTTACCATCTTGTCATTAAACCTCGTGCCTTTCACATGTTAATTTTCTTGTGAAAAACTCTGGTTCAGTTCCAAAAATTCTTATTTTTCAAGAGAATGGAAAAGTTTCCCCCTGAACTGGGTAAAACCCTTTTCCTCCAGCTGAACAAGGCCACAGCTGCACTGCCACAACCTGCCACTGGCAGATGAGGACACTCAGTGTTCTGTGATCCTCCCCAGTTTGTCTCACAACAAACATCAGCCTGCCCCAAACATCCCTCACCACACCACAACTAGGGTTTAGAAATACAAGCCAACAGAAGGCTTATTTTTGGAGACCACAAGATAAAATATTCCTAGGCAATAAATCATGTCCTCTGCAGCCCTGCCTGAAGCACAGCAACTGCCACACTCTGGCTCCTACAGCTGTTCAGGCTCCTGAATAGGTGGGCAGGCATGACATGTGTCTGGGTGACTCAAGGCAAGTTTAAAATTTGCAACAAAATGGGGCAGCTCCCTGGCTCTTTAAAACAGAAGTTAAAACTCTGCATAGCCTCTCTTTACACCTCCTCATCCTTCCCCAGGGAAAGCCCAACCAGCCCCTTCCAAGCAGGAATAAACCCCATGGGACACAGAGCTAGTCCAGTCTGATTCTCCCACCAACCACCACCCACCCCTCACGTGCTGCCACTGCAGCTGTCAAGGAACATCAGCACCACATTTTTAACAGCCTGGCCATGGATATAGCAGGATGAACACTATCCCTTTGCCAAGCCATAAAATTCCCAGATATTTGAATGAAGGTCTTCACTATTGTCCATGAAAACAACTTCATGGTTTTAATTTGAGAAAATACTCAGAGAAGTGCAACCCTTGGATTCTCAGGATGGATTCAGACACTCACTCCAAACCAATTCCAGAAAACTTGCTCAGACACTTGGGGTTGTCTTTAATTCCTGTGTCCAGCACCAGCCACTGCTGATGAACCAGTGGTGGTTCATGCACCTCAGTGTCTCTCCAACAGATGGAAAAGTGGAGGAGCTTCCAGTGAGAGACAGGAATGTCCAAGTAACCTAGATCTCCTGCTTTCAGAGGCACAAACAGGGACCAAAACACAGCCTGGTGTATACTCTGTTTTAGGAGCAGTAGCACCCTTTTTGTGACATTCATGGAAGCAAACACAGGGAACATGGAATAGCTGGAACTGGTGTGGAGCTGATGTGCAGTTCACTGAAGGGCAAACATGGGAGGTTCATTGCTGGAAATCTGTCTGATCTGTTTTGAGAAGTACCCACCAGAAAGGTGGTGCTCTGTGACTTTGTTTTAAAGTGAATGAATTACCCAAGTCTCCTTTGCCCCAGTTTTTCCATGATTAACTGTCCTTTGAAAATGACCATGAACAAACAGACACTGGAAGAGTAGCAAAAAAAGTCCCAGCAACATTGATGCTGTTAAATAACTCCATTAAACTGGGTAATATAGTGGAGATTAAATTTAAAGAGGCTGCAGAGCAGCATATGCTAGAAAACTCACCAATTAATGGGAGGGGGTCACAAAGGAAAATCAAATTTAAAAGTTACAGTAGATCAGAAGCTGCTCAAGGCAATAACATGATTCTGTCCTTGGAAGCCTCAGCTAAAGGACCATATACAATTTTTGAGTAATAAATTAAAAAAAAAAAAAAAAGAAAAAAGGATGAGCTGGAGAGAGTCCACAAGGCAGGGGAGCCTGGGAGGTTTGCAGAGCACCATCTCAGCACCAGGCTGAGCCAGGCAGGTCTGCCTTCCTTCAAAAGACTGGATGAATACAACAACTAATGGATTCTCTTACAAACAGCTCCTCACAATCAACTTTCTTCCCATGTCTGGAGAGGACAGAAGTAAAAGCAAAGCTGAGGCTGAGAGCAGGAAAAACCCATAGAGCTATGTATATAATTCATATAGATATTACTTTTAATATATAAGGTATCTATGCAATTAAATACAGTACTTGATAAGACAGGAGAAAGGAAAGAGAAGGGGACTGGCCAGGCTCCATCACTGGAAGTCTCTGGGGCTCAGGGACAGTTCTGGCACACCTGGCACACACCACTGCAAGAGATGAGATGACTTTCTGCAGGTCCCTCCCAACTCTGGGTTCTTGATTCCTTAAACACTAGAAACCAAACACTTCTCTGGATCAGTGCTCTGTTCCACACTTAATGCACAACCCTATGAACACGTTCAGGTTCCCAGGAGACCTGGCAAATCCTGCCAAGTTCCATGTTAGCTTGTCAGGAATTCACCCAGGCACATGGTTGAAGCCATCATCATTGGTGATTTCAGTCAAAATTCCAATGTCTGCCACAGAAAACATGGGCTGAAACAGCCCCTTCTCTGTCCCCCTGCATCCTAAACCAGTTGAAATCTTCATTGGCTCCCTCAGCTGGGACAAAATGTGTCTTCAGTTTTGTTGTATTTTTGTGTCAGTGTTATCTGCTGAAGATCTCCAGCCTGCCTTGGGAGGTGGCAGGAATGGGCCACGTGTTCCCTCTGGAGAGTGAGATGTACTCATCCCAGGGGAGCATGAAGATACCAGTGGTATTTTTGGGGTAGAACAAACCATTTTCATTGAGTGACCTCACAGCTATTTAAAGCTCTGGTTTTATTCAGAAGACAGTTTCAGCTGTCCTCCCAAGAGCAAAGAGCCTGGAGGTACCTGGGGAAGATGTTCCAACCATCAGAAGAGACTGCAGGGACCACGAGTGCTGCCAAGGAAGGTGCCACCTGCACCAACCCCGGTGACAAGAGCTGCAGAGCAGCTCTTGTCAGAGCTTTCTACTGACACATTTTCCTCCCACCACACACAGGTGGGCTTGACTGGGCAGCCCCTCCCAGCTCAGCCCCCCCAGCCCCATCCCCGGTGTGGCCCTCAGAGCCACATGCTGCTGTCTCATGTCATGTCAGAGCCAGAGTGCTCTGCAGAGTGCCCAGCAGTGCCCTGAGCAGTTCCAGGCCAGCAGACACTCTCCAGAAGCCTATAAAAGGTTGTCTGGGGAGAATGATGTTTCTCCTCACTCCAGAATTAAGATTAATACAAGAACATTGGCACAGCACTAAGCTCACAGGCCTGGCTGATTGAGACAAATACATCCCCTCCTGGCACAAGGCATCTCTGCACCAGGGAGCATTATTGAAATGTCAATATGAGTGAAAACCCACAGTGAACCCAAGAATGTTGGAGGAACACACAGGAAAAACCTCATTCATCTTTAATATGTGGCTCCTGAGGCTCTGCCCCCACAGTGTGCAGCTGGCTGTGAGCTGGGCTGTGCAGGACACAGGCCACAGGGCTCCAGGGGCTGGGAAGGGGCCAAAGGAAACACAGGACTCGTCAAAGAGAATCAAGAAACATTAAGAAAATAAAGCTGACCAGGCTGAGCTCTCCCAGCCAGGAACTAGCTTTCTGCTAGTTCTCTGTGTGAGATCCTTTGGCAGCCCAGCTACACCCAGCACAGACCAGGGGGCTCCAATCTGCCCCTTCCCAGGGTCTGCACAGGCAGTGCCAGGGGAGCCGGGACCCCCGCAGCCTCCTGCCAGGCACACAGCAGCTCCTCAGCTTCTGGCTGCTTTTTAATATGCCAATTAACCAAAGCTGATTGTTGGGGGTTTTTAAAAATGTTTTTAAATGCAGCTCAGCTCACAGCAATCTCTGAGTCCTTTTTTGATGCTTCTTAAAAGCAAGAAGTGAAAAGTCACCCACCACTGATGGCACTCAGCACTCTCATCCCACTTCTGTAAGGCAGCTTCCAGGTCTTCTTTCCCTGCAAACAAGGGGTCAGAGGTAAGAAACACAGCAGCTGCTTTGTCTCCCAGCTTCTTCCTCTGAGGCTGTGAGAGCAGAATGGGATAAAAAGTTATATATTTGGTAGTTTTATAAGACCTTGGGCATGAAAGTGTTTTGTAAATAATTTCACACTCTTGCAGCCATAGGAAACGTCCCAGACCACTCAGAGAGGTCATGCAGACTTTGAGCAGAGCAGCAATGTGGCTGCACCTCACCTGGAAGAGCAGTTGTCTATAGGGAACAGACCTTCTCCACCATGGGAAGAAAAGGTCATCAGAGCTTTCAGCAGTTTTGCTCCGATTTACTGCACAGTCTCAGATCTAAGATCTGCCCCCCACTTCTTCCTTTCTCCTCCAAGAACCTATAGTCTCAAAAAGCTGAAAACTAAGTGCAGGCTAAAAGGCCTATCAAAGTAAAACTGAAAATGTCATGTTTTAAATGGCTACACTGATTGCCAGAAAATAACAATTATGTAAGATACAGTTACAGTATTAACTGACTATTCTGACCCACCCATAATCTTGCAACCAAACCACACTCAAGACAGCAAAGAAGAATGAGGGAATGAAGCTAATGTGACTACTCTAAGTAAATCCACATTTAAAAATATAACTTCTTTTTTACATCTGCAGGTGTTAGCAGCACAAAAAAAGAAAATGCATTAGAGCAAAAACTTCCCTTAGTACCACGTGGAATCACGGAATGAGGGAACACGGGGGACAGGTTTGAGAAGCCAGCTTTTACACCTTTAACCAGCCCGTGGTCTGTACTGTCTTTCAGGAAGCAAAAAGGCTCAACACCCATGCAGTGCCAGCTGGAACTCCCCTCCCTGGCCCCAGGCACACTCCTCACCCTCCAGGGCGTACGTCCTCTTCTCCTCGGCGTCTTCGGTGACCTCGCACATGTCGCTGTGTGCCCGGGCCAGGCGCCACAGAAAGTCCTTCTGCTCTGCATACTGGGGTGGAAACAGGCAGGTTCTACATCAAAACCCCTTCTGCCATTGCCAGAAAGCAGGAGACATTACAACTGTCCCTTACCCCCTTGCCAGGCCCCCTGGGTAGCACCAGGGTGCACTGACCCACACTCTTTACAGCAGTGAAACCCCTGCCTCGCCCCCCCCCAGTTTCCAATCTCATTCACTAACATGATGTGTTCCCTAACCCTTCTGCTTGAACATCCCACTGATTTAATCCCTGACCCCCCCACAACTGGGCAGTCCTGGGACACTCCACGTTTCCTGAGCACAGACGGAGCCGTCGCACACGGAAGGAGGGGAACATTCCCAGGGGGCTGGCCGAGTTCCCTGCGGACACACGGTGCTACTGTTCCACACAGGGAAGCGATGACACTGGCCCCGTGGTGCTGCAGGACTTGCCCCTTCCTAAGAGGCACCATTTCCTCCTCCCAGCCCTTTATCTGGGAACACAGATCATGCTGGAGAACACCAAAAGTGACCGGTACCGCCAGCTTGTTGTTGAGGAGCAGCTGGAAGCCCTCCCTCTTCTCCTGCGCGTCCCCGCAGTGCAGGCGGTCAGCCTGCTGCAGGAGCTGGCCCAGCCCTTCCTCCTGCTGGGAATCCGAGGGCACATGGGGCTCATCCTCAGGGCCCAGCTCCGGGGAACCCCGGCGCATGGTCCTGACCGTGTCACAGCTCACTGCATCTTCCCCCTCTTCGCTCTCCCTCTCGGTGTCCCGGTCGTAGTCAGACTCGGCGTTGGCCGTGGTGTACCTTGGAGAAGGAAAACCCACCACCACGTGAGCCTGAGGAGACACTGTGCAGCCCACCACGGGTTCCTACAGACAACAGCTCTTGCCAACAGAGGAAGAGGAGCAGCTCGGTTCATCCTGGAGAACAGTGTAGGACCCGTGCACCTCAAACACTGCACCGACCACTGCTCTCCTGCAACACACACAGGCTCAAACAGCTGTGGGGAGAGGCCCCCCAAAAAGTTCAGTAACTCGCTCACAAGCACCCACACCTAAGCTGCACACCCTAACAGCTTCTCCCTTTGGACTTTGAACCAAGGTGTGTAGTGATGGGACAAGGGGGAATGGTTTTAAGCTGGAAGAGGATAGATTTAGGTTAGACACTAGGAACAAACTCTTCCCTGTGAGGGTGGTGAGACCCTGGCCCAGGTTGCCCAGGGCAGCTGTGGCTGCCCCATCCCTGACAGAGTTGAAGGGCAGGTTGGATGGGGCTGGGAGCAGCCTGGGCTGGTGGAAGGTGTCCCTACTTGGAGTTGGAATTAAATGAACTTTAAGGTCCCTTCCTATCCAAATCATTCTGTGGTTCCATGATCTGGACTTGCACTGAAGAGAATTAAACAACTCAGAGCAGAGCCAGGACCGTTCAGCTAAATGTATCGATTATAAAAGAGAATTTCTACAAAACATCCATCATCCTCCTCCATGTGGAAAATATAATCCGAGGTTTTCAGTCTGTTCCAGGAAATGTCAGCCCAGGAGCAGTTTTGGCAACACCCAGCTCCTCCACCATCCCGTCTGAGCGCTACCGATGGGACAGGTTGTTCACACTGACGTGTGACAAGGTGAAAACCAGTAAGAGAAGAATCAAAACCACTTCACCTAATCAAGAAGTCCAGCAAGGAGCCAGCAGATGAGCCAGAAAGACACCACATGTACAAAGGCCAGGCAATGATCAGCTGCTAAATTAGTCACATTAAGAGGGAGCAAGTTCAGATCAAAGCTTCTGAGAAGGGCTGAAATTGAGCTCCCCCAAACCACAGACACCTGAGGGGGGAAATTCAATACAGCATCTTGACTTTTACCACCGTGGTGGGGTGTCTACTTGCAGAGCTTTTCTTGAGTTAGACTCTTTATTTATCTCTCCCCCTCACATTTATCTGTGAGCTCTTCAGTGAAGCACGAGTCAGAAGGTGATTTAGGAACGTGCACTTTCATAGCTGGAGTCTGTTGGTTTACCTGAGCTCCAAGCTGCTGCAGACCCCCCAGGGGCTCCATTCCAGGGGTGGCTGTGATTGTTCCCCAACAACCTGTGCCCCACTTGCCAAGTTCTGCCAGAATGAACAGTCAGTGGGTTGGGGGCAGCTCCAGGCATGCTCCTGTTGTCCTGCTGAGCCTCCCCTCCAAGCAGAGGCTGGAGCTCCCTGCGTGGAGCTGCCTTTGTCTGCAGACAAAGATATGTCACCAGAGCCCCCATCTGACCCACACAGCTGCAGGCCTTTGCCCACACACAGATAACAAGAGACATCTGGCTATCAGAGCTCCAGAACTTCCCTCTGGCAGAGGGTGGGCAGACCACCCCAGCCCACACCCAGCCCTGCATACCAGCCCCTGTGCTGACACCTTTCCAGACAAGACCTAAAGCCCAAGGCAGGAGAAGCACCCTGAGGAGACACACTGCAGTGTGGGCAGCACTGCCTTCACAGAATGCCAGGGTGGAAGGGACCTCAAGGATCACCTGGCCCAACCTTTCCAGGTAATAATATAGTTCAAACAAGATGACCCAGCACCTTGTCAAACTGAGTCTTCAAACTGCCCAATGTAGGGAATCCACTGCTTCCCTTGGGAGATTATTCCCCATATCTGACCTCATGGTGAAACATTTTCATCCAGAGTCCCATCAGAATCTCCGAGGAGCAACTTGTGCCCATCACCCCTTGTCTGTTCCACAGGACTCCTTGTACAAAGGGAGTCTCCATCTTCTTGGGAGCAACCCTTTATGTGCAGGGTCATGGTCACAAGGTCTCCCCCCTGAGCCTTCTCTTCTCCAGGCTGGACAAACCCAGATCACTCAGCCTTTCCTCATGTGGCAGGTCCTCCAGGCCTCTGAGCATCCCCATGGACCCCTCTGGACACAGTGGTAGGTGACACTGCCACAGCTCTGCATCACATTAAAAGCTTCATTTCTTTATATTAATGATATTACTAGTTCTCCAGACTGCTTCATTCCCAGTACTTTAGCACAAGCCCCTCATCTTCTCTTCTTTCCCATCCTAACCTACCAGGCAGCACAGCTGTGACACAGTGGCCTGCAGCTGTGACACCCTCTCCCTACACCATTTCACTGGCAGCTGCAACACCCTCAGCCCTTCAGCTGAACCCCCTTCCCAGCCTGAAGGCTCCTGAAACACAACAAGGCCTCGACACACAAGCAGGCACGGGTGCCTCCCACACACCTTTTTTCCACCACAGAAATGTTTTCTCCAAGACAGCTCATACAAGATGCTGCCAGTTTAAAAAGACAAGTAATTGCATATATAACTCCTTAACCTGAGAGTCTTCAGACAGATTAAGGGATTCGGATGTTATCAGCCTGCTCTCTTGAGTTTAGGATGATGGAAAGCTCTCAAATGCTTTAGTGTGTGGAGGCCTCTGGCCAGCACACATCCTGGGGGAAATGAAAACACCCTCTGGAACAAAAAAGCACATGGGAAGAGGAGGCAGAGAAGCCCAGAAGAACAAGGCAGAGCCAAAGCAATATAGAGACATTAAGCAGCCCAAGACCCCTGGGCTCCTGGCAGCTCCTGATGATTTTTGTGAACCGTGCATGAAATGGGAGAAGATGCTCGTGTTTGTGTGGCTCCCAAAGCTGAAACCCAAGTTCCTCTCCCTGAACTTCACTAAAGGAGCAGGGCTGCCAGAAACGAGCACACAGCTGGCATTCATCATCAACAGTCTCATTCTTCCTCCCAGTGGCTGCTGAAAAGATTGAATTGTCTTTTCCAAAACTCCAGCATTTCCTACCCTGGTTTTCTACAAGAAAACAGTGGTATTTACATCCCTAGAAGAGACTGCACACTACAGGCAGCAGGTGCTGAGCAGACCAACATTACACCTCCTGTACAGGACAAACCCCTGAGCCAGAAATGCTCTACCTTTCACTTTCTCCATCAGATAAGAGCTGCTTATCCACTAATTCTCCATGCTAGTCATTAAACCCCATTACAGACTTTAAAGAAGATGCAACAACTCCCCCAGCCACCACTCAGTCCCCAATAAATGCAGTAAAAGACATGCCTGCTCCACAGTTCACCTGAGGCCCCTCTAAGGCAGATGTTTTCTCTGAACCTTAGAGCCACCACCTCAAATGTCCCACCCAGCAGCTGGCAGACAGGGCTGGTTTCTGCTGGGAAACACCATCCTCTGCAGCCAGGGTTACAGAACACACAGACACCCCGAGACTCCATGTGCCTGTTGCTCCCTGGATAGCAGGGTCTTGTCAGCAGGCCCAGTTACAGAGTTTCAAGATGTGTTAAGCAGCTTGTCCCTTGACACCCTGGTGAACCACTGGAGCCCTCACTGAGCTCAGATCAACACCCACTTGAGAGGAATGGAGCAGCTCCATAACCTGCAGGAGATCACACCAGCTCTTCCCTGCCTCACCAGCTCCAGCTGCTGAAGATCAAACACCAAAACAACAGAAGGGTGGGGAGGTTCAGGCTGGGTATTAGGAAAAACTTCTCTACTGAAGGACTGGTCAAGTGTTGGAACAGGCTGCTCAGGGCAGGGGTGGAGTCACCATCCCTGGAGGTGTTCAAAGGTGGGACATGGTTCAGCTGGCACAGTGGGGTTGGCTTGAAGGTTGGAATTGATGACCTTAGAGGTCTTTTCCAAATTCCATTATTCTATCACAGTTTGGAGCAGGCTCTTCTCCTGCAGACCCATCTCCTTTGTTGCAGGAGGTGTGACAGCACAGGCACCTTTGTCCCCTGGTTCCAAACCTGTGCACCAAATGACACTTTGCACAAGCTGGCTGGTCCTTCAGGTGCCACCCAAGAGCAGGGCAGGTCACAGCTCTGTCTGCCTTGCTCTCAGGGCTCTCTAATGCACTGCAAACCACAGAATCACTTAGGTTGGAAAAGACCTTGAAGATCATCAAGTCCAAATTTCTTTCTTTAAATTCCATTTCAGCTTTCCTGGGAAGACAGACCCAGCCAGCACTGCATGTTTCAGCACACCTGACACTCCTCCACAGCTACAGTTTGAGCAGGGCACAGAAGGGGAGTGTTCCAGTAGGAATAAGGCACTCACACACAGACCCCTTGATTTCCATCACAATCCCTGCATCTATACTGTAATTTTCACCCATGTTCTTTAAACTGCACAGGGCCTTTCCACCTGCTTTTAAACTACCAGCTCTTAAGCAGCACAACTAACCAGTGTGGAACACTGAGAAACATCCATAAGAAACAGCCCAGCCAGAGGCACTTCAGGTAATTGGAATGGATTTTTAATTTGCTCAAGTTTCCAGACACTCTAAAACATATTATTGCATGGCAACTTCATTTATAAACTCTCTCACCCGAGTCCCAGGCTGGACTTCTGCTTTCTTCCTGCCAGGTCCCCTAATCAAATCATTGCTTAAAACAACCCTCAAAACTATTATTTTGTTTTCAGTTTCCCTCTTTTAGGAAAAAGCTGGGACCCCAGGCTGGCCCGGGCAGTGACAGACTGACTAGAGCCAGGGTGACAGACACCTGGTGGGGCAAGCAATCCCTTCCCTGGCGTGCTGAGGTGCTCAGACACAAGAGAGAGGTGCTCCACTTACCCTCCTTCACTTTCCCCATCATCCGTGTTGGCTGCTCCAGAGCTGGCTGTGAAATAAATGGAGCTGGAGGCAGTGGAATCACTCCTCTCCCTGCCCCACGGGAACTGCCGCCGGCGACTCCCTCGCTGCGTTTCCTCCAGCTGGGACCTTTGGGGAAGCAAAGAGAAGCACATGCAGGTTTGCCAGTGAGACCTGGGCTGCTCCCTTCTCTTCTCACACATTCTGGACAGTTCACTCCACATCCAAAGGATTCACAAGGTCTCTGGCTCCTGCCCCAGCAAACACCCTGCTTCCACACAGCACGTTCCACACGTCCTGGAGCTACAGCAGGTCTGAGGCAGGCTTGGTCTGTGTGCAGCCCACACCACGGGCATTCCTCACTGAGCAAAGACCCAGGAACACCTTGCAGAACAGAGGACCTTCCATTCTGCATCAGAAGTTGCCTCCAGCTGGCAGAAACGGCAGTGCAGGAGACAGACCTTTACAGAACAAACCACCTTCCCAGTCCCGTGTCAGCACTTCACATTCCAGAAGGAAAAAGAACAGCCCTGGCCAAACACACCAGGTTTTTTTTACATTAATCTCACTGGAAGCCAAAACATCAACCCAATGGGAACTAGAGACATTTTTTTCCCCCCTTCTGGGCTTTCAGTAGAGCACCCAGAGGCAGGCAGGGGCCCCAGGGCAGCCCAGCAGCAGCAGAGGGGCTGGGGATACCTGACTTGGCCCACGATCTCTGCAGCCAGGCCCTGCAGGCTGCTCCGCAGCTCCTCCACCTCCCTCCTCAGCTCCAGGATGTTTCCCAGGACAGAGTCCAGGCGCTCCAGCACATCCACCTGCTGCTCGTGCCTCAGGACAGGGGTGTGCTCAGCACCACCCCCTGCCCCAGCAGCAGCCAGCACCCCGGGCACAGCTTCAAGGGAACAAGAGGAGAGAAAGTTCATGAGACGCAGACAGGGCAGGGCTCCACAGGGAAAAGCTTCTTGCAACTGTGGATTTTTTTGGGGAATGGATTAAAACTGGAGGAGGGGAGATTGAGGCTGGACATTGGGAAGAAATTCCTCCCTGTGAGGGTGGTGAGAGCCTGGCCCAGGCTGCCCAGGGAAGCTGAGGCTGCCCCATCCCTGGCAGTGTTGAAGGGCAGGTTGGATGGGGCTTGGAGCAGCCTGGGCTGGTGGGAGGTGTCCCTGCCCATGGCAGGGGGGTTGGAGCTGGGTGATCTTGAAGGTCCCTTCCCACCCAAACCAGTCTGGGATTCCATGATCTGTTTCCAGAAGATGGAGGAAATGAGGTTTGGTCTCAACTATTCCTGCCTGGCCCAAGGTTTGGGCTCCTCAGCTGGTCACTGCTCCCTCCCCTGACCCCAGCCACACTTCACACACCTGCAACAGCAGTCAGGGGCAAACAAAGCTCTTTTAACTACACTTCTATAAAAATCCTCTTGTAAGTTGTTGGGTTTTTTTAAGGAGCAAAATCCACACTGTCACAAAGACCCCTGGAGGTGGGGAAACTGCTGGGAATTGTTTTTTAAAGTCCTCACTGCCAATTAACTGAGCTCCTGTTCTCCACACTTCTGTGTTAGCACCACATTTTAAAAACATTCTGCTTTTCTCCCGCACTGTGATCAGCCCAGGCCCCCAGCCAGGGAAGGGACCAGCTGCCCAGAGGACATGTGACAATGAACAAGGGCAATGGGTGCCAATTTTGGCCCCCCCCCCAAAAAAATGGCCCATTCTTTAAAGCAAGCAAGCAAGCAAGCAAGCAAACAAAACCCCACTGTCTTCTTATTCATGGAAAACAAAGAAACAGCCCCAGAGAAACCCAAAGAGGAGACATCAGACTTGAAATAGCAGTTTAGTCACCAAGAAGTGTCACTGCCTGGTGCTGAGGACCCAGGGCCTTCACCAGCCTGGCTGATCATCCTGCAGGTACAGGGTGACCAACCCAAGGGCAGGTTTGCATCTCTGGATTTTAAATAAGCTTTCTTTAAAGCTCATAAATATTAAAAAGAAATACACTACCAGTTAGGTCAATTATTTAAGGACCTTATATGCAACAAGAACAATCTCTCTGAAAAGCAGCCAGGCTTGCAGAAATGCAGGGGTCACCTTCCAAGGGGACCTGTGATAACACCTGAACTCAGAGATAAACCCTTAAGCTCTCTAGAATGAAGAGGCTCTGCAGCCTTTGCCCTGCTCTTCTCCAGCTCCTGGGGAAGCAGGCTGCCTGCTCTGCAGGTGTCTCCAGAAGGAGCAGTGCAGAACCTCACTGCTGCTCTCAGGCACCTGCCCTGCTCCTGCAGCTCCCTGGCCCTGCTCCCACACCACCCCATCCACCCAGTTTCTGCCTGGGCCTGCTGGTTCAGGGTGAAGTCCCATGAAACGGGATGAAATTCCCTCCCAGGACAGGCTGCAGCAGCAGCTCCACCTACCCCAGCTGCAGGGCTGCTCCTGCTCTCCCGTCCCGCCCGCAGGGCCCAGGCTGCCTGAGGGAGCAGGAAAAGAAGATAAAAAGTATCTAAAACCTGGTTCTGCAACAGCACAGATAAAACGCCGTTCACAAACCTCTCCCACCCCACCCCAGCAGCAAAGCCAACTCCCCCGACGCCCGGGCAGAGACATTCAGGTACAAGTTCTTCCCCAAAGAGCATGTTTATTTCTGACTCCAGCGGCCTGAGCCACGGATGCCGTGACCGGAGGGAACCCCCCGGCACAGGCCCAGCCCCCCGCGCTGCCCGGCTCACTCCACCGCCCGAGCCCCCCCCACGGCCAGGCAGCTTTCCCCCCCCGCCTGCTGCAGTTTCCCAGGGGCTGGGATAAGCGGCGGGCCCGGCGGGCCCGGGCCAGCTGCAGCAGCCGGGCATCCCCAGCGCCCGCGGGCCGGGCAGCGAGCGGGGGGGCTGGAAGCGCCGCAGCCCCTGCCGGGCGGGCCGTGCCGGCTGCCGGGGAACCCCCTTTTCAAACCAACCCTGGGGGAACACCGGCAGAGCCGATGGCGCCGGGCCCAGCCCGCGGGGAGCAGCGCTGCCCGCAGCCCCGGGACGGGCCGGGCGGGCCGGGCCCGCAGCCCCGCGCCCCCCGCGCCCCCTCCTACCCTGGCCGGGCCGCCCCGCCGCCGCCTCCGCGTCCTCCCCCGCCGTCCCGCCGCCGCCCCGCCGCCGCCGCAGCGCCCAGAGCAGGCCCAGCGCGGCCCCCGCCGCCGCCCCCAGCACCAGCCCCACCGGCGGGCCCAGCTCCGCCCGCCCGGGCCCGGCCCGCGCCATGGCCGCTCCGCCGCGCGCCGCGATGGCGTCATCAGGGCGCGCCGGGGGGGCGGGGCCGGGGCGGGGCTGGGATGACGTCACCGGGAGCGGGTCCCGGGAGCGGGATGGGCGGGGGTCCCCGCACCCCCGGCACCCCCCCCGCAGCCCCCGAAACCCCCCCCGCAGAGCCCGTGTGGCCGCAGCGGCTGGACCCGCACCGTGTCTGTCCCCCCGCACCGTGACTGTCCCCCCGCACCGTGTCTGTCCCCCCGCACCGTGACTGTCCCCCCGCACCGTGACTGTCCCCGCACCGTGTCTGTGCCCCCGCACCGTGACTGTCCTCCCGCACCGTGTCTGTCCCCGCACCGTGACTGTCTCGGCACCGTGTCTGTGTCCCCGCACCGTGTCTGTGTTCCCGCACCGTGACTGTCCCCGCACCGTGTCTGTCCCGGCACCGTGTCTATCCCCGCACCGTGTCTGTCCCCCCGCACCATGTCTGTCCCCGCACCGTGACTGTCCCCGCACCGTGTCTGTGCCCCCGCACCGTGACTGTCCTCCCGCACCGTGTCTGTCCCCGCACCGTGACTGTCCCCGCACCGTGTCTGTGTCCCCGCACCGTGTCTGTCCCCGCACCGTGACTGTCCCCCCGCACCGTGTCTGTCCCCGCACAGAGCAGGGTGGCCCCGCCTGTGCCCAGGCTGCGGGGCTCAGTTCTGGTGCCGGGACAAACACCGCGACCTCCCGGGGGGTTTGTCCCCGCAGCCACCGCAGCGCGCAGCAGTTCCCTGCCCCGCCGAGCTGCGGTTTGCCTTCAAAAATCCCAGAATCGCGGGCTGGTTCGGGTTGAGGGGACACAACAACATCCAGTCCCACCCCCTGCATGGGCAGGGACACCTCCCACCAGCCCAGGCTGCTCCAAGCCCCATCCAACCTGCCCTTCAACACTGCCAGGGATGGGGCAGCCACAGCTTCCCTGGGCAGCCTGGGCCAGGGTCTCCCTACCCTCACAGGGAAGAGTTTCTTCCCAAGATCTCACCCAAAGCTCCCCTCCTGCAGCTCAGAACCCTTCCCTCTCATCCCATCCCTCCCTGCCCTTGTCCGACCCCCCTGCTTGGGTTCAGGGAATGCTGGTCCGGGGGTGCTGCCTTCCATCCCGTTGGGAATATTCTGGGCAGGAAATTCAAGCGGGTGCTGCAGGAAGAAGAAGAGGTTAAGGAGGAAAAGCTGCTGCCGTGGGAGGAGGGAAAACAAAGCTCTTCATAACCCTCTGGCAAGTGTGGGGAGCAGGGTGATGGCTCCTGTTTCATCTGAATTACTGGGAGAGCTCCAGAGGGGGCGGCTCCCCTGGCCGGGGTGGGAGCCCGGCACAGGTTCACAGCGGAAAGGGGGAGTTAGGAGGGAACCCTCAGGCTGCTCCAGCGACGGGGACTTGGGGAAAACCCTCCCCGGGGTGGAAACGATCCAGGTGAGCTGATGTTTAACCACGGAGCGAGGTGTCCCAGGAACAGCTCAACAACTCCAAATATCCCGGCTCAACTGGGGTGTTCGGGGCCCGCTTTAGGAAGAGGAAACCATCAGTGCGGCTTGGTTATTCACTTCTATCCTGCCAAAGCCAAGGAACGTCAGTAATGACGTTGACAATCAGGGTCAGCAAGGTCTGGCTTTGTCACGGCGTTTCCTCCAGCCTGCCCACCAGGAATGTTCATGTTCTCCCCTGCTCCCCGTGGGGTTAATCAGTAACTCGGAGCAGCCCAGAGAAACCAGCCCCGGGTCACACTGGGGGGACAGGGCCACCCAGCCCTGGCTCTTCTGCATGGGAACGTCCTTCTCCTGCGGGAGAAACGATATGGAAATATTACCTGCTTTAGACACTGTTTTCTAACTCCAGGGTGGGTGCTGAGGAGGGAATGACTCCACCGGCACCTACAGCAGAAGCATCTCCATCCATCCCAGCCTCAGGAAATGAGCTTCTCCTCGCATCTTGAAGCGATTTAACCCCCCTGTTTCCAGATCAAAACTCAACAGCCTGTGGGAAAAGGGACTTTTTTCCCCGATATGCTGGTTATGCCAAACACCCGGCTTCGGGGGAATGCTGGGGGTGGGGTGGCACCTGGGATAGAACCATGGAATTGTTTGGGTTGGAAAAGACCTTTGAAAATCATCAAGTTTCAAGGCCCCGCTCCTCACCTCCCTGGCTCCTGGTCCGTCATATCCCAGCCCTCATATTCCTGTCCATGATCTCCCAGTCCTTCATCTCCCTGTCATCCATCACCTCCTGCTCCTTCGTCTCCCTGTCCCGTATGTCCCTGCTCATCGTGTCCCGGTCCTTCATCTTCCTCTCCATCATTTCCCGGTCCTTTGTCTCCCTCTCCATCACCTCCTGCCCCTCACCCCCCCCGCCCCCCGCCCCATTCCCCGTCCCTCACCCCCCTGCCCATCCCCTCCCGCCCACTCGCCCTTCCCGGGAAGGCAGCGCCAGGATCCCGGGGCACAATCCGGGGCTGTTCCCCCCATTCCCCGGGCTCCACAACCCTCGATTAAGCCCGTACCCCAAGTCCCCTGCTCCCCCCGGGCCCCCCCGAGCGGGGCGGTCCCCGCTGCCCGGGGGCGGTGGCGGGGGGGGGCGGGACGAACGGGGCGGCCCCCGGGCACGGCCCCCTCGGGCACGGCCCCCCCGGGCACGGCCCCCCGGGAGCGGCGGCGGGAGCGGTGGAGGAGGATGCCGTACCTGCTCATCAGCACCCAGATCCGCATGGTGGGTCCGCCCGCCGGAACGGGGGGACACGGGCGGGGGGGACACGGAAGGGAGGCTGCAAGCCACGGGGGGGACACAGTGTCGGGGGGCAAGCTGGCCGGGGCTGGCAGTGGCGGGGTGGCAGCAGGCGCCGGGCCGGGCAGGGACCACCGAGCGGGACACTCTCTGCCCCCGGGCTGGGTTGCGCCTGCTGCTTGCGGGGGAGGGGGGCACGGGGCTGGCGGGGCGCACCCCGCAGATTTGGGGGACCCCCCGCACGGCCAGGCTGTGCCCCAGCTGCTGGCACCTGGCGTGACCCCGCTGGGCACAACCCCCCCTGCACCCCCTGCTCCTGCCCCCAGCCCCCTCTCCCCCCTCCTCAGCAGCAGGTCCCAGAGCCAGGGAACTTGTGGGACCCCCTGAACGCCAAAATCCCCTTCTCTGGCCACTTGTCCCCCGGTTTTCCCTCCTTCCCAAACCGGCGGCTGCCGGGGGGGCACGGTAGCCCCCGGACCCTCCGGGTAGGGCGGGCTGGGGGCTCAGCTCCTCATCCCCGCAGGAAGCCGAGCGGGAAACGTTTATTTCCCGACGGTTGGAGCGTTTGCAGCCGCCCCCCGCGGGCCCCTCCCGGGCGGGTGGCCCGGCAGTGCCGTGGTTTTCCGCTTCGTTTGGGGTTTTCCCAAATCAACGGGGAGCTCTGCACCCAAGCCAAAAGAGGACGAGGCTGTTCAGCACAGGCAGGGGGTGACGGGGGGAAGGCAAACCGAGGGGCTGGCAGGAGCTGCGGGAAAGGCGCGGCCGCTCCTTGGAGACGTCCCGTGCCCAAGCGGGCAGGGAACTGGGGACGGGGACGGGGGGGGAGATGCTGCGGCACCGGGGCACCCGCTGGCAGCGGCGTTTGGCACCGGACACGGTGATGAAGTTGATAGCGGAGCGAGATGCTCCAGGTCTGGAGCCGCAGGGAAGCGGGCGGAGCAGCGCGGCCGGGCAGCCCGGCGGGACACGCGTCCTCCCGCAGACTTTGGAAGCGCTCGCTGGAAGCGCAGCGCGAACGTTCCCCACCTGAAACCTGGCCTGGAGCCGCGGCTGGAAACAGCCCGGCCTGACCCGGCGGGGGTGGCTCGGCTGCTGCTTCCCGGCAGGGCAGGGATGAGCCCCTCGTCCCGTGGCACCGCTCCCCTCCTCCAGTTTTCATCCATCCCCCCTCATCCCATCCCTCCCTGCCCTTGTCCCAAGCCCCTCCCCAGCTTTCCTGGAGCCCCTTCAGGCACTGGGAGGTGCTCTCAGGTCTCCCTGGAGCCTTCTCTTCTCCAGGCTGAACACCCCAACTCTCCCAGCCTGGCTCCAGAGCAGAGCTGCTCCAGCCCTCTGGGTAGCAGAGGGTGGTTTAAGCTCCTGATTTCCAGTAATTTGCCAGTGCCAGCAGATACTGTCAGGGAGGGATTTTACCCTCTATGCTCCACTTGCCCATCTACCCTGGTCACTCCATGGCACCTTCTCATCCCGATCTCCTCACCCTTCCCAGTTAGTGGGGCCATTCCCAAAGCCATCTTCTGCCAGGAGAGGCAGTCAGTCTCCGGCTGGCCCGGGGATTTCCCTCCTTTCATGGTCAAACACTCGGATTTGCTGGTTTTGCAGCAGAAGGCTAGAGCAGCACCTCACCACTACAGGCTCCCCACTGGGGGATCTCGGAGGACCAGAGCCACCGTGAGCTCCTCCAGCAGGTGGCCCTCCAGGAGCAAAGCCACCCAGGGCGTCTCCTGGGCCGGGCAGGTGGCCGATGGCAGTTCCCTTCCCTTACTGGAGCCGTACTGGGGGCTGGGGGTGGCTGTGCTGCCAGGTCGCTGACTGCTCTGCTGCCCTTCCCTGCAGGAGGTCGGTCCCACCATGGTGGGAGACGAGCACTCGGATCCCAGCCTGATGAGCTTCCTGGGGGCCACCAAGAGGAACATGATAGGGAACCACTTGTAAGTCCTGCTCTGCCTCATTTCAAGCTCCCCCTTTTCCTTATTTTCCCCAGAGAATGGGGGGCATTTGCACTCCCCGTGTTCCCCACTCCAGCTGCATGTCTGACCCCGGGGCCAGTTGCTGCTGAAGGGCACACACGTGTCCTTGCCCCTGCCTGTGAACACTCACCCAAGGAAACACTGCCTGATACTTCCTTTAGTTCCTGCTTTTTCCTCGCTCTGACCCCATTTCAGCCCCGACCCCCCCTGGCTGTGGCTGTTCCCAGTGCCAAGCCCCTCCCCACGCCCACCCCCCATAGTCTCTCCCCTCCTGTCCCTCTCTCCAGTGCAGCTTGAGGATTCTACCCACTACCCAGAGCCCAAGCCAGCCCCTCTCAATGGCTCCTGAAGCTTCTCTTTGGGCTGCTGAGCCACAGGGTGGGAGATGCTTACCCGTGTGTCCCCCCTGACTCCAGCCCACCAACCTGCAGGTCCCCACGCCGTCTGTATTTGTCCCTCCCCCGTGTCCCTGTCTCTCTCTCCCCGTGCCAAGTTTGACACCAGCCTTCACCAACGTGTGACTCGGGGATGTCACCAGCACGCTCTTCACATCTTGACCCACTTCGTTTTTCCCCCCACTTGATATCTCACTTATTTTTTTCTCCTGAGGGAAAAAAAAACAACAACCAACCACCAAACCAAGCCCCAGATGCAAACTGAAGCAGCCAGGAGGAGCAGGCAGGTCGCTGCCCCCCCCAGAGGTGCAGAGGAGGGGGAGGAGAACCAGGCGTTGGGCAGGAGGGGCCTCTTGGTCCCAGTATATTCTCAAACTTCCATTGTAGGGAAAACCCACCAGCCTGGCAAAGATTGAGCTTCAGATCCTCTGCTCCTGCAGCCTTAAAAACCAGAAGGGGGTGGGAGATTTTAAAGAGATTTAAAAACACCACGGGCCTGTGGCTAAAGAGCAACCCTTCCAAATGGAAGCTGCAGGTGTGGGAGGGCTGATCCTGGACCCCTCCTGCCCCTGGCCTCCCTCCCAACCAGCCCCAGGTGGGACTGCCAGGCTGAGCTGTCCCTGCACCGCTGTTCCCAAGGCAGTGGGTGGCCAGAGCCTGGCAGCAATGTCACTTGGTGCTGCCTGTCACAGCAGGCTGGGAGCAGGCAGGAGTTGTGCAATGAGGGAAGGAGGACCCGAGGGGGGAGAAAAAGGTGAGGCTTCCAGAGGGAAGAAGTGCTGCTGGCTCTTGAAAGAGAGGGGGTGAGGATCCCTAGGACTTGGGTGGAGAAAGGTAAAACGCCTCCCAGGGCGGCTGCCAGGGGGACATCAGCGTTAGAAGGAACCAGAGTGCCACATGTCACTTTTTTGGAGAAGGGATCTGAGCTGCCCATGGGATCTCCCATGGAGCATTCCAAGCTCCCTCTTGCCCCACCTGCACTGGGTACAGTTTGTTGTACCCCAGGTGCCTCCGCTGTGTCCTCACCGCACGTCTGAGCAACACGGGGGGGGAGAAAGTCACCGGGTTGGAATGTGGCTCCAGCACCCCGGGCAGCCCAGCAGCATGCCAGAGGGTGAGCCCAGTGCTGAGCTGCCAAACACATCCTGGCCAGGGATGAGAGCTCCAGGATCTGCCCCGTGGCCCAGCAGGGTTTTCCATCCGCCGACGGCAGCAGGGAGCCTGGCTGCAGGACGCTGCAGATCTTGCCTTTCCCAGAGCATCCTGGGCCCAAAAACCTTAAACATAACCTTGAAAGGAGCCTGAAAGAAAAGGTCTAAGCAGTACGGACCTGCTGGGGGACTGTAATGCACAGATGAAGTACTTAATTGCCTCTAATTAGCGAGAGCTCTGAGCCTGCCGTGCAGCTCTGCACCAGCTACTGCAGTGGCTGCAGGGCACAGGCACGCACCTCGCTGCCCACCCGAGGGGCTGGCAGGACCCGGGGGGCAGCTGGGAGGGCTCCAGAATCAACAACCCAACCCTGGGCTGCAGGGAAGGGGATGGATCCTGCTGGGTCCACCCAGGTGGACGTGCAGGTGTGGGTGGCTGTGGGCACCATCCCAGCCTCTAATGATACAGGCTCCCGGGCTGTGCTGCCCCTGCCTCCCCCCTGGGAGCTGAGGCACCTGCTGATGCCCTCGTGAGGCTGATCCCCAGGGCACAAGCCCTGGCCTGGAGGAGGCTGAAAGGGCAGCTGGGCAGCTCAGGGCTGCCTGCTCCGCCGCCACAGAGAGGAAGATGCTCCTGCCCCAGCTCAGCCCCAGCCCTATTTTGCTGGTTTTGGCCCCTCTGGGAGGTCACAGGCTCATGGTGTACAAATGCTGATGTCCTCTCCACTCTCAGGTGAATCTCCTGTTCCCTGCTGGCATTTTGCTGGGAGAAAAGCTTTTGTGGATGTTCCCAGCCACTCTCCATCCTCATCACACACGGAGACAGGGGTGTACTTGATACACACTGTGTGCCAGCTTCTGTTTCACTCAGTGCTGGGTTGTGTTTAAGGCCCCAGGCCAGTCAGCCTTCCTGCTGCTTTTAGCTCAGCTGCTCAGTTTTTTAGGTTCCTGCAAAGAACAAACCATCCCTGCCTCAGCTCCTGCCTCTGCATAATGGAAACATCTCCCAACTCCAACATGTGAATCCGAAGGGTATGTGGCAAGCCTCTTGGAGAAAGCATTAAGTTCAAAGACACTTATAATAATACATATTATCCTTATACCACATCTGTAATTACAGCAAAGTATAGTCTGTCTTCAGAAACTGAAAAAGAGCTTTCACATCTTGGTGTTGTTTCACGCTTTGAACGCACTCACCAGTGCATTAATGTTTTGCAATCCTAGCAAGAACAACTCTGGAAATGCTTTTGGGTCTTTTTTTATTGTTATTAGTATGAAAATCAGGAGAGTCTTTGTTAGGGTGCCCAAACAAGATCACCAATGGTCCTGTAGCCCATCATTAGCAGCTTATCTGGCACAGTGAGTCACCTAAGAGCTAAACTATTATGAGCTAAAGTACTGTGAGGCTCAGCCCATCTGCTCAAAGTAATACTGCATCCCAAAGGATTGTGCCAAAGGGACAGACAGGCTGCCAGGCCCAGCACTGAGTGGCTCACTTGCCACCTCAGCTCTGCTGCTTCCCCACCTCATTCAGCCCAGGTTGTGTCCCTGTCCTGCTGCTCTCCCACCCCACAGTTCCTTCCCCATGTGGTGGGAGCAGCTTCCCTGCCCGCAGGTTTTCTGTGGAGAAGCAGCCTCAGGGATCAGGTGGAGGGAACGGCAGCTCCTGCTCCAGGTGTGCAGAGCTGGCAGGAGCCACTGGACAAGGATCCCAAGGGTCAGTTCCTAGAAATCCCTGCTGCTTGGAGGGGCCAGGCCAGCAGGGGCCCGTGCTCCCCCCTTGGCAGCTCTGCTGAGCTCTGACAACTACTGCTTTTCCAAAGACTTCTTGGCTCAAGGCAGCCTTTATTCCCAATCCCCAGATTTCAAGCACAGGCTCTCAAACCCACTCAACATACAGGCAAAACTGTGGTTTAACATCCCTTAGAAACACCCGAATCACTCTTCCCTGCTTGGCAGAGCTCATCCTCTTTTCCTGTGAATTCCCAGCTCTGAGTATTCACGGACCCTCCCTGCTGCAGCTCCAGCCCAGGCAGCCCAGCAGCACCTGGTGGCTTTGCACAGCTGGTCCCCAAACCACACTTCAATGTGACCCTTCCATTCTGGACAGCTTTCCTCCTTGCTTTGGAAGCTGTGGGCTTTGCCCTTGCCCCCCTGCCAGATGCCCTGGATGCACTGATGCAGTGCCTTACCTCGCTTTGGTGGCGAGGCAGTCCCTTCCACCAGGAAATTCTTGTCTTCTCCTTCTCCACCTCGTGTCCTTTCTGCCCCTGCAGCTGGGAGTACTACGTGAACGAGGCCCCACGCCTGGTCCTGAACAAGCTGGAGAGCTGCGGCTACCGGGTGGTCAGCATGACGGGCGTGGGGCAGACCCTGGTCTGGTGCCTCCACAAGGAATAGCCAGGAAGGCTCCTCCTGCCTTCCCCCGGGACAAGACCTCACCCAGGACTCATAGCAAACCTTTCCCCTTCACTCCTTTCTGTCCCAGACTCCAGGCACTTGGGAGTGATGCAGAGGCTGCCCTGACCTGGTGGGCACTTGCCCCTCCCAGGGCTGGGGGAGGAAGGTGTGCTCAGGCACAGCACAGGGGGCTCCATCTCTGCAGCCCCTGCATGGCAGTCTGGCAAACACCAGCTTCTCCCATTTTAATCATCTCCTTAGCATGCACTGCAGGAAGCTCAAGGAGCAGACGTGTCTGGCTGCTCCCCAGAGAGGGACGTGCTGTGCTGCCAGCCCAGGGCAGGCCTGTCCCCAGGCCCTAGGGAGGCCACGTACAGATGATGTGCTGCCTCATCCCCAAAACATCAAGGGCAACTGCTGCACCTGGACAGTGCTCCTTGGGAACCCCTTCAACTCAGCAGCACAGCAAGTTTCTCCCAGCTGGGACCGTGGTGAGCAGCAGCATCAGCCCTTTGGCCCCAAGGGTGCCATCCAGGCCTCTCACATTGCTCCTGACACAGCCTCGGAAAGGTCTTGTGAACACTTCAGGCATGGGCTCTGTGATCTGAGCAGCAGCTGTTGCAGTGCTGGATTGTTTGGGACTGTACATCCATCCTGCTGTAGAGGTGCCATCAATAAAACATTCCTCTGAAGAGACCAGTGTCTGTGGGTTGCTTTAAACGGTTGTTGCCAAAGCCTTGTGGATCCACAGCTCCTGAGTAGGCTCTCAGGAATCCAAATGAGCTCCTTGGTGTTCTGATAGCACCCCTCACACCCTGCCCTTTGAGCTGCACAGCCTGGCAGGTTCACACACCTACCCTGAGGCTGACACAGCCAGTTCCCCCCGCTCAGGAAAGGGCTCAGGGCTGCAGCCCCTGCGAGTCTGTTCCTACAATGGTTGTAAAAAAGGAGCTTTATTGACTTAACTTAGGAAACAGCTTGGGAAGTGGAGAACGATGGGGCAGGGGGAACCCATCCTGGCTCGTGCTAGGTGTGAGACTCTTCCTCATCCTCCTGCTGGAGCTGCTGGATCAGCTGCTGCCTCTCTGCTGCCTGTCGCAGCCGCATCATCACCAGGCTCTCGTAGTCCCGCTCCGAGACCACCGACCCCTGGGAGCAGGGAACAAACAGCCTGTCAAGGACAGCACAGACCCCAGCCCCCCTCTCCACAAACCAGCCTGCCAGGATGCACGTTGGAGGTAGGAAGGTGGTTCAAAGCAGGATGAACCCAGGGAAATGGGGTGAAAACTGCCTGGCCTACAGAGCAGAGCCAGCTCCAGAGCAGAGCCAGCTCCAGAGCAGAGCCAGCTCCAGAGCAGAGCCAGCTCCAGAGCAGAGCCAGGGTGATGTTAGTGACAGAGCCAGTGGGACAGAGGGGAGCCTGAACTACCCTCCTGCTGCTCCCTGCTCCCCAGGCTGGGCGGGGACACAGCTTCCCTCCCCGTGGCTGGTTACTCTGGGTGACCAAGGTGCTGCGCTGGCGCACAAAGTCCAGCCTACGCTGCACCCGTTACACGGCCTCATGCCATAAAAAAATAAATCAGACCTTTCTCTGGCTTAGTCATGGAAGTGGCTGCAGAAGGAAAACCACCAGGTGTGTTCCCAAACCTGAGACAAGAGCGTTTCAGTTCTTGAAGGCTCTTGGAGCCTTTCTGCTGCGGGTGGTAGCAACTGCCACCCAGCTCCGTGGTGACTGCAGGGGCTGTGGCAGAGCAGGGAGCTGGTTCTGGCAACTCTGCTTCCAAAAGCCACCTCAGCAGTAGGTGGCCTTGCTGTTCCTGGTGTATTCAAAGCACTGCAGTGCTTGGAAACATCCACCTCGTTCGCCTGACAGCTCAGGTAGAAATAAAAGCATCTTGACAGAAGGTGAATGAAAGGAAAAATAATCCCACGTTCGTTTTTCCAGGAACTAGAGTTAGTGGTGATTTAAGGACAACTTGACTAGAGAATCAAAGGGATGAGAAGGCAACAGAACAGCTAAGTGAGATTCTGCATGAAAACGGGGCAAGTGCAAATTTGTTATGTGCCAGCAAAGTGGTTCCTCCAGCTGCAGAGGACAAAATAGAAGCCCACAATAGATGAGAAACTTAGACAGGGAAATTAAAGAGACTAATATGCCATAATTGCTTTCTTAGGAGCTGCACAAATGAAACAACCTTCCAGTGCTGCACAGCACGGACTTGCACAGTGTCTGAGAAAGTACCAGATTGTATCAGCAGAACCAGGTTTCTTCAAAGTCCCTGTCCACTAACCACAGATACCTGCTGTCATCTGCTTGGCTGAATGAAATAGCCTAGATGAGCCTCATGCAGATGAATCACCCATACAGACCTGAATCACTACCTCACTCTCCGGATTTAAATTTAAAACAGACAAGAGATTATTTCTGGCCTCATCTGGGAGCCCTGCTGCTACAACAAGCCATCAGAAGTGGCAGAAAGGAGAGCACCAAGAGAAGGAAGAGTCTGATTCAGGATGGGTAGAAGCTGAGGTTCAGGTTGGGGGTTCTCAAGGGATCAGGGTGCCTCTGGGGGGCTCTTGCCTTCTCCTCAGGCAGCGTGTGGGCTGGTGCCTCGCACTCCACACACCTACTTCCTGCAATCCTGGTAATTACCAGCAGTGTAAGACCCAGTTTCTGACGTGGCTGACTCAGCAAGGGCTTGGCTCAAAACAAGTCCATCGGCACAAGGCAGGCAGCCACGGAAGCAGCCACGGGAGGCACATGAGGAGGAGGGACTGGGAACTCCTGGTGTTCCAACCTGGCTGAATTGTCCCTGGACTTGGCTCCTCCAACGTGCTGGTGAACGTGGTGGTCACAGGTCTCCAAGAGCTCCAGCAGTTTCTCCTGGCCACCTGTCTTACCCAGGCTCTGCTCCGACACAGGGTAGGTCTGTTTCTCATTCCGTTTCCCCAACGTTTGTCTCCCACATCAGCGTTCTGTTGCTTTTTAAGCTTCCATTTGGCTGCGCTGCTTCGGTTCCTCGGGTGTGCCTGAGTCACCGTCTCCCTTCCTAACCACCCACTGAGATTTTTATACCCTGCCCTTCCCCTGAAGGTGGCTGGTTACCATGGTACCACAGTGCCCTTCTGTTCTAGATGCTGGAGCAGATCTGTTCTCATGGTGACTGGGTGCCTCTGCTCTTCTCCACCAGCTTGTCTCTGCAGCACAGATTCAGTAAGCTCAGACACTGCCATTCCTTCTCACTGAAGAAGGAGACTCCTTAATATCCAGGACAGGCCAACTGCTCCTCAACACAGGGACGTGGTGTGAAGTTTGCATTTCCTGCAATACCAGCCTCTCCGTTTTCCTTCCAGCTACAGGGACGGGGAAGGAAGAGGTTGTTCCTGTTGTGTGGCTTGCTGCTGATCCTGCGACTTGAGCCCAGCACCAGCTGTGGGGAGCCAGCAGCTTTCCTCTTCTCCCTGCCTTCCGTCAGCATGGACACTTGGAGGAGAGGGTCCATCAAGTCCACAACGTTCTTCAGACGTTTCTCACTCAGGAGACACAAAAAGCTGGGCAACCAAGTCATCATCTTGAATAAGAACAGCCACACTATGGACAGTGATGGACAGTGCCAGAAGAGGGAAGGCTTGAGGGATCTGAAGGACAAGTCTGACTACCTGTCGTGTCAGAGTGAGCAAAACCTAGCCAAGGCACAGGCACCTCCCAAGCCTCCCCGGCTCTACCTGGACAGCTCTAGCTGCCCCAACATCATCGACCGCACAGATTCTCACTCTGACATCTCCTTTTCTGGTGCTGCCCATCAGTACCACAAAGCCACTCAGACCCAGCTCCACAAGGACCAGGATAAAGACTGTGGGACGGCAGAGACGGGTTCCCAGAACGGCTCCGCTCTTCCCGACCTGTCTGATCCCCTCCTGTCCTTCAAGGTGGATTTGGGGCTATCGCTGCTCGAGGATGTTCTGCAGACCCTCAGGAAACAGAACCCAAGAGATTATGCCATCTGAAGGTATTTATCAATTAACACATCCCATTCCCTTCCTGCTGCTGTCAGGCTCACCGTCCCGATGGGAAGGATGCTGCAGCATTCCCATTGTGTGGTCTGTTCTGCTGTTCTCACCTCACCCACCACAGACTGTCCTTGTCCCTGCCAAGGAGCCCTTTGGAGCAGAGCTCACATGAGAGCACTGTTTGCAGGAACCCTGTGGGCAAGTTTCCATGCTCCTCAGCAGCAATTTCCCACTCCTGACTGTGCATCCCCTCCGCCCGGAAGAGCGGCATTGTTTGGCAAAGGACTCGTTGTTCCGGGAATGTGGCAGTGACACTGTGGAGCACGGACAGAAAGGGCTCTGGCACACACCATCTGTGGATGCAAGCAGGAGGCTTGCAAGGAGACAGGAGCACTGCACCTCAAAGCCATAGCTGTGGCCAGGGTCAAGAGACAGGAACTGGGGTTTCTTCTCCCACCACGTTTGGATGCGAGAAATCAAAACCCTTCCTCTTCTGGTTTTTTTGTTTCCTTGTGGGTTTCTTTTCCCCTAACTCAAGTGCAGTTGGCACTCCCAGCCTGGGAACAGGTAAGCATCCGTGTGGGCTCATAATGCAGCAAGAGCAGTGTGTTTACCCCACTAGAGGATGAGAAATTTCTCTGGCTACTGCTGCTTGAAGCATGCACTGACCTGTACAGATATGGGAGAATAAACGTGTCTGTGATTGGAAGCTTCTTGTTGCCTCATTTCATTGGGAGCAAGCCAGAAAAAAGCCCAGAGCATAGGTCCCTTATCTGGATTGACCAAGACCTGTTCTCTCTGGCACTTCAGGTTTTGAGGAGAGTGGGGAAGCAGTGTGGCTCTGCTCTCCTGGGCTGGGAGAAGGCTGGAGCTGCTGGTACTTCACCTTCCCTGGAGAAGAGTGCCTACAGCTCAGGTGAAGACCCAGCCTTGAACTGTTCTTCACCCTGTGAGCTGGGCAGTGGGAAGGGCTCTGCCAGGCTGAGAACATTTTAGGCAGTACTGGGGCAACCAGGACACTGCAGAAACTACTGAGCCACCAGTTCTTACCTCTCCATAGCTAGGGTAGACACTAGGGTTCTTAAAAAAGAAAATCTCCATGCACCCAGGTAACCACAAGCTTTGGAAGGTGGCTACAGCAAAGGGCACTGAGCCATTTCAGAAGGCACAGATGGTTCTTGCTCTACTAGATTCACATCAAAGTCAGATAATACAAAGCAGTCTATGAAACCTCAAAGGAGCTTACAAAAGATGCAGGAGTGCCAGGCAGAAGGCTTTTCTCAGCACTTTATGGCTGAATGAATGGCTTAAAAAGCCTGAGGAGCACTGGCAGGGAGATCCCACTACTGGAGGTGCAAGGCAGACCTCCCCAGAAGCAAGAGCTTCATGCTGCTGTAGTGGCAAAATGTGCTCTTTGCAGCACTGTGCAGCTGCTGGGTGCTCTCAACCACTCCGAGCTGCAGCAATCAAAGCCATTGCTCTCAAATAGCCTCCAGTGACACTGGCCAACCCACAGCTTCTGTAATTCAAGCACAACTCGCCCGTTGGGCTCCAGCATCTCTCCAGGAACTGCTGGACAATATCCCTGTGGCTGTAGATGAAAACAAGCCAACCAAGACTGTGCAGATTCTTGCAAAGTGCCACCTCCTCACTGCACGACTGCTCAAGGGCCAGCCTTGCTTGCACCTGGGACCTGCTTCCAAAGCCCCCTGCTCGAGTTTGTATGTGGCTGCCCTTTCCTGGAGGGCTCTGGTGCCAGCTCTGGGCTGACTGTCCCAGCAGGGAGCAGACAGGATGAGTAGCAAGTGTGTTGCCATGAGAACTGGGGGTCCTCGGCTGCTTTCCGAGGCAGAGCTGGAAGGAGCTGCAACTGCACAGGGTGGGAACAAACCTGGGGGTGGATTCAGACAAAAATAGGAGCAGCTCAGAGGGAACAGCAAATG